>NC_090933.1:128112299-128415330 GCF_040938575.1 Ambystoma mexicanum | reverse complement strand
TTTGCTAGGCATGATGGCGTCATGTATTTACCTGGTCCCCCACGCGCGCCTGCGCATGCGACACATGCAAGAATGGTTGGCGAAACAGTGGTCTCAGGCAAGTGGTCAGTGGGACGATCTAGTGGTCGTTTTGCCAACACTTGTACAAAGTCTTCACTGATGGACAAGAGAGAACCTGTCAAAGGGGAAACCCTTTTACGATCCAGAAGTGTACAGGCTCTAGTCGCAACAGACGCATCCCTGTCAGGGTGGGGAGCACACTTCCTTCACCACACAGCACAGGGTCTCTGGTGTCACACAGTAGCCAAGAATCATATCAATCTGCTAGAGCTTCTGGCAGTATTCAGAGCGCTTCAAGCGTTCAAGCTCCACCTGTTGAACCTGTTAGTGCAGATCCTGACGGACAGCACAACAGCAATGTTTTACCTGAACAAACAGGGAGGGACTTGTTTGCCAAATCTGTACAAGCTTGCCCAGAAAATTTGGATATGGGCACTCAGACGGAATATTTACCTGTCATCTCAACATGTTCCAGGGTATCTCAATTTGCTAGCGGACGCTTTGTGCAGAGATCCCCTCCCAGAAGAACACAAATGGTGTTTACGCAGAGAAGTCGTAGAAGACATCTTCTCACATTGGGTTTTCCCCACTACAGACCTATTTGACACAAGCGAAAACAGGCAATGCCCAGGATTCGCATCCAGGTTCCCTCAGCCAGACTCCAAGGGCAACGCCCTGTGGATGAACTGGTCAGGAATGTTTGCTTACGCTTATCCACCAACCCCTCTCATGAGGAAGGTGGTCAACAAGATGCACAGGGAATCTATGGCGCTCATCCTAGTTGCTCCCATGTAGGCGAGGCAACCATGGTTCCCACACCTACGCAGACTAGCGGTGTGCGAACCCATCACACTCCCGTGCTGGTACAACCTACTGTCCCAGCACCAAGGTCAAACAGTGCATCCTCAACCCAGCTCAATGAACCTGGCAGCATAGCTCCTGAAGTCATAGAGTTTGGACATCTCAACTTACCACAGAGATGTATAGACATCCTAAAAGAATCTAGGAAACCTAACACGAGGCACTGTTACTTTGATAAATGGAAAATGTGTTATCTGGTGCTAGAATAAGCAAATAAACCCGACTGATTGCACTCCTTCCAATATTGTCACATACATGCTCCAGTTGCTGGATGCAGGGTTGGTATTTAACTCACTCAAGGTACACCTGGCAGTGCTGTCAGCCTACACCACCTCCCACAACAAGGTTTCGTGGTGGAAGGTACCAGTGGTTAAAGCCTTCATAGAAGGGGTAAAGAGACTCATCCTCCAATTTCAAACCCACCACCTGGATGGGACCTTAATATGTGGTGCTTGCTAAATTCGTGGGCCCACCCTTTGAACCAATGCATAAAGCCAGTCTCAAACACCTGACCTATAAAACTGCCTTCTTAGTAGCCATTACATCCATAAGAAGGGTCAGTTAAATTCAGGGTCTGTCAGTGCAGGATCCTTTATTTACTGTTCATAAGGATAAACTGGTTCTACGAACACACCCTAGGTTTTCACCCAAGTTAATTTCTAAATTCCACGTTAACCAGTCCATTGAGCTTCCGGCCTTCTTCCAAGAACCCAAAAGCTCTGCTGAGGTGAAACTACACACTCTAGATGTGCGAAAAGAGCGGTCCTCTATGTAGGCAAGACCAGGCCGCTAAGAAAAACAGACCAGCTGTTTGTCTCTGTAGCTACAGGCAGAGAAGGAGATTGCATCTCTAAAGGTGCCATCTCCAAGTGGATAGTCAATTGTGATGTACATATATAGGGGAAGAAGCAGGTCTGAAACACAGCAATCATTTTCGTGCGTGAATACAATCATGTAGATTAGACACAGTTGCTAATGATACTGCCTCTTGTTTGCTTACTTTACTCTCCATATATAAGCCTCATATTTGTATGCATTGTAGACTATTTGTTTTGTGTGTATTAGTAGAAATATGTAGTAAGTGATGCATTATTAGCTACTTAGTACATGTTTCACAGTACGGAAAAGTCTGATACAGAAGCATTCACCGTTTTATTATATAACTTTGGAAAATTACAAATATAGCACATCTGTTGTGTATGCCGCAGCCAATACCTACATTTCTGTATGAGTAGGTTCCTGTACTAGATAGAACACTGCAATAGAATGTTCTGCGTGAAGTATGTAGTTTATTACACATCTCCCGATAATCCCCGATACTTTTTTGCCAACATTACATTCACAACCCCTTGTATGAAAAGTAAATCCACATGTGATGTCATCAGTGATATTTGTGATGTCATCTTTGATGTCCTGGGTGTTAGTCTTAGCAGTGCACAGTGGTGGCGCGAGTTATGGTTGCTTAGCTTACCATAACTGGCGAATTTTAGGGTTTTTCGATTTTACTTGTAGCCATAACGTCCTTTTAACAACTTTCTTTTACTGAATTTCATAGGTTTTTATTAGTGCAACTTAACCATAGCGTCCCTTTAACAAAGTTTATTCAGTGAATTTCATGGGTTTTTACCAGTGCATTCTATTTTCCTACAATTTATTAATATCATACTTACTAAATATAACAATGTGTGTCCAATTGACAGTGTCACCTTAAAACTCTTCCATTTCCCACCTTCTAGAATCATTTTTAACACTTCTATAGACTTTTTGCAACTATTCCAACTAGATTTGCATCTGTAGACCTCTACAAACATCTGGCTTCATTGCGGACCTTCCTGACAGTGCCACATGACCATACGCTGACGCGCGGCATGATGACATGCCCGAGAACCCGTACACACTTCACAATAAGATCTGTCCTTCGTGGACAGTCCGGAACTGCATTTTCTACTGATCTAGGAACTTTCAACTTCAAAATTTTCCTTGCACACCTCCTACACCTTTTTGTACTCATTATCCATTACCAATCGAGTACACAGTACATACTTGGAAGAATTTTATCAAAACTGCTTTTATCTTAAAAATGGCATCAGTTATTGCCATCCCTCCTCCCCAAGAGCCACCACCAGTTGGAGGACCTTCACAACAAAAAAAGTGCAGTACTTACAAAGACAATGAAGAGGACCAAGAAGATGAGGTAGAGGAAGTGCCTACTTCTAGCACCAAGATCGAATCATGGGGTTGTGCCAGTTCTTTGCTACTGTTGTGAGTGTACCAAAGGCTAAAGCTACCAAAGTGAAATGCACTGAGTGCAATACTCGGTCGCAGACTACCTGGACAGTACTCCTACGGGACCACCTCCATGCGCCGCCACACCAAATCCAATGCTCTCAGAAAGGTTATTCCTTTCTCAGCAAGAAGTAAGCTGTCTTCCTCCACCTCCTCTTCCTCTACAAATACTGTAACCACACAGCCTGATGTCTGCGAGCATTGGTGTGTTATAAATAAATAGAGAGGGCTATGGACCATTATCATCCATTGCAGCCCCTGAAATGGGGGATAAAGGCCATTAGCACCCCTGGTTCAAAAGCGGGAAACCCAGGGTGCTAGAAAACATAGATTTTTCTTCCTATATTAGGACGCCTGCGGTGTCCCACTGTAAGAAGGAAGAAAAATCCTTTTCCAAGACAGCCAACATGGAAAGAAAAGGCGGGGCTCCGTACACAGCCCCTCTTCCCTTGCCATGGCAGCCTGCAAAACTCTATGAACATATTACCACAAGCACGTTTTTTCCCTTTCAAACCTGTCCTACCTTCGAATAACTTTACCACATAGCCGGTCCCAGGTAGACATAGCCACTTTAACACCATTTTTCATCCCTAGCGGTAATGGCCAGTAGCCAGATTGTCCGCGTCATGACCTTATGCCATGACCCAGACAATATGGCTACTGGTCACGGCCACAGGCTATACCTCAGTCACCGAAGGTATATGATTATTTTTTGTACCTACATTATTACACTTGTCAAAAATAAAAAAGGGCACATTTGCAAAACCATGCTTTAATGTCCTTGCCAATGCTCCTCACGAGTTTGCTCAAAATCCGTCAGTTTTATTTTTTTTAAAGTGTCAAAATGTATGTACATACAATAGTCATATAACTTAGCCCCCACTTGACAAAGCCATTTAGTCTTTACACAAACATTGAAGGTTGGGTCTATAATCTGTCTCAAAACTTTTGTCCACATTCGTCAAATAGCAACAAAGTTATAAGCCATCTAAAAATGTTGAGACCCCCCCCTCTAATTTCGCCCACTCTTGAGAAAATCTATCCAAGCTTTAGAAAACCATTTATATCTAGATCCAAAATCGTTTTGCCAAATGTTGTGCAGATTCGTCAAATTACACCACATTTATATGCCTTTACAATATTTTGGGACCCCCACCTCTAATTTTACCCCCTCTTGACCGAATCCCACAAAACTTTGCAAAACCATTTAGCATTAGTTCTAGAATAAAATTGCAAAATTACATTCATTTTCATTTAGTGGCGCAAAAGTTATAAGCCATCCAAAAACTGCTTTTCCCCAATCCTGTAATGCAGAAATAGGTACCGATGTCCTAACAGATGTCCTAGGACATCTGATGTATCCGCGAACACCACAGGACTGCCCCAGGACATCTGGAGTGTTCGCGGACTTTCGGGGGGTGAAACAACCCATTTTTTGGCTTCTTATTGCCATATCCAATCCAGTCCTCATCCCCCCCCACACACCCCCAGAGATTGTTGAGTTTGACAAGATGAAATTCTGCTTTTTTTTGTGTTCACCGCGCTGTTCGTGGACCCCAAAAAAAGTCAGCCAATCCAAGATGGCGGACCTTCCAGGAAAATTGACACATTTCACATTTTCTCACCACCCAATCAGCGGCTGTGTCCAGATGTCTGCGGACCACACAAGTCAGCAAATTTTTCTGCCCAATCAGAGGCCAGTCCACCGACAGTACAGCCAATCAGAGGCCTGTCCGCGCCCCGAACAGAGAAGTGAGTCAGCGGACCGGACATAGATATCACAAATGATTTTGCCTTATGTTTTGGTTGTTTAAAAAAAAAAAAAAACTGGACGGATTTACACCAAATTACCAAAAGCAGGCTTTCGAGAGCAAGCCGCCGCTCCTGCCGCAAATTTGGTGAAAATCTGTCCAGCGGTTTGGGCTGTAGGCATGAGTAATGGTTTTTTTCATTATGTCTTTGGGAAAAAAATAGATTTTGGACCCCCCCCTTGACCAAACCTCGCCAAACTTTGCAAAAAGATTCAGAGTGGGCCATATACTTTTCTTTGCAGCGTTTGGTGAGGGTTCGTCCAGGGGGAGCGAAGTTATAAGCTGCCCAAAAAGTGTTCTTCCTATGAGATGAGCAATTTAACCATAACTACATGGCCGCTATATATATATATATATATATATATATATATACACACACACATATTAAACCGGCCAGTTTAATCTTACATCTAGCCAGATCAAAAGACCACCACACGGTCTTCCTCTTTGCCCTTTTTGAGCCCCAGCAGTAAATGTCATAAACCCCTGGAGATCAACCTACTCGATGGCCCAGGTTTCCAGTAGGCAAATAACATTGAACTCTTTTATAAACTAACACCAGTCGCTATCCACTAAATGTTTATCTACTCTAGCTATATTCCAAGACAGTAAATTGTAGGTCAACATAGGTGGTTCGCCAGGGGTAATGGTTGCAGATGGTAGTCAATCATCCCCCTTGAGCCCCTCCATTTCCTGGGCATCTTGGCTTATGTAATTCATCAAGGGAGTATTTTAGCGGGTGTTATTATGCTGTGTTCCCACAGGATGCCTGGCTTCCTTACTGTGTGGGATACCCGGTGAGTTCATCTCTAGAAGAGAAATAGCTGCTCTAAGTATATTTTGAGAGCATTGACCAAAATCCCTGTAACGAAATGTGTAAAAAAAAAAAAAACACCTGTTACATATACCATTTATACTGTGTACTGCTGACAATCAAATTACTCTAAATGATCTCACTTTGTCTTGAAAGCTGTTCATGCACCTTCATGCATTTTAGAAAACAATTTCATAATGAATTGAATACAATAATTAAAACAAGCGCACTCCTTTTTGTTGGGGCGGTCAGGAATCCAGCTGCATCATTGCAGATTTGTGGGAGGTGAGTGTCAAGATGTTTTGGCTTGTGTAGTTAAGAGCAGACTGGACCGATGTTTTAGTTTAGTTTACAAGCTGGCCCTGTTCTACCTTTTATTATAGAGTTTGTACTTTTGGATAAAAGATACAAAATTAAGTGTAAAAATTAAAGGACAAAAGTGCAATGTTACTGTTAGTTTTCCTTTATTTTACTTACAAGATACTGGTGAAACCTGCCAAAATGTTGTCCTGCCTGCTTTTCACCTTACCTGTTTGTTGTAGATGCTTCATATCTTGTCTTTGAGGGGATCTGGACATCTTAGTGGGTTACTATGACTGCCCTTTTCCTCGAATTAAACTAGGAAAACGTGCAAGCCTCGTTCTAATCATTTGTGGTCTTTATGATTGACAGGTCGATGACATCCTGGGGGAAGGCAGCGATGATAGTGACAGTGAAAAAAAGAAGGCTGAGGAAGAAGAGGCGCCACAGAGCAGTGCTGCAGATAGTATAGGAGCAAAAATAGAACCAAGGCCTGGATCATCTTCGTCAAGTGACAGGAGCTTGACAGGCAGCGTCCCCAGGTAGGAGGTTTTAGATTTACAGATCTCTGAAGGTGACATTTTGCTATGATACGTTGCAGGTAACATTTGATATTGTATTCTCCCATTTACCTGTATTGTAAGTTTGTGTGTGTTTATCTTAAGGTCTTCATTGATGAAGGCAGGTGGAACTATGACAACTGGGTTTGGTAAAAATAACCAAGTGCTGGTTTGATTCGTAATTGATAGCTTATCAAAACAGTGATAACTGACTGTCAGGAGCATTGCTGCTGTTCAGCTGACAAGAGTAGAACCCTAAAGCTTGACAGCTTTTTAATGGTTGAGGAATCGAAAGTGTGTGCTGGTAAAGGAGGCAAAATGTAAATCTGTAGCATTATTTGTTTCTCCTGTGTATCTTTTTTGTAGCCCTGCTCCAAATCGAGAGTTCCTAGTGTGCTTTACAAAAATATGTATTGACACTACGTTGAATTAACTCCTGAGATTAGTGTGTGTGGCACAGGAAGACAGAAGAAAACTAGAGTGAGTCAAAAAAGTAGGTACAGATCGACAGTGTGCAAGACAACAACATAAATCAATTGGCTATGAAAGTGCTAAATGAAGTTTACTGATTCTCCTGGCAAGGCGGCATTGATGATTGTGTCAGCAGTTTTGGGTGCGGGAGGTAGTTCCACATTTTAACAGCCACTCCTGTGAATTATTGTTTGCTTGGTTCTGAATCCCTGTGTTTCCATTTGCATTGCTTTTCTACTTCTCGTTTGAATACGTTATTCGGTATAAAACCATAAGGTAAAAGGAATACATGTTAAAACATACATATGAAATCCTTTTCCATTCTCAAAAGATAGAGATTCATTTGACATTTAGCCTTTTCCAGGACTTCATCCCTAAACAGTCCAAGCAGATAAAAACAGATTGGAATAAAACAAGTTCTTCACAATTCATAGCAAGAGGAGTGGAAATTTGCTGCCTCTATAGTGAGTACGTAAAAGAGAGTGGGCACCTCGACCAACTTTCAGCGAGGAATCTTGTTTACTTCCATCCTCCGTCTTTTCCAATATTTTCATTCTTGATATCCAGGCCCTATGAATGTAGCGAGCTACTGAGAGAACAACATGGTGCGCGAATGAGCCCCTGCAGAATTGTATTGCGGCCCTAGTGGAGCGTAACCTAGCCTTCCTTAGATATTGGCTTCTTAGTTCTTTCAATTTGATAAAAATAAACAAGAAATGCATAATGGTTTCCATATCTGAGTCAGTGGGGATTCTACCCGATCCCTGCCAAGCCCCAGGATTGAGTAAAACTGGCCAGAAGTAATGTTCCCATCCTGAATTGGGTATACGTATGATTATATACCTCGGATCTCTGGATCCTCCAGGTATTGTTAATAACTTTGTCGTGTGTAGATTGAGGATGTTTGAGGTTTGTGAGATCTGTGTGTCTCCTCCCTCCCCCCTTTTTAAATCAGAACTCATATTACTTATTATTTTTTTTTAAAATTGTTGTACTGCTGCTACTTTGTACTTTGTAGCATTGGTGATTTTTTATACCTGGATTGTGTTCTTGTTTTCATTCTTAACAATGCCAGGAAAAGCCCAAGGGAAAAGTAAACACTACAATTTACGGAATAATAAGCCTTATGGGAGAAATGTCAAATCTAACACTGTTTCACAATGTAATGATTCACTGCATAGTGTAGATAGAGGCGAAAGAAGGTATGGACCTAAAAAAAAGTACTATGCTACCTGGGAGATCTCCCATTCAAATCACTGATTTCTTTAAACCTGATAATGCAATGAATATTGAAAATAGTCAAAAGACGACCGTTCAGGTACATGCAAAAGCTGGATCGGGCAATTTGAGTGTAGCATCTGTGCCATCTTTTTGGCCAATAGACGATAATTCTTTGTTGAATCTGTGTTATCAGCTATACGGTTCCAATCAACTTGCTACCGAGAAAAGTAAAAACTATTTGAGTCAAGTGGTAGGTGAACTTAATAATGGAGGTACCTACAAAGAACAGAGTATACAACATGAAACTGACAGATTATCTAGCACCCCTTCTATGTTTCCTTCAAATAATATACCTGAAACAACGTCTAATATAGGAAAAGAAGAAGCGGTAGTAAATAACACGTTGAATCATGAAGAGTCTACAAGATAGATTAGCGGATCAGATAATGTTAATGCTCCTATGATTAGTATTTCCACTCCATCTTTGAACTTGTTGCATTTTGCCCTTAAAATACTGATCAAATTATGTGATAATATATACTCTGACTCAGGTACAAAGTCAGTACCTTAACATCCTTATGAATAATGCGAAGGCAACAGACCAGAACATAGTAATGACAAGAAGTTATTGAAATAGATGAAAGTAGCAATTTGGGAGTGAATATTGACACTCTAAAAGACCCAAATCAATTTGATGAAAAATCGGTTCCTAATAGACCTTCTAAAAAGCTAAAGACAAATGAACAACTTAAGAAAAAAACAAGTAAAAGGCACTAAAAAGATCAAAAACTATCAAGAAGAAGAGATTGTCCCCTCTCATCCTCTTAATTCCACAACGACATCTTGTAAAGATCTGAAAATTAATAAGAGGCGGGCCCGAAAGCGAGCAAATCGGAAAAGAAGACAGGAAATGAAATCTGGCATGTTAACAAGTTGGCTACTTCAAAATAACAAGGCCAATGGAAAAAAGAACTACCGTTAGAGGATGAAAGTTCTGACTCAGAAAACGAATTGGAAGGGTCTTCAATTAGTTCTGTGCCTACGCTCTCTGATTTAAAAAGGAAAAGTGATGTTAAAAGGGCGACAGTTCATGTAGAGAACAAGTATGCCCCCCTTGCTGATAAAGAAGATAAACAACTTGATTCACAGATTGTGATAATTGGTGAAAAAGTAGATAAAAGAACAAAGAATCCTATTAATAGACCCTTTTTACTTAGCTTATTTGCTTAAATTCCAGAATTGAGAATGTTTAAATTGTGTGATTTTGAATTTATCGAACCTATCAGGAGACAGTTTGGGGCAATATCTAGAGTACATTGTGTTTTGCCTGCAACTGCCAAGATAATAAGAGCCCAAGGAGAATCACTAGACTTTCTTGGCTATGATTTAGATCTAGATATTACTAAGGAAGAACAGCGTTTTGTATGTCAAGGGTGTAATATTGGGAAAATAGGAGACCTGGGAAAAAAGATATTGTTCCTAAAGAGGTCTCAGATAATCAAATTGGAATACGCTGGCTACAACAAGTGGTAGAGATGATAAAAAAGCCTGTCCATGAGTATGTAGGATTGTGTCGTGGAACAGTAGGGGACATGCTCATTTTATCAGACCAGGGCAATCATTACATTTTATTCTCAATCATCAAATATTTATTTTACAGGAAACCTGGCTGATGAAAGAATTTCTTGTAGACTCCCATGTCCTCTTTCATAACCATGCAAAAAAGGGAATTAAGGGAAGGCCATATGGCGGCCTTATTATTGGTGTTAGTCATGAATTTGACTCTGAATCCCTTTGCCTACTGAAACAAATGATAATGTCCTCGCAGTGGTCATTAGTTCGAAACAAAAATCTCATGTTGGTAATATGTTGATTATTAATGTATATGATCCTCCAGGTGGGAGTAAAACCATGTCTATATCTGATACAATTGATGAACTGATTACCACCTGGTTATCTGATGCTAATAACTCTATGATCCTGATAGGAGGAGATCTAAAAGCAGAATGTGGAACTATGACCATGAAAGCCAAATATCATAATTTAGCAGACTTGACTTATGGGTTAGATGCCATGACTATTTCTGACTTATCATTTCTTGATAAGATTGAAGGTTTGTTTTGGCAGACCATATTGAGAGTACCTCGTTCATGCCCCATGCAATACATTAGAGTGGAACTTGGTTTACAATCTGAGTTCCACAGTGCGACAACAACGTGGCCTCCTCAATTTGAAAGCATTATGTCATCCTGAGAGTGATTTGTTACAAATTATTAGAACCAATGTGGCAAAACTTGATGATGTTGCTTCTAGGTGTAAATATATATCTAGTTGCTGCAAATATTTTGAAGAATTACAGTGGGAGGCAACAATGAACCAATGTGGATTCTTTCCAGTTATAAAAAAAAAGCATTTAAAGCCAAAGCAAAAAGAGTTGATTGGGAAAGGAATTTTACTCGAATGTATGAACTGAAAATGTTTAAATATATTGAATGGATTGTACATGAATAAAATATGCCGCAAAGATATTTAATACGATGTCCTGACCCCCTAGTAAGAAATTGTAGACTTTTAATGCATACTAATCAACTTCCGGTGAAATCTACCTTTGGTTCCCAATGGAAGATTCCGAAAATAGAAAGATATTGTCGAATGTGTTTGGACAAATATGAATGTGAGACTGTTTGTTTTAACTTTATGTCCAGAAAGACAAGCTCACTATACGTTGAATTATGGTCGATTTGTCCATAACATAAGTTATATACAGTCGGAGGATTTCTGGAGATGGTGCCTGAATACACAATCTGAGGCAGTTCATATAGCGTTATATAGAGTATGGAAGACCCTTCCGCCTAGAAACAGTGAAAATGATGATAATGATTAATTGGTAACCATTTGTCAACAGTGACTTAGGTAATTCTCCCCGCATTGTATTTTGTTTTAAATATACATGTATATATTGTATTTTTGTATTGAGTATGAATGAATATGTATTGTATTAGTATTGTTTGAGTTAATATGCAACTAATACGAATGTATTTAAAGTTGTAAAAGTTTTATGAACTGAATACAACTTATTAATAAATTAAATAACTATTCATCAGTTGCCCCAGATGGAGAGCTACGGAGGTGAAATGGGCCGTTTTAAATGTAAGTCTAGTTTAAAAAAAAAAACAATTAAGTTATTTTAGGATTTAACAGATATTGTCTAGTCTTAGTGATTCATCTAGCATCAGACTCTGATTACTTTGAATGGTGCCACGGATGTTTAGGGAAGCCCTATTTTATAAAATCTTGCAAACATCAATGTAAGAAATGACTGTTTGTTGATAAGCCCAGACGTCAACTGTTGAGAATAGATGTTCTCTTGAGTGCATGGAGAAAAGGTGTGCAGATTTAGTACACTGATAGATAGAAGCAATCGTGATCAGATATGGGGCAGTTGGATAATATTGGGTTGAAGCCATCAAAATTATGTTTGTTCAGCTAAGGTGTCAGTCTTGCTTTTCATCATGTACCTACCCGTTACCTGGAGTTGGCGTGTCAACATGGCAGATCAGAAAAATGATACGTTCACTTTTTAAATCCCAAGAATGTATTTATTACTTGCATCTGTGCAGTAAGGCAGAAGAAACAAACATAAATGCAAGTTAGTGGATTATGCATGTGTAGTCACGCACACACACACTGACTGGACAAGACATATATATGTGCACACATGAGCCGGTCAGATAGCACAGTGAGTAATCGCTTGCGTTGACATCCGTGCAGGACCTGGCGACGCAGATTCGAATCCTGGCATGGCTCAGCCTTTCATTCTTCCGAGGTCGATAAATGAGCATCACATACTGCGGGTGGTAATAAGCTGCGCTCAGATGCCTGAGGTTTCGTAGCGATATATAAATGCAAATTATTATTATTAAAAACACTCATATCCACACCAAAGGCAGCCTGAACAAATGTGGATACACAGACACTGCAATTCTTACACCTCCAGTATGAACATAGACAAATTGACTACAAACATTTCCAGGTTATGTATACACATTCACACACACCAAAGAGGGAGGGACCCAGTCTCACACCTGAGCCCGCCTCCCTGCTGCCACCAACAGCCTAAACATTGAGGTACGAACCACACTAGAATAAGCGTATGCACATACAAAACTGGATATGTGTATTTGTAATTTGTATTTGTATTTATTTTATTTGTAGTGCGCACCTTACCCAGGGGCATCTGGGCGCATGTTTTGCAAGGCAGTTACAGGTTACAGCAACAGATCTATTTTACACTTTTTACATTCTGCACATATATACAAGCAATTAAGAGAATTACATAGAAAAAAAGCTGAGCGGACCTAGGTATACATAGTGAACAGGCTGTGAGCTGTACACAGCCGGTTCACAGGCAAAAGGATTGACAACTGTAAAGGCTTATAGAGAGGGGGCCAGGGCATCCAGATCATGTAGCCACAATTTGGTTTTCGATTTGAAAGAGTGGATGTATGGAACATTTTGGAGAGCATTGGGTAAGGTGTTCCAGAGCTTAGCCGCAAGGACTGGGAAGCTCGAGCCTCCGGCGGTCTTCAGTTTGAAGCTGGGAATAGTCATGTGTGAGCCTGAGCAGATCCCAAGGGTCTGATTGCTGTATGTTGAGTAAAGCGCGTAGATAAGTAGGCCGGGGCTGCATTGTTCTGAGCCTTGAGTTAGGACGAGTGCTTTGAGAGTTATGCGATGAGTTACAGCTAGCCAATGCAGGTTGCGTCTAGTGTTGGAGATGTGAGAACGCATGGGGACGTTGAGGGCTGCCCTTATGGCATTGTTCTGGGTGACCTGGAGTTTATCAAGGTTTCTTTGGCTGGTCCCTAAGTAGAGGGCGTTGCAGTAATCGATTTTGGACAAGATGATGGTTCTGGTGAGGATCAGGCAGTTGTCCGAAGTCAAGAAGGGGCGGCACGCTGTGATCAGTTTACAGGTATAAGATGACGCTGAGACTACTGCATTAGTTTGTCTATTGCGGGACAGAGTAGAGTCTAAGTAGATTCCAAGTGTTTTAGTGACATTGTAGACTTTGATATCATTCCCGACAACGATAAATGATTTGTATTTGGGGTCAAGTTTAGTGAGTTTGGGTTGAGAGCCTAGGCTGAGTAACTGTTGTTTCATCATTAAAGGCAGAGCCCATGATGTGCCATCCATGCCTGGATGACAGTGTAGACTGCATTGAGTGCTTTAGCATCGGTTACATAGTCGCCCGTGATAGGGATGAGTATCTGGGTGTCATCCGCATAATTAGTGTCAGAGACACCCAGATAGTCAAGTATATCAAAGAGCGGTTTAGTAAACACATTGTAAAGAGTGGGGGGATACACAAGATCCTTGTGGGACTCCACAAAGGATGTGAGCTGGATTGGCTGGGCTAAGGAAGAGAAGACCCTTATGGTTCTAGTTTGCCAGGAAAGAGCTGATCCAGGATGTGGCTGCATCCAAAAAGTGAGCAGCAATCTTGAGATGGTGGCAGAGGATTTGATCAGCCAGATCGAAGGCTGCTGAAAGATCAAGGAGCAGGAGCGCCTGTTTGCCCTTGTCTTTCAGATCCTCGATTTGGGTTTTGAGATCAATTAAGGCTGTCTCCGTGCCGTGTCTGGGATGGAAACCGGATTGTCTAAGCCCTAGTAGATTGTTGATTTCGAGGTAGTCCTGGCTTTACAGATAAGCCGCCCGATGCAGGATTTTGAGTAGGTATGGCACCGTGGTGATGGGCCTGTAATTGGAGGGGTTACTGGGATCGAGATTAGGTTTTTAAATTAAAGGGATGACCCACGCATCCTTGACCTTGTCAGGTACACTGCCCGATTTGAAGGAGGCATTAATGATTGAGGTAATGAATGGGGCCAGGTCATGGGGCTGCTGCTTTTATGACCGGTGCAGGGCAGGCGTCCCCTTGGCAATTGGAGGGCTTGAGCTTCATGATAATATTTTCGACTTCCTTAATGGTAAGGGGTGTGGAGCTGAAAGGTTTGAAGGAGTGATTAGGTGAGGGGGTATTGTAAGACGGGGGTTACCCGTTGCGTCAGAAAGGTGGCTTTTTTTGTATGAATTTTGGCTTGGAGCAAAGCAATTTTGTCCAATAGTGCCTTTTGAATGTTGGAGCACCACTCAGTGTCAGGGGTGTACGTTTCAAGCGGGGCAACTGGAGACTCTAGTTCCTTGAGGATCTTGAAGGGTTCCTTGGTATTTGATTGGGCTTGTATGATCATTTTGTTGTACACTTCCTTTTTGGCAGCTAAGATGGCCTCTTTGTAGGTAAGGTAGGCTGTGGTAAGGTTATTTCTATTAACTACAGAAGGTGAGCTTTTCCAAAGAGCTTCGGCTTTTCTTTTTTCTTTCCGCAGGTTACGCAAGACAGGGGTGAACCAGGAATTAAGGTGGTGGTGAAGTTTTTGTTTGCGCAATTTGAGCGGGGCAATGGTGTTGAGGGCTTTTAACATAATGCGGTTGTAGGTGTCTACTAGAACTGTAGGGTCCGTGCAAGTGGAGGACGCCGTTTTCCGTAGAGGGAGGATAAGTGGGTTTCATTTCTCAGCTGTAATGTCCTTCTTGTTACGTGTGTAAGTGGGAGGGGCAAGGTTAGGTTTATCGGTGGGAGGACTGGAGTTAATGGAAAATAATATTTTGTGATGATCAGACCAGGCGAATGGAGGCACACAGGTTACTTTGGGGGCACAATTCATGTGTGCAACCCATTCGAGAGTGTGACCCTTGATATGGGTAGGCTCGCTAATATGTTGTGTAAGGCCAAAGGCGGCCAGAACACTTGCTAAATCAATGGCTTTGGCATCATTTGAGTCCTGGTAACCTAAATTGAGGTCTCCCATTATGATTTGCAAATTGGGCTTGGTCCCCTTAGCAAGGATGGATGAGATGTCCTCCACAAATGAAGAGGTAGGGCCAGGGGACCTGTAGATGAGATGTACTGTGGCAGTGTGATTAGGAGAGATCAGCAGTTTGATAGAGAGTAGTTCTGTTGATGGCAGCCGCAGGTTGTTGACAAGTCTGAGGTTGAGCGAGCTCTTAAATATGAAGGCTACTCCTCCCCCTTATTTTGATTGGTGTCCCTGTCACACCTGAGAATGGAATACTTGTCGGGGATGGCCAAGGTCCTTGCAGGGCCAGAGGACACCTGCAGCCAAGTTTCCCTGATTGCGAGAAAGTTAAGGTTTTCCGTGATGATGAGTTCTGCAATATCAAGAGCATGCGTGGGGACGGAGCGTGCGTTGATGAGCGCGCCTTTGAGTTTAGAGGCTGTGTTGGTATTGTGAGCAAGGAAGGCAGATTCAGTTTTAGGGGCTAGGAGGGCAGTAGTTATGTTGTTGCTAGAGTTGGAGGTTTTGTCAATAGCAGGGTTGTTCAGGTGGTAGGACCAGTGATGACATCTGGAGACTAATCTTTGGTTTCTAACTGATGTGGCACAAGGTTGATTGGAAATTGTAGATTGGCGGGGTGGTTGGTGACGCAGGCGAGAGCCGAGCCTGGAGTTTCTAATGAGAGTGGTTAAATGCAGCTATCAAACGGAGGCAGATAACTGGTGGGCTACACATAGGTTAAATGCAGCTATTAAGCGGAGGCAGATAAATGGTGGGCTGCACATGGGTTAGGTGCAATGATCAAGTGCCACATTCAGTACAGCCTTGTGATGAAATGAGGTAAGTATGCATGCAATGCATGCGTACAGACACGTGTTGGCGTAAAGATGCGGGCAGGGGTGAGCATGGAAGGCAAGGCTTTTGCAGGATACATTTAATAGTGTTACAATGCTTACAGCGTCAGAAAAATATGCAGCACGAAGTGCCAAACCGGAGGGGTGTGAGCACACACACCATCCAGCTTAAAAGTAAGCAGACGTCTGAATTCTACAAGAAGGGCCTGTACAGTAGATTGAACACAAAAAAACGTGAACACACAGATGCAAAGAAGACACATACCTTTGTGTACCCATGATTGCAAATGTTTGGACATTATTGCGAGACAAGCAGACAGCCAGATGCAAATAGACGGACAATGGACATGTGAGGACACAATCAAACTTAAATGTTTAAACTAAAGCAGTACACAAAAAACATGTTCAAAACTACACAAATTAAAAATATCTGATTCCAATAGTTAAATGAACATTTGCTCATCTGTCATTGTGACACAAAAAAGTGTGTGGTTGCACTCAAACAATGTAATCAAAACTAACGGTAATCGTAATGTTTAGTTCAGGTATTGGTGCGAACACTCAGTTTGCTCATAGTCTAAAGGCCACCAAGTAACCAGCGAAAAATGTACTCCTTCTACTCAAAATATTACTGTTGACTTGTTTGAACGACATGCACGTACTCAATTCCAACCCCTTAACTTTGGAAAGAAAAATAGGGGTAATCTTTCGAGGAACTAAATATCTGTACGAAAGCGTTTAGCTTATGACACCAAACTTGTCATCAAACAGGCTGATAAGAGAGGCGCTACTATGATTATGAACTCTGATTATCACATTGAGAGCATGCAACAATTGAACGACGTGGATACATATTTACCTCTTCCTAATGATCCAAAACAGAATGTCATGACATTGATTTGAACTACTGTGGAGGATCAGAAGGACGCAGATGCTGTGAAGACATTTTTACCATATAGTTTATTCAAAGTAAAATAAGGCCTACCTTTCCCTACGTCTATGGGTTGTTCTCTACCTATTTTACTAAGTTGCTCGTCAGTCAGAGTGAATGTCCAAAATAAGTCTGTCCACTATCCACATCTATCCTATCGACCCTACCACCAATATAACTAAGACAAGGAGAATGACTCCCTTCCTCCTGGGTGCTGTCTTCCTTCAAAGGGCTTTTCTTGATTATGTTGTTCTACTCAATAGACCATATGTAAATAGTTTCTGCTTATCCTTTGGGCTAAGTTCTGCAGTACTTTTAGGGGACTGGCAGCTTTGTTTTCTTTAATAGTGATTCGCTTGCTCTCTTGTAGGACTCGAGACCCCCTTTTATATGGTTCTCATATCAGTAATTTCCATTGCCCAACTTCCAAGTATAGGTCACCTCTTCCTGGGGTGCTTTTTCATGTGTGATATTTATCTTCCTGACTTTGCAGGTGTTCACTCTCCAAATGTCTCTTTGGTTTCTCGTTTTCTTCACGATATGGTTTGGCCTTTCTCTTTTCCCAAAGCAATAAGATTTCAACTTTTTCTCTCCCACTGTGTTTTTCTTTATCTCATTAATATAGTTTGGATTCATCTGCTCATTTCCAATTCTTTTTCCATTAGTATTGGGACGAGTTTTGATATATGTCATGTCATTGATAACGCCCATGTACACAAGTGTTTCTAGGCACGACAGGAAAAGGGAGGGAAGACAGAGGGAGGACAAGACAAACGATCTTAGTAGGCCTTGTGTCAAGTGCGACAATGCAAAAGTGCAGGCAGAAAGCAAGAGAGGGGAAGTACCAGGGAGAGGGAAGCTGGAAGTGCAGTCAGGCATCATTGCTCTAAGTAAGTGCAGTCAGGGCAGTGCGGCTCTGGGTAAAGTACAAGGAGCCAGGGGACTATAGGTTTACAGTTACAACCCTAAAGTGCTTGGTAAACACAGAGGAAGTGCTGGGGAAGACTGGTCATGGAGGAGCCTGGTACTGTAGGGAAGGCATTTTATCAAGTATTGACGCTGACACATGCATACAATTTGTAAAACCTTTATTGAAACTGTTGGGATTGAAGAAATTCCTATTTTGCCCTATAACTAAGATGGAAGTAGTCTCGACCATCAAATGATCAACAAAACAGTCCTAGTGGAGATGTCAAGTCAAAACGGCCCATTTTAACAAAACCTTATGCCTGTCCTATCTCTAGTACAAAAGTGTAAAAAGGAGAAATGTATGCAAAAGGAAAAACTTGTGTACAAATGTTAATGTAGCCAAACCAGCTCTCCTCCCCACGTTGGGCCTCACAGAGTAAAGCGATCCTTGTCGGCAGGATGACACAACCTGGCTCGGTTTCCAACACAATACACAGTTGAAAACCGCGGATCGATGCTCACCTGGCCTTTCACGTTAAAGTCTCTTTCTCTGACTTGCAAGATAATGTTTCAACCAACACGTTCACAAAGATCCCCCTCTGCGAGGCTCAGTCCTTTCACCACACAGTTCACGTAGGTCCCCACTGTCGGTCTCAAACCTCTCACGATAAAGTTCAACACAAAGTTGCAAGGGTGCTCCCTTCCCCAAGCTTATTAGGCTCGGACCACTTTCGGATGTCGAAGTCTTTCTAATGTGCGTGGCTTTCTTTACAGACCACCGCAGGACCACTTTGACTCAAAGTTCACTGTTTTACTTTCACTCTTCCCACTTTTAGGAATTAATCTTGTTTATTTCATTTTTGCTGTTCATTTGGTTTCTCGCTTTAAACAAAGTACCTTTCACTGAGATTTTCAAGTGGGCTATTTCCTTTCACCGGACCACTCCCTTACTTAGCATTGCTGATTTCACAGCTGTCCTTTACATTAAAGTTCACTCGCAGGTCTGCCTTTCTTCACGTCTCATTGACACGCTTGCAGCCTGCACATGCGATATAATATTTATATTTCAAAATTTAACACTACAGCATCTCAGGTGGCTTGCCAACTCACTGGCTGTGTGCGTCTTTTCCTGGGTTTGGTGATTTCTAATTCTCAAATCAAGGTTAGTATGACAGGCTTGGCCTCGCGTCCCCAACTCTGCCGTTCACCCGGGAGGGTCGCTAGCATCATTGAAACACAATGCAGTCTTCACTTGTGGGATCTGGCTTTCTCTGCATGTCTTCCGCGGCCTGTCTGAGTCAACGACCTTCAGTTGGGAACCTTTGGGGTTTTCTAACCACAGCTCTCGTCCCTTGGTCCATCGCTCTCCTCCAGTAGGTTTGGCTTTGTCCCGACCGAAGTTCTGCTCGTACTCGTGTTCTGCCTTGCTCAGAGTGTTTCTTTAGGTGTTGCCTTTAATCTGTATGTAGAGAGCTAATTGGTCTCGGGTGTATGCACTTGATGTCAAGTGCCTGACTTTGCCTGACCGATTAACTGGCCGTGTCCAATACAATGTATGAGAGTTAGTCTGGTTACTCGGCCACCCTCTTCCTCAGCCCAGTGTTTGGTAAAAGTGGGTCTGGGGGGATTGGGATCTCAGAGTATCCTAAAAAGTAGTTCAAAGAAGGTAGCAGACGCTCCTCTCCAGAAAGAACATGGCATGATAACCTGTTCTGAGAGGAGAGTTTGCAGCACACGCTTTTTGCTCACTGTACCTTTCACAGATGGGAAATATCCATTTGCATATCAGTCTTTGTCCCGCCCACATGGGAAGTACAGCACCGAAATGCTATGGCAATTCGTCTCTGAACAAGAGTACCAAAAGCAACCCCATACACGTGTTTCAGCCTTGTTGGGCCTCATCAGTGAGGTGAAGCTTTGTTGTCTCTCTGAGCACAGTGTGTGCTGCAAACTCTCATCTCAGAACAGGCCCATTTTTGTTTTATGGCCCTGGACACCCTCAAAGGATTTTTTTGGTGATTGTATGAGTGTGCCTGGGATGACCTGGTGGCAGCAGTTACTTTTTTATAATGTTTTACTTCTTTTTACTGGTGAAGTTTGGTCCGGACTGTGCCGAGGGTCGGTGAGTACTTGCATCACTTACCGGTGGCCCTCTGGCACAACCAATCCCTATTACGCATAAGTATCCCCTAAAGCTATTGGAACTTGGCTGGGATAGCCTGCGCTCCCTAGCTATTCTCGCCATTTGAACACTGCTTTGCCGCCAAGTGCAGGCCTACTCGAATAGTGGCAACCAATTCTTCATCGCCTCAAACCCCTTCCTGACCTACTACAGCCCTCACAAGAAGACCCGCTTTTTGTTAATCTGCTCGATCATGCGTTTTTACATACAACTGTACTGTTGAGCACAAGGCTCCGCTCTTCTTAGGGTTGAACTCGAAGGTTGGGAACAAACTCAGAAAAATTACCCAATGCCATTTGTTTTTTTTATTTTATTTTTTTATTTTCTTTATTTGCATTTCGCTTAGCTGCAGAACCAAGAATCAACATACCCCCACGCCCCTCTCAACCCAGTACTCAAACACTGGTGCAGATCTTAACCATGACAAATCAAGCAACAAATGAATTACAAACTTGATGTTACGAACGTAAATGTGGTGCTAATCGCATCTCAATGTTCAGGAGTTCATGGACAACACACTCGGGAAGCCTGGGTTCCAAAAGGCCATCTGTCCAGCTCCCTGCGTCCCAATATTCCCCAAAGTCCCATGCCCATGGTACAGTGAGCCTCAGCTTGGACACTAAAGGCGTTAAATCCCCCTCTATGGAGAGGGTTCACGCACGGCTCCCTGTGGGGAGCAGGGTTCAGAGTCCCCCCTCTTGGCTGCTTGAGGAAATATAGCGTGTATGCATCCCATATCTGGTGACTTCCCCAACCATTCCTTTACATTGCGCCCCACCTGGTCTCCATGTCATTGCAGTACAAAATGTGCTCGGACCACCGGGCCGGCGAGGGGCTCCGTTTCTTACCCCATCCCATAGCCACTCTGTGCTTTGCCAGGATGAAAAGAAGACTCACCAGCTTCCGAGTCTCTTTAGAAACTTGTTTAGTGTATCCCAGAAGCCCTATTATGGGGTCCGGTGTGAGCCGCTCCACCATAATTTCCCCAATCCCCGCAAACACATGCATCCAGAACTGCTTGAGTTCCCCGCACTCCCATGCTACATGGAGAAAGCCTGCATCCTCCTTTCCACATCTGACACAGGCACCCAACTTCTGGGGGAAGTATTCTTTCAACTGGGCCGAAGAGTGGTACTACTGATGTAGGAACTTGAAATGGATCAGTTTAAAATTGGTATTGATTGCACCCTTACGGACCATTTCACAACAGTAGTCCCGTGTGGTCTCTGGTATTTCCCTCACCAATGTCTACTCCCACACCTTCCGCGGTGACCTTGCGACTGACGGTCTGTTTCCCAAAACCATTGCATACATCCCCGAGATACCCTCCGCCCCAGGTCCCCCCCTATCACCTTGACAAGCATTTCCGCCGCTTGGGGTTGCTCAGGAAAGGATGGAAACAGCCGCTGCAGCGCCACCTTCAACCTAAAGTACAAAAACACATCCAGCGCTGAGAGAGCTCCTTTTCCCCCTCAGTCGAGTGATGGATATGAACCTCCCATCGAGGAACAAGTCTCCAAATTCATTTATTGCCAACCTCTTCATCAACGCCACATACCGTGCTTCACTAGTTAGGGGAACATCCGGGATAAATATGACCGGGAGCTTTGGTGAATACAGTATACTGCCCCCTCCCCCCCTAGGCTTACGTTCCAGACGTGACCAAGCTCCACACCTCAACTCGACCGGGTCTCGGGTTTTACGCGGGCGGTTCAGAGCAGTTAAAATTATCAACCTCAACAAGCCTGGAGATGCGATCGATCTTTCTATTTCCACATGCCTGCGCTCAGCCGCCATCCCATACCAGTATCGGAGATAACTTGCTTGCGCCACAGTATGATATAATTCAAAATCTGGCAGGGCCAACCCCCCCTTCCCGAACAGGTGCAATGAGTTTATCCCACGAGACCCGTGTCTGCTTACCAGCCCAGATAAATTTCAACACCATTGAACGGAGATCTCTGAAGTACCGCTCGGGCACTTTTATTGATACGTTAAGAAACACATGCAGAAATCTGGGGAGAATAGACATTTTGATGACAGAGATCCTCCCGAACAAATAAAGGGGGAGCAAGCCCCACCTCTGCATCGCCAACCAGGCCGACTTGAATGCCTCCCTATAATTACCGCGGTAGACAACCCCCTCATCCCTAGCTATTGTGATTCTCAGGTATCGGGTGCTTAGTAGGTCCACTGAAAACCCCACCTATCTTGAAACCTACCTAACCCGTCTGTCAGCGGAAATATGACGGATTTGCTAGGATTCATCTGTAGCCCTGACAGTTTCCTGAATTGCTGAACGTCGAGCATGATCGGGTCCAGGTTGACCTCGGTTGTCGGATGAATAAAACCATATCATCCACATATAGCGAAATTACTACCTTATGGGTATGTAGCTGAATGCCCCGGTGTAGATGCCGCTCTCTAACCATTTCAGCCCACGGCTCTATTGCTAGGGCAAACAGAGGGGATAGGGGGCAGCCCTGGCTTGTCCCCCTCTCATGTGGGATTAGTTTGGTTGCCTGCCCATTCACCCTTATTCTAGCTACCGGTTTTTCATATAGTAATGACACCAAGGAGTTGAAGGACCCTCCCAAGCCCAACCTACGCAGCACTGCAAACAGGAACGGCCATTCGACAGAATCAAACGCCTTAGTAGCGTCCAGTAAGACTACCGCTGCCGGATCATCCCTCGGCAGAGCTGCCATGAGCCCAAACATCCTCCGCAGCCCATATGATGTAGGCCGTCCGGCAATGAATCCCGCCTGATCAGCCCTGACTAAAGTTGGCATCAATGGCACCAGTCTTGCCGCTAGGATTTTAGCCATGATCTAATTATCCAGGTTAATAAGCGATATCAGGCGGTACGGGGAGCAGTCCTCCCCGGGTTTCCCAGGCTTCAACAGCACAACCACCACTGCCTCCCGCAGGGAGTCCGGCAATCGACCCTCAGAGGCAGCTTCTTGATATACCTGTAATAAATATGGTGCCAGTTTGTCAATATAGCATTTATAAAATTCGGCTGTAAAGCCGTCCAGGCCCGGGGACTTCCCCCCGCCCCCCCAAGCAGCAGCTACTTAATGGCACTCACTACTTCTTCCAATGTCAACGGCCTATTCAACCACTCTCGCTGCTCCTCCGAACACCAATACAGACCCACCTGGTCAAGGCATTAATATCTGTCAGATTACCCCGCACTTGGGCGGAGTATAGGTGACCGTAACATTTTTGAAATTCGCAGATTATCGCCTCATCTTCAAAGTGATCAACCCCCCGATCGTCCGTAATCACTGCAACTCTATTCCCCTCTTTACACATCCCAGTGGATTTGGCTAGTGATCGTCCCGGGGCCTGACCCTTACCATATATCCGGGGTGCCGCTCTATCCCACCCGTACTTTACCTCCTGCTGGACTAGGACATGGAACTCTTGAAGCTTCCGCATTATGTCCCCTTGTTGAGCCCTAGATGGGATGGGGGCTGCCTCCTGCAAGATACGCATCTCCTCCTCCTTGTCAGCCAGATCCCTTTGTATCCCTCTTAGGATCCCCGCTTCCTTAGCTATACACTCACCCCTTATCACACACTTAAAACCTTCCCATAGGGTGTCCACCGAGGATACCGACCCCTCATTAAGTTCAAAGTATTTATCTATGGCGCTCAATATCTCCTCCCTAAAGACGGCGTCTGTGAGTTCTTCACTTTTGAATTTCCACTGGGGCCTCATCCCCGTGCGCCCTCTCGTGAATAGTCAACAGGACGGGGGAGTGATCTGAAAGGGTGCAAGCCAAAATCTCCACCCCGTGGTCTTACCCATGAGCTTGTGGGATACCAGAAAATAATCCAGCCATGCGGCCGAGTCATGTGGGGCAGAGAAGTGTGTAAACTGTTTTTCAAGCAGATTGCTCACCCTCCATACGTCCTGCACTCCCCACACAGTGAGCATGCCTTGGATCCGGACAGAGCTTCTACTGCTCATGCGTAGGGCATTCCCCACCCGATCCTTGGCCGAGTCAAGCACTGAGTTGAAATCTCCCGCCCATAAGATTGCTCCCTCGGGGATAGCTCCCAGCTGCCTTTCGACCCAGTCTAAAGATTCCGTTGTGTCGTGATTGGGGCCATAGTAACAGATCAACGTATACAACTTCCCTTGGATGATCCCCTGCACCACGAGTGCTCTGCCCTCTTGATCCTTCAGGATTTTGGTCTGTCGAAACCCCACGAGCTGTGCACCAATATGCATACACCCCTGGAATATGAAGAATAGGAGGAGACATACCTCTATCACCCCCAGCTCTTACCAAAGTGAGACTCTGACTCTGTCAGATGGGTCTCCTGGAGAAAGGCCACTCCCACCTGGTGTCGTCTCAGATATTGAAGAACTTTCTGGCGCTCAGGCGGGCTGTTAAGGCCTCTAACGTTCCAGGTCATGAATGTAAGTGTTGCCATTATTAAATAGCACAATGCACGCCTTCCACTTGCCTCTTGTCTTCACAATTGTGTCATGCCTACCCCCGGGCATCCAGACCAAGTCCATCAACCCCGGAAGCAGGCATCATGTTACCTGGAGCAAACCCAGCAACCCCTGTTAGGGGCTATCTGGGTACAGTCGTGGCGCCATAGGCACCAGGCTCATATGTTAAAACTTACCTGATGCAGTCCATGCTGCAAGGGATCCAAGCCCATGTGAGGCTTGAAGGGACTATTTTATCTTAGGGACTATTTTATTACTCGGGTGTGGCTGTGGAGGAATACTTACCTGAGACTACTTTGAAGGCTATATAAACCACGTCCGAAGAGCAGCACATGCTTCATGTTATTCTGCAGCCAGCAGCGTAACGCTCACCGTGTCTGCAGTCAGCATCCTGCCACGCCCGCCTCGAGTCCAGAGCGCCTAGAAAGAAGGGAAAGAAGAAGAAAGGTTAGAACAAGAACTTTACTGGATTTCTTACCTGATTTCGGATTCAGCGCATCTTCGAACCAGAAACAGACTTCATTTTAAACGCGTCGCATTGCCAGCAGCACCGCCGCGCCGCGCCATACTCACCGTTCCTCACAGAATCTGTACGATCCGGTGCTGTCTCCATCACCTGGTTGCCGCATTCCAGCGCCTAAGGGGGACAGGAAAACAACAAGGTGAGCTAAGGGAACAAACAAGGACAATCTCTTGCCAGCATATGCTTACCTGATTTACCGCAGGAGGTATTAACCACCAGCACGCCAAATCTTCCTATGCTGCACCTGCAAGAAAAGAGAAAGCAGCGAGTTAAACCTTGGCATCATTTACCGGACAGTGTTACAAAACACAGACTCTTACCTGAACGCTTTCAGCTGCCACAAGACGATCATCTTTTGGGTCTAAGCTGCAAAAGAAACAAGGAATTGGACAAGAGTGATTAATCGGACATTTTGAACTCATTAGAACTATATACTTACGGCCTTTCGCCCGGAGGTTTGGAGCCAAGATTTGTCCAGAACTCTTCCAATATCCTCAAGCCAGTGAAGTAACTGGCCATCAACGCGCCCCTGCATTCTTCGCAGGATGGAGAGCTCATCATACAAAACTATAAGGTGAGCTTTGTGAAAGGGAATGTCAGAAGTGATAAGTGGGGATGCAGTGAGGTGTTAATACTCAAATCCACGGGTGGCTAATTCCCTTTCCCCATCTTTAGGAGACTACTTCTATGGGTCAAGCAGACGAAGCTAGGTGGGCCAGTCCAGTCAGTCATCTCTGCACTACACATCACGTTGGTGGAGACTGTGGCTGTCCAGTTCCGCTCGACACCCCTGTGGGAGCCAGGTGAGCGTAACAAATTGTCTGCACCCTTTTTACTGTTAAGTCCCTTACCCTTACCAACAACCCCCCAACTTGTCGGTGTGTTCCCTTCCCACCCTTCGCCACCCCCACCCACCGCTGAGTACCCCAACCGCCCAGCATTCCACTCCCCCATAGCATACTTGCAACTGGCTTTCGGCTAGGGGCGAATACAAGCCCAACCCCCCCAGCACACCGTCTTAATAATGCAGCTCCTGTTCAGACGGGTACAACCGGATGCAGCAGTTGACTTCTATGTCCGAGACTCTCAGTATCTTTAGGCCCCTGGTCAGGCATTGTTCCCTCGCTGCACGGAGGCCCCTGGTAACATGTCCAAGAAGGATGCGGCCTCTTCCGGGGATTGAAAAATAAGGACTGACCATTGTGTTCGATACGGAACTTCATTTGAACTCCAACAACCCTCATATTTAATTATACATTTTACACCTCTGTCTAGATACGGATACTTTCTGTTTGAGGCCTTTGCTCTCGCCATAAACAGCCCCTGTACATATCTGTATATTTCACTCCGTTGTATAGATATTGATATTTCTATGTGTGAAGATTTGTATATTCTTTTCCCTGTAATCCTTAATTGCAAATGTATGTAACTTTATCTCAACTGTATATTTCTGTAACATTGTAATCCTCGCATATTCTTTCTGCCTGCGCCCTCCTGCCCCTGGGTATGGTGCGCCATAGAAATAAATAAACAAACAAACTTGGCTGGGCACAGCATGGCATATTTTATGTTCTTATCATGCAGCCGTTTTTTCACATCAAGAAATGTTCTTCTGGTCACCTGTACCATATCCGAGAAATCAGGGAAGAGCTTAATAAACTTCCCCCTTATAGGTGAACGTCCCTTTTTCTTACGCCTTCCGGAGCGCTGTATCCCTGTACCTATAATTCAATAGTCGAGCAATCAGCAGCCTAGGCGGCGCTCCCGGGTTCAGCTTTCTCATGCCTGGGATCCTATGTGCTCTCTCCACGACACACACCGGAGAGAACACCTCAGGCCCCAGCGCCTCCACTAGTATTCTTTCAGCCAGCGCTTCCATATCCCTCTGGTCGGCCGATTCAGCAAGGCCCGTAATTCTTATATTATTCCTGCTCGACCTCGACTCAAGACCCTCCTGCTTCTCCTTAAGTTCTTTCAGGGCCTTCCTTACCCCAGACATTTCTCCCGAGACCGTTGCTGCCACATCTTCCACTCCGGACAGTCTCTCCGCCGCCTCATCCAGCCTCTCCCCATGCTTGTCCAGACGGACCTGCATATGATCCACCTTACAAGTCAAGGTGTCAAGCTTCCCATCCAGAGACTGTATCCCTGACTGTAGCTGTGAAAACATAGCTTTAATGTCTTGAAAAGAGGTGGCCTGGTCCGGATCCGCCCCTGGGTTATGCGCCGTAGGAGAATCTCCCATCATTGCACTGTTCTTAGTTTGGGCTGACGATTCAAAGTCGATCTTCGATTGTTGCTTGCCCCCTTTACCGGATTTTGACATGCTGCGTGGGTGGGCGGGCCCCCCAGCGAGCACCGGTCCGACACTCACAGTTTATGAATCCGGCTATCAGTGGCTTCGCCAGGCGCCCCCTTGCGCCGCTCCAATTCAGGGCTCCACTCCCCCAGCACTCGTTAGGACCTGCACCCACCGGCCGGTGGAGAAAGATAAATCAAAGCCGGCGGGGACCGCCCCCCCCCCCCAGAGACTAGAACACAGCCGCTCTGCACTGACCTCTCCGGGGCCAGGCACTTCAATCGCAGAATCAATGCTTCTAACCACCTTACACCTTCGTACCACCCGCGCAGAAGCTTCCGCCTGGCGGCTCCACTGGATTTCCACAGTCTGTAATAATTGGGGTTCAGCTCAGAATGGCTGACCACTCCAAAGGTTCCTTTCCTCTCCACCTTAGGCCAGGCCAGTGCGCCGATAGTCTCTTCTCAGGTCCCCTCACCCTTTAGCCCCAGGTCTCAAGCGAGTTCAGTAGTCCCCCTCACTCCTCTTGAAGCTCGCTGCTTGCCACCGGCGCCTCACCAGCCTGACCGTGCCTGGTGTAGTCACTCTTCCTTGCCTCTCCACTTTCAGCCCCTTGTGTTCAGCACGTATCAGCCAACCAGAGCGGGCCATGCACCGGTGCGGTCTCCTCCTCAGGTCCGATGCCTGAGTTGCCTCCCCAGCGCCTCCAGGAGAGTCCAGACCGCGTTGCATTACATGTCCAAGCCTGCGGCCCCTCCTCTCTGGCCACGGGCAAACGAAGGCCACATCCACTGCGGGCGATGGGGAACTCTCACCGTACCGTGCAGTGTCCGCCTGCCCCGTCTCACCGGCGGATCCTCCAATGACTGCCTTACCAGCCGCGCAGCACCGCCACGCAGCCCTGCCGGCCGGTTCTGCTGCCACAAGACAGGTGCCCCTCCACCCAGAGTCGTTGCATGCCCGGGAGCCGCACTGCCACCGGGCAAGCCACGCGTGTCTCTGCTCTCGCCCGAGCTGAGCTGCCTTCCTGCACCTCCACACAGGGGGCCGCCGCGGCCGGCGCTCCACTCTTCGCCCCTCCTCCACACCACGCTGCTCGGCCTGCAGCCTCGGACAGACACTGCAGTTATGGCACCATTTCACGCCTAACTCACTTCCATGGGGCCCAATGTGGTAAACCTCTGCTTTCTGCCGCCAGTGTTTAAATCCGGAGCAGCAATCTGCCGGATATCTTGCTGGATCTAATCGGGTGCTGGAGAGCTTCACACACCTACGGCCATCTTGATCGGGCTCTCAAGCACCCCCCCCTACCGAATGCCATTTGTGTGTTAACTTAACCCTCTCTTTACTGGTTGTGGTTTATCCCTAAATTGCATTAGGAAGCGTAATGTATAAATATATATTGTATAGTTTAAGGATTTATGTGATAACTGTTTTCTTATTGCAAAAGTTATTTGTGTGTATTTGGCCCGGCCAACAATAAATGAATAGATATTTTTCATATACACTTGTCTTAGAGTAATTTGTGGTTTGTTGCTGTGTGTGCTCATTGTGGGCTTCCGATCACTCTAACCCCTCCTGAGACTTAGTCTTGACCGCATGTAATGCTACCTAGATTGGTCTGGCTTGTCCAGAAGGTTCCCCTGTTTCACTAAACCGAGGGTGGCCTCCTAAACTTGTACGCACCAGGTCAGAGTTAAGAAAGGAAAGGAAAGGGAAAGAAAGGAAAGAAAGGAAAGAAAGGAAAGAAAGAGAGAAAGAGAGAGAGAAAGAGAGAGATTGAGACACACTGACACACTTCCGGACCTTTAGGTGGTCCAGCTCAAGTTTGAGATGGGCAGGGAGGCCATTTCACAGGGAGGCCCATGCAGAGGAGAGGTCTACCCCCCCCCCCCACACACTCTTCCTGGAGAAGCGTCTGACCCGCAGAGTTTGAGGCTACTGAGCGAAGACCTTGGGAAGGAAGGTATTTTGGAAGAGAGAGTTGGATGTAGTGCGGGCCCCACAAAGCCTTGTGGACGATGCAGAGGGTCTTGAACTTGGTCCTTGCAGTCACCGGGAGCCAGTGGAGAGATTTCAGGGCTGCAGAGATACAGTCCCTGTGCTTGAGGCCAAGGACGAGTCCTGTTCTGGATTCGTTGCAGAATGCGGAGAGTAGAGTAAGGTAGATTGCAAAAGAGTTGTTGCATTAGTCCAGCATTTTGTTTAACTTATGCTGAGTCCCTTTTAACTTTCTGGTATTCCTGTTCCCCGTATTACCTTCTGTCTTCAGGGTTAATGTTGCCGGTACCTGTAGGACTTTGGACCCTCTATCAGCCTCTTGGTAGCTCTGCGGTTCACTTTCCACAATGTCTGCTTCATATGCGTCCCGCGTCCTGCTTGTGGCTATAACTGTTACTGGTAGCCACTTCAGGAGTTGTTTCCTCCCACCATGGGTTTCGGTGGTGTTGTGTGGGCCGGCTGCCCTCCACGATTGCTGCCTGGTCATGCCACCATCAAACTCTCGGTTTTAACTTGTTTGGATTTCTTCTGTTCTCGCACGCCAGTCTCCCAGCGTTTCTCGTTCCACGTTGGCCCTGCTCTGGTTTACATGGACTCCGTGTTCTGCAACAGCTCTGCCTTCCTCCGCTCTGTTATGTACAGGGTGCCTCCCTGGTATTCTGTGCTTTCTGCCCTCTCTCGCCAATCTTCCTCCTCTCAATGGTTCTTTAGCTTGTCATCCCTTTTCAGCATCCTATGCACAGTTCATTGGAGACTCTAATTTAAAGGTATATCCTCAGTTTCTTTTTGATGATAAAGTTTAACTGTATATTCATGGAACTGATAACATTCTGGTGTATTAGGTAAGTCCATATAAGCCATCACTTGGAGGGCATCGGTGAGTTCTTCACGGGAACGGAAGTGTTTGTCCCCAAAGGGTGAGTCTCTCCCAGTGAGATTCTACTTGCCTTGATTCCTAGGGGGAGATTTGTGAAGCGGGTCCACCTCCCTAGCCTCGCAGAAGGGAGCTTCACTTTGGGTAGAAGGAACAAATTTCCTCAATGAGTCACGCTGCCTTGGCAGAAGCTGAAAAACAATGTTGGATTTCAGACACGCTGCCTTGGCAGAAGCTGAAAAACAACGTTGGATTTCAGACAGAACACAATGGCTTTTAACTAACTCAAATATGATCATGCTAGTATTTTATATTCCACCCAAAATTCATACATCTTTGTCTAAACTACCAGTACGACCCATTATAGTGGCTACTAATAGTCTACTTGATCCATTAGCGCAATATGAGATGATATCCTTCACTCTTGTTGCGAAACAACTGAAACTTGCATAAAAGAGGCAACCAAATTTCTTTTAAAATGTTCTGAGTATTATCTATTAGTGACTATTTACATTGTCAGCTTTTACATGTCCATAACCCATAAAGAGGGTTTGGAAGCCATGGAATTGTTTTTGATGAACAATGATATAGAAACGGTAAATCCAATTTTTGTGTTTACTCTTCTGAAGCTAATTCTTAATAACCTATTTTGCTATCAAGATCACAATTTTCTTCAAATTCCAGGGACCTTAGTGGTGGCAAGTATAGTGGTAGTGTATGTAAACATACTTCTGTATTTCTTTGAAAATTGTCACATAATTAACAACTTGACCTGGCACTATTACATGAAAGTGTATCGCAAGTACATTGACAATGTATTCATGGTTCTGCAAGCACACTCTTGAGTACCTAAACACAGTACATACATTAAATTTACTTTGAACTTTGACAATCCCATCATTTATTCTTTAGGTTTTCAAATAATGGTCACTTATAATAAATTGCAGACAACACTCTTCATAAAACCAACTGACCAAAACAATGTCTTGCATGCTACCAGTTTTCATCCTATGCGAATGTTGCAAAATTTACTGCTGAGTCAATACATGAGAATGAAAAGAATTGTATCAACTACTTAAAATGTAGCTATTGAGAACAGTTAATTACACAATACGTTTCTGGGAAGAGGCTATCGGGAATCACAACTGACTGATACTGATAAGAAGGTGTATAACTTTTAACAGACTTCCTTTTACAACCAAAACTCCCTAAGAATTCTTCTGGAAGTGTTTGTGACAAGTTACATCAGAGTGGGAACATTTCAATTTTTTTTTTTTACAGCAAATTGGCTGTAACATGAAAATGTAACATCCCAACAATTGCTTACCGGAATACTACCTCTCCAAAGTTAGACTTATTAAAGTGGACAATCAAATAATTGAACTGTTACAGAGGAAGATTACTTCTCCTTGTCTAAGATGTCAACATTGTAATAACATAAACATAATGAAAGGACCTACAGTGAGACATCCTTATACTGGCCAACAGATATCCTTACAGCATTATCCTATGTGATTCAGCAAATGTTATCTATGGGATACAATGCTTGTGTGGTCTCTTTTAGTTTGGGTTTACTACTCCTTCCGGTTGAACTGAACACAAGTCGATCGGATTCAAAAACCTTAATTCTCCAGTTGCGACTCATCTGATTGAATTCCACCATACAATAGCACAAATGAAATTTGTGATTTTGGAAATCATATCACATAGAGAGGGCAATTTACATAAATTGTCTAAAAAAAAATGTTTTTTAAAAAAGAATCCTTTTGGATTCATAACATGTCTGCCTTGTTTCAGAAAGGTATGAATGCTGAACATGACTTTACTGCTTTTGTATAATGAATTGCCTGTACTTTTATTTTCTTCTGAATCAGTAATATGCTTGTTACAAGATTTTTCTCAGGAATAGGGTTCTGACATTTTACAATTTTTCTGATGAGAATTCCCTCTGAGATGAAATTTGTATCTTCCAGATACACCATATGCAAGTGAGTTCATACATTGGTTTATTTTCTAGTACACAACAATATCAGGCTTACTATGAACATTTCATTATTGTCCCTTTAAGGACTTTAACATTAAGAGTTTCATCCATTGACTTCTATTACTTTATTATTAGGTCCTTTTGTCACCATTAGACAAGTGGTCGTGGTGACTGTGATTTGACATTATACGCAAGTGTTTTCAACATAGTCGCTACTGCCAAGATGGTGACTGCATACCCAGTAGAGTTCCAACTGTCCTAACTCACTAACTTCCATTGAGATTGAAACTGCATGAAACTTCCCTACTTCCATTTATCAGCAAGTATGTATCTTGGACACAGTTTCTTGAACTTTTGCGATTTTACCGGCACTGCTACTTTAAATCAGGTTCTGCAGTTGGCACTTTGAGAAATAAGTCTGATTGTTTGGGTTACAAAACTGCAAGTTTGTGACTCAATGTTTCTTTCCTCAATGGACATTAATATTGATTTTCCCACGTTATAGACATCAGAGGACTGGCGGTATATGCTTTACTCCAAAGCGCTTTACAGAATAACAGTACATAAGAAAGAAGCATGTTTACAAACTTGAGATGGGTAGGGGTTAGGGGGGAGAGGTAGGGAAGGAGAGTCGGGGGGGGGGTGAGGAGGGAGTGGTGAAGAAGGGCTTTCAGGGAAGAGCAGAAAGATGGGTATGTGGGGGTGGAGCGGATAGAGAGGGGTAGGGAGTTCCAATGGAGGGGGGCCAAGAGTTGGAAGGAACGGAAGCGTGAGGAGGCACAAGTGAGAAGGTATAGGTCAGCTGAACGGAGAGAGCGGGAGGGAGAGTAGAATGAGAGGAGGGAGGAAAGATGGGGGGGGCGAGGTCATGGAGAGATTTGTAGACGAGGCAGAGGAATTGGAATTTCAATTGTGAGAGGAATGGGAGCAAGCCGAGTTGAGAGAGTGAGGTAGAAATAGTCTCGAGGGCCGAGAAGACATAGAGTACGGAAAGAGGAGTGGTAGATGGATTTTAGGGGAGCCAGGTGAGGGATAGGGAGGCCAAAGAGAGGAGCAGTAGAAGAGACAGGATATAATAAGGGAGGAGATTAGGAGTTTAGAAGCGTGAAAGGTGAGGGAGGGGTGGATCTTGCGGATGTTGCAGAGGTGGTGCCGACATGCATGAGAGGTTAGAGAGATGTGGGTGAAGGGGAGAGAGAGGAGTCAATGTGGAGGCCGAGGTTGTGGGCATAGAGACGGGGAGATTGGAAGGGGGAAGTGGATGAAAGGGGGAGGGGAGGGTGAGAGATTGTTAGGGGGGAAGAAAAGCACTTCTGTCTTGTCAGAATTGAGGGAAATGAAGTGGGATGACATCCAGTTTTTTATGGCCGTGAGGCAGGAAGAGAGAGTGTGGTGAAGGTCGGAGGTGAAAAAGGTGGAGAGAAAGAGTTGGGTATCGTCCGTGTAGAAGTGAAGGGAGATGCCGAAAGAAGAGATGACCGGAGCAAGAAGGGAGGTATAGAGAGAGAAGAGGAAAGGTCCGAGTATAGATCCCTGGGGAACGCCATAGTTCAGGGGGAAATTGGAGGAGGTGCGACCGCCCCAGGAGACAGTAAAGAAACGGTTGGAGAGGTAAGAGGAGAGCCAGGAGAAGACAGAGCCTTTGAAACCAAGGGAGGATAGATTGCTAAGAAGTAAGGGGTGATCTACAGTGTCAAAGGCTGTAGAGAGGTCAAGGAGGATGAGGATAGAGGAGTGCTTAGCGTGGCGAGCGGTGAGGAGAGAGTTGAGTACATATGTGAGGGCAGTCTCAGTGGAGTGTTTAGGGCGGAAGCCAGATTGAGAGGAGGGAGGGATTGAGAGGAGAGGAAAGCTGAGTTGAAAGTATGATATATATATATATATCTATCTATATCTGAGGCTTGTGAAATCTGCTTAGATCACATGCTGTGCATAGGCCGACATCTAGTGGAAGCTGCAGAGTATTAGTTTGTTTTTCTAAACTCGAAATGGGCGTCGACACAGGGCGTGCCAGTAATACTATCCCTAGTGTGACGTCCACTGTACCCATGATCCCTCACGCGTCTAGGACCCTCAGATTGTTTTTTTCCGCCATACTGGTCGGAAGCATCTCACAGAGTTCCCTGGCCTTAGCTATAATTTTGCAAAATATCTTAATATTTCCCCATTTTCTCCACCCCAACGTCGAGTCACCGAAGTTCGACACTCGACGCCGGCCCGGAGAAGAAAACAACCGTCGAGAGCTGCGCAATGGACTTGGGCCTCGGCCTGGGCCTTGGAAGGCCTCTGGCCTCGGCACTGCAAGTAGGGAGAGTGAGGGGTGGTACATACTCTACACTTTATCTATACCCACATATTCAAATAATCTGCCACCCTTCAAACTCCCATGTTAGAGTAATTTCTTGTGTTCGTCCCGTCCGATCCGTCCCACTACTTGTTTGTTCTGTCTTTTCGTGTTCTTGTTTCGGCGCCCCGAGGCTCGCGAGCTACCGGCGCGATATAATTTTGCCCCAAGTGCAACCGCAAGTACCCTTGGGTTGACAGACACGCCACGTGTAACCTCTGCTTGCCGAGGGACCACCCCGGGGTGAACTGCAGAGTGTGTAGTCAGTTTAAACCGAAGACCCTAAAGCACCGTTCGATCAAACGTTGGGCCCACCAAGCCAGGAGACAAGAGGCCATGGCAGCGTAGGGCGCCTTCAGTCATGGCAGCGACGCCGTGCTTTCGGACGGCGAGGGCAACGTGGCGTCGAGAGACAGCCAAGCGCAAGTTCCCGACCTCGGAAAGTTGTCCGGCAGGGCAGCTATGAGGAAAACCCCCGGCGACACGAGTGCTACCCAGAGCACTTCCAGTAAACACGCAAACTCCAACCGAGACTCGACGTGCACGTCGAGTTCTTGGAAAGAGGCAAACAGAGAACGGTCCACCGAATCGGTGTCCTCTGAGCGTTCTCGATCTAGATCGCTGCATGACACCAGGCAACCATCCACTGTTGCCAAAAGTGCCTTGCTCCCTGGGGTAATGGAGGTTCGATTGTCGGAAGACGAAGCTGACCTCTAACCCCAGGCCGCACTCCAGGAGTCGGCGTCAGCAGACCTCGTGACGGCTGCTCCCGAGTCCCGACCTCCACACTCTAGAGATAGGGACACTACCCACGAATCTCGACACCAGACGTCGAAAAGCTCAGAAGGAGTGAAAACACTGGGGAAACACTCTTCCACCCACGGGGGGGGGGGGCAGCAGAAGCACTCTCAGCCTTCTTCAACACCACAGAAACAGACAGACCCACAGAAATAGACAGACAAGTCAGTCTTCTGTCAATTTACCCAAGACCCCTGCACAAGGCCATAGGTCCAGTCAGGATAGAACAGGGAAACTCTCCCAGGAAAGAGTAATCCCCCCAGCTCTAAGGAATGGTTTAGTGAGGATATAGACAGTTATGTCTAGGATGCCATCTCTGGAAGACTTCTATGCCAATAATCCTGAGCACTTCCTCTCCTATACCCCTGATGGGGCTACACCCTCAGGGTCTAGGGACCTGCAACCGCCAAGTAAGAAATCCTGGGTTTGAAGCACCAACACAAAGTCGGTCTTCGGACCCCTTCTGTATACAGCCTTACTCTCAATATAATGAGGATCCAGATTTGGGCACGTTGGGAGACCAAACTGGGATGGACTACTATGGGGATAACTAGGACCAAGAGGAGGACGAGGATGACCCAGAAACATACATGGTAGACTCCCCAGTAGACAAAGAACCTCCGGTTACCGACTTCCCGGTCGACAAACAGCCTCTCCTGAATGAGGTGTTGTCCAGAGCGGCAGAACTCTTCCGCATAGATACCCAGGGAGCACAAGAGGGGGATTTTGCTGAGGAGCTAGTGGGAGAAAGGTGACCTGATGCCCAGGCCATCCCTATTCTCAAATCTATACAGAGGAGAATAGACCCTTCCCTTCTAAATCCCAACCTCCCCAGGGCAGTAAACCCCAGGATCGAAAAACTATTCTGGGCAATCCAGTCAGACCCGCTGTGCGTAAGGGGGCAACTGAAACGTGACTCCCTGGTAGTGACAAACACCTGAAAGAGGATAGGAACGCCCCTATCATCGTCTAAAGCTCCCCCCGACAAGGAGAGCAAAAAGATCTATGGGTTGGGTAGAAAGGTAGCCGCCACTTCCGCCTACCAGGCAAGGATTGCCAACTCCACCACCCTACTGGCGAGTTACAACTGCCACCAGTGGGAACAGGTCTCGGCACTCATCGACTCCGCCCCGGAACCTTTAAAAGGCCAGTTGGCACAGGTTGCGTCAGAGGGAAGAGCCGTGTCCGGTTGCATCCTTAAAGCAACCTTTGATGCCGCGGATAACGCCGGCAGACTGATAGCCGAGAGCACTGTTATCAAAAGACATGCTTGGTTAAGACAATCTGGTTTCAAACCCGAGATACAAGCATCTTTAATAGACAAACCGGTGGAGCCTGATCTACTGTTTGGCAAGGCGGTAGAGGACGCGCTAAAAAATGCCAAGGATGAGTACGAGACTCTCAAATCCCTGTGCCAGTTAACCAACAAACCCCCAAATCAAAGAGGGAAATGGCAATTTTCGTTGCCCACGTGACCACATTTCCCAAAGAGGCTCCAACTATTCCCAGGGGCAGGGTACACCATGGAACAACAACCAGCAGTCTACCCAGGGTTATGGCAGGGGTAACAAAAGAGGACGTGGTAAGGGTAGAGGCAGCCCCAATAGAGGCGGCAGCACGCCTCCCCCAAAACAATGACGTTCTGTTCAGGGTCCCTTCTCACGCATCCCCAGTAGGGGGACGCATTTCCAACTTCACCCAAGCTTGGGAAGGGATCACATCAGACAGATGGGTGCTGTCCACAGTGTCCGCAGGATACTGCATAGAACTGTTAGAGCGTCCCTGAAAACACCCTCCACGACAAAAAGTACATTCCTTAGACCACCAGAAGATCCTCTTCGAAGAGATCGCCAATCTTCTAGCAAAGGACTCGACAGAACTCGTCCCGGGACTCCAGGTAAACAAGGGTATTTATTCAACTTACTTCCTTGTGCCAAAAAAAGATTTGAGAATGCGCCCAGTATTGGACTTACCGCCTGCAAACAAGTATGTCAAGCCCCAAAAATTTCACGTGGCTACTCTCCAAGAGGTAATCCCCCACCTAAAAAAGGGGATTACATGGCAACATTGGATATGAAAGATGCCTATTTTTCATATTTCCATGTTCCCAGCGCACAGAAGATACTTGCGCTTCAAGGTGGACAGTCAGCACTACCAGTTCAAGGTACTGCCCTTCGGGATAGCCTTGGCTCCAAGGGTATTCACCAAGGTACTGGCGGCGGCACACCTACGCAGGGAGGCAATCCCAGTGTACCCTTACCTGGACGACTGGCTCATCACGGGGGAGACCCCAGTAATTTGCAGAACAAACATTCAAAGAACGATCGACCTCCTCTTCGAATTAGGTTTCTCCATAAACCAGAAAAAGTCAAGTCTGGTGCCAAGCACCTCCAAACAGTTCCTAGGAGCTGTCTTAAACACACAAGAGGGGTTGGCCTTTCCATCCAAGGAAAGAATTCGGAATATACTGCTGCAAATTCCGCAATATCAGGCCGGTCGCCAGATAATGGTAGGCAAAGCAATGCGTTTGCTGGGTATGATGGCGTCATGTATTTACGTGGTCCCCCACGTGCGCCTGCGCATGTGTCCCATGCAAGAATGGTTGGCGAAACAGTGGTCTCAAGCAAGTGGTCAGTGGGACGATCTAGTCGTCGTTTCGCCAACACTTGTACAATGCCTTCAGTGGTGGACAAGAGAAAATCTGTCCAAGTAGAAACCCTTTTACGATCCTGAGACTACAGGCGGTAGTCACAACGGACGCATGCCTGTCAGGGTTGGGAGCACACCATCTCCACCACACAGGGTCTCTGGTCTCACTCAGTGGCCAAGAATCATATCAATCTGCTAGAGCTTCTGGCAGTATTCAGAGTGCTTCAAGCGTTCGTGCCTTACCTGTTGAAGCTGTCAGTGCAGATCCTAACGGACAGCACTACAGCCATGTTTTACCTGAACAAGCAAGGAGGGACTTGTTCGCCAAATCTGTCTAAGCTTGCCCAGAAAATGTGGATATGGGCACTCAGACGGAACATCTTCCTCTCCTCTCATCTCAACATGTTCCAGGGGATCTCAATTCTCTGGCGGAAGCTTTGAGCAGAGATCCCCTCCCAGAGTAACACGAATGGTGTCTACACAGAGAAATCGTAGAAGATCTCTTCTCTCAGTGGGGTTTCGCCACTATAGACCTATTCGCCACAAGCGAAAACAGACAGTGCCCAGGATTCGAATCCAGGTTCCCCCAACCAGACTCCCAGGGGAACGCCCTGTGGATGAACTGGTCAGGGATGTTTGCGTACGCTTTTCCACCAACACCTCTCATCAGGAAGGTGGTCAACAAGATGAACAGAGAATCAATGACACTTGTCCTAGTTGCTCCCATGTGGGCGAGACAACCGTGGTTCCCACACTTACGCAGACTAGCGGTGTGCAAACCCATCAAACTCCCGGGCTGGTACAACCTACTGTCCCAGCACCAAGGTCAGAAAGTGCATCCTCAACCCAACTCAATTAACCTGGCAGCAGGTCTCTTGAGGTCATAGAGTTTGGACATCTCAAATTACCACAGAGATGTATGGACATCTTAAGAGAATCTAGGAAGCCAAACACGAGGCACTTCTACTTTGACAAATGGAAAAGATTCGTAATCTGATGCCAGAATAAGCAAATCAACCCAGTTGATTGCACTCCTTCCACAATTCACATTACATGCTCCACCTGCTGGACGCAGGGTTGGTATTTAACTCACTGAAGGTACACCTAGCAGCTCTGTCATCATACACCACCTCCCATAACAAGGTGTCGTGGTGGAAAGTACCAGTGGTTAAAGCCTTCATGGAAGGAGTAAAGAGACTTCACCCTCCAATTTCAAACCCACCACCAGGTTGGGACCTTAATGTGGTGCAATCTAAACTCATGGGCCCCCCATTCGAGCCCATGCATAAAAGCAGTCTCAAACACCTGACTTATAAGACGGCCTTCTTAGTAGCAATTTCATCTATAAGAAGGGTCAGTGAAATTCAGGCTCTGTCAGTGCAGGATCATTTTTTTACGGCTCATAAAGATAAACTGGTTTTACGTACACACCCTAGGTTTTCACCTAAGTTTATTTCTAAATTCCACGTGAACCAGTCCATCGAGCTTCCAGCTTTCTTCCAAGACCCACAAAGCTCGGCTGAGGTGAAACTACACACCCTAGATGTGCCTAGGGCGGACCTATACTATGTAAACAAAACCAGACCGCTAAGGAAAACAGACCAACTGTTTGTCTCCGTAACTACAGGCAAAGAGGGAGATCGCGTCTCTAAAGGTGCCATCTGTAAGTGGATTGTTAACTGTATCCAGCTGTGTTACTCCCTTTCTGAATAAACTCTGCCTTTCACGCCAAGAGCCCACTCTACAAGAGGCATTGGGGCCACTCTGGCTTTCATTGTAAATGTACCCCTTAACACCATTTGCAAAGCAGCTACTTGGAGCTCTATTCACACTTTTACTCAGCACTACTGCATTGACACCCATTCCAAGACAGATACTCAAGTGGGACAAGCGGTTCTAAGACATTTATTTGCTCATGACCCTTCTCACATCCCACCTCCTTCTTCTAACACTGCTCGCTAATCTATGCACAGCATGTGATCTAAGTAGATTCCACAAGCCTCAGAAGGGATACATTACTCACCGTAATCGTATTTCTGATGCTTGTATCTGCTTAGATTCACATGCGACCCACCCTTCCTCCCCTCTGAGCGAAGGCGCATGGATGCTTGTAGTCTTATCTATCTATCTATCTATCTATCTATCTATCTATCTATCTATCTGCTTGGATTATCGGTACTCCGGCAACTCCTCATGCTACCTCATGTCAGAAAAAATACAATCTGAGGGTCCTAGACAAGTGAGGGATCATGGATACAGTGGATGTCACACTAGGGATAGTATTACTGCCACGCCCTGTGTCGACACCCATTTTTGAGTTTCAAAAAACAAACTGTAATACTCTGCAGCTTCCGCTAGATCTCGGCCTGTGCACAGCATGTGAATCTAAGCAGATACAATCATCAGAAATACGATTACGGTGAGTAATGTATCCCATATAGAAATTCCTGGTTACCTTACAGCTATTCGTTTTCATAGTCTTGTGACTACAAGGATATACACGCTGAATTCAGTGTTTGAAGGTGAGTTTCTTTAATATTCATAAAGTAGACACATGGTCTAAAAGTGCCCAGCCGATGCAAGTTTCGAACCCTGAAGGTTCTTTCTCAAGGCAGGTAGGGTAAAAAAAGGGGGGGATATAAGGAATGAAAGTAGAATCTTCGAAGCCATATGGCAGTGTTCAAGGGTTGTACTCATTGGATTTTGTGGCTGATGCCGCACGTGCGCCACGAATACTGCAAACAACTAATAAACTAGTAGCTGCAAGGTAACCAGGAATTTCGACTTTTTCATTACAAAAAATGTTGGGTTCACCTGTTCACACCTTTGACCTTGCATAGAACAAGACGAAGCTATCAAGTCAAATACCTAGCTTAGCACAGGAGTGTTCTATCCTAGAGCCCACAGATGTCTTGCAGGTATTCATTATTTTTTAGACTGATAGTTGTTTGATTGGGGACTTCATCTTTAGTATAATAATGATTTTTTTTTTGTATATGATATATTTTTGCCCTAATTGGGATACTTTACTGCGTGTGCGCCAGCACATGTTTTACATCAAGAATCATACCAGTAGAGGAATGTGTTGATCTTTATTATACTCCATGTGACAGGTTGGTTTCATGGCGATTAATGTAGCCATCACACACACGAGGGCTGTGGGGCAGTTACTGACAATGTACATACCTCCGACAAAGGGGTGATGGCTATTCGGACCCCGGGATTTGACTGGGGTGCAAATAGATTAGTTTTTTTATGCAACATGAGGTCTGCGCGTATTGTGTGAGCCCAATCTGCCGTAAAAATACAATAAAAAACAAGATAGACGCCTAAGTAGGAAAGAGGCTTAGTCCATGGTGGAAAAAAATGCCGGGACCGAAGCACAAAGCTCTGGTCCAGCACGTAATGGAGATGAGGAATGGGTGAGGGATAGCTTTCAGGGTGTAAAGGGGAGGGTGGTGACGTGGGTAGGCAACATGGAGAGGCTCCCTGTTTCTACCCACAATTACGATGGTGCACCCTGTGGAAGTGTCTCGAGTGGCTGGAAATTGGAATTCCAAACATATAGTACATCATAAAAGTATACAAACATGCATTGACATTTTTATGTGCCTTATAAATGTTCTATTTTAACTTTGTGGGCTGCATCCAACTTCAATTGTCAATTTTGAAAAACATAGTGGCATCTGGGAAAACGCCATTAAAGTTACTGTGGGTCTTCCCTCATTTGTTTAATCAATTCCATACCTTTAACAAATCCCTGATTTTTATTTTTTCCTCCTACATTTTATAAATTCAATGCAGAGCTGTATACATGGCTCTATCCCTATTGCAGATGACATTCAACATACCTGACCATTCATCCGAGGGGCCCACACGTAAAAAGCTTGCAAGTCAAAATGAATATCTGGTCTGATTCTTTAGAAAATACTGATAAAACCAATAAATCCAGAAATACCAAATAATCTATTTTATGCATTTCTGTTGAATCCACATGCACAATTGCTACATTAAACAATACATGTTTCTTGTTTGTGACTGCTTTTGAAGATTTAATTCAACAATAATTGCAATATGGAATCTGTGTAGCCACGGAGGCTGATCATATATATATAGGGAACTCGTGCAACCCACAACTCCCCAACTCTACGGTAACCCCCTTCCCCAACCCCCCAGGCCCCTGCAGTTAACTGCACACAAAGCAATTTGTGTTATGAAAAACATGGGAAAAAGAGTTAAGGTTATTTCCTAAAAAAAAAGGTTTAGAGGTTTTAAGAATGCCAATCGTATGGCGCACTGCTTTTCATACGCTCCCCCCTCTGTCAATTTATCCCCGATATTGAAGGACGTCGTCCACTTCGGTCGTATCTCGGGCCTCAAGGTGAACTGCTCAAAATCCACTCTCTTCCCACTCACGGATTGCACCCTCCCCCCTAATGATACCCTGGGGTTCACATGGGTTCAGTCAAAAATCACCTACCTGGGAATAGAAATAACACGACAATTCGAGTCGACCTTCGAGGAGAACTATCAAAATTACCTTACGCATCTGGCGACTAAGACGCTAGCCTGGACTAAGCAACCGATCTCCGTTGGAGGCAGAATAGGGATATTGAAAATGATAGTGTTAGCCCAACTACTCTACAGGTTCACCAACATCCCCTTATGGCCAGGCGAGGGCTTCTTCCGAGTATTGACTCGCACTATTAACTCCTTCTTGTGGCACTTGGGTGCAGTTCGACTTAAACTTGGTACCTTGTCTACCCCTATGGCTAATGGTGGCTTTGGAGCCCCTGATTTTCTTAAATACTGGATGGTTTCCCAGATTCAACACACATCGTACTGGTTTAACCCGACAGACCCCCTCCACATGTTAGACTTGAAAAACTAGCGGTTAGTGACCGGGACATCCGTTCCCTGGTGATACAACCCATCCCCTCGGCACTGGACTCACTAGAACCGGTCGCCTGTACATCCTTGGCATTAACGAAAACATGGAAACTGTTTGATACCGCTTACCCGTTCCATGGCAACCTCCCACTTTGGAACTTTCTCCCGGGGGTTCCACGAGTACCGTCACCAATGGTGTGACGCTGGGCTGAGGCGGGATACGAGCTGCTTCGAGACGTCTTCGAGCAGCTTTGTTGAGTGGCCGGACCTCCCATTGCCCTTGAGACGTGGCCCGTGTGCATGGCTCCAGTATTCATCCCTTCGTAAAACCCTTAAACGAAACTACCATATGTTCCCAGCATTACCGCCAGATGACCCCGCTATTGAAGAACTGACCTCCCCTACAACCACCAGAGGTAAAATATCTAGGCTGTACACCATGGTGCAATCCAGATCCACTCCGAAATTCACTAAACTGAGGCGAGCATGGGAAGACGACCTTGGGGTGGAGGTGACAGATGAACGCTGGGCACATATGTGTGCTCGTATACACCGGTTACCTTTAACTCCCGCTTCAAATTGATTCAGCTTAAGGTACTGCATAGGTTTCATTATACCCCGAACAGATTACATTGCATGTTTAGCGACCACTCCCCAAAATGTCCCAGATGTGGCCAGGATACTGCCGATTATATTCACATGATTTGGTCCTGCCCCTGCCTTTCCCAATTCTGGGGTATGGTGTGCTGAACTGTATCCGCTATTCTCGACCACCCTATTGATCCCCCCCCCCAATAAACTGCCTCTTTCACAACTTCTCTGGACGCCAAAAAACTGGCTGGCTCTGCATGCTCCTTGCAGTACGATCCATCCTACTCTGTTGGCTACGCCCCACACTCCCCCAGTCATGCTCAATGGCTCAGGGCAGTCACGTGGACCTCAGACACGGAGGGAACCTGGTCTTACCTACAACCCACCCACCCACTCACTCAAGGCACAGAGATATCTGGCTTAAATTCCGGTCCTATACGTCCGATTTGAATGCCACACCCGATCCATCTTCTCCAGCTATTACCCCTACCCAACTAGGTTCCCCATCCTGAATCACAGTCCTCTTACGACTTGCTTATTCTGCATATGTACTTGATGAACATGTCCACATTGGAAGCAGTTACTGTATGCCTGTATTGTTTCAACTGTAACTACATTGTACCTGCCCTGTGTGTTGCTCGCCTGTGTTATGCTGCCAAGCTAAATAAATAATAGTAAAAAAAAAAAAAAAGAATGCCAATCGTAAGGTTACTCCGAAACAACAAAAAAGACAAGGTTACATATGTTGGAAATTCTGACATTAAGAACTTTAACAAAGCCATTCACAAGGCAAATCAACCCTTAACTTACTTTAAATTGTAGGTTGCTTATATTACTACTATAGTTCAACAGTCTTCTGTGATGTAGTGACAATCCAGGTTTAATTTGTAGTGCCTTGTACTTTGTTTAGGTACAGTGTTTGTTCTAATCTTAATGTTGTTAATGCCCACCTTTGAAGACTTTACCTTTTAATATGTAGTGGCTTTAACTCTTTTAAAGAAAAATATATAAATACTGCATTTTTCCCCACTGTACATTTTTAAGCCTTTTTGCCTAAATGAAGGATGATGATGCAGCTAGTTTTGCTTTTAAAATACCAAATGTTATTTGTTCATTTACAGTATTAATTAAAATAGTGTCTCTTGGACTGCATGCTAGACTTCCAAACTAATTAAATCTGCCAGCATGTAAATGTCGCTTGAAGATGAATGATTGGTTGAATCTGCATTTTGTTGAGCAAACAGATGTGTGCCCAGTGTTGGAGCCTAAGATATAGCACCCTTTACACACTACAGCAATTCTAAGATGTTTAACGTGAGAACTGTGCAGAGAGAAGGTATCATTGAATTTCGTAGCTATCATTTTTTCTGCATTGAACCTGGAAGAATGCTAATCAAAAAGTGAGGAATATTAGTGTAGTAACATTTTTAACATTTTTAAAATGTTGATACTTCTAGGTTATGCTGATGAAAAACCATGAAAGTTGTATAAGGTTAGTACCCTTTGAGGTGTATAATGTGTATTTAGTAGTTGGTACCCTGCGAGGGATGGTGTATAAGGTGTATTTAGTACCCTGCGACGGACAATCAGATTGTTACAAACGATCTGATTTGCGCTTGCCGAGTCCCTACCAGTGCGACAAATACCTACGGGCACTCAGACCGCTGTGTCCCTCCAAGTTCCTTTCCATTCTTTGTCTGGCAGCCTTTTTTATATGTTTTTAATGGCCACCATGGAAAGGAAGAAGGGACTACGTCCTGCCTGATCCATCGCAGCCATGTTTTGCCTTTTTTTTTTCTTGAGTTGAGAAACAGCTTTCTCACCGTTTCAAAACTTGCGAAAAAACTTAGTACCCCGGTACAACATTGATTAGACTGTAAAGGGGACATTAAAGGGGAGGTTCACTCAGAAATTTTACTATCTCAAAAGATGGGCCATAATTAAAAAATATATATATAAAAAACATATTTTTAAAGAATGTTCCTATGTAAAATTTTGAGGAAATGAGGCTCAAAGTCCTAGATTTCAAGCACTAGTAGGCATTCATTTTGTGAAATGAATGAGCCTCCTGTGCTTGTTAAGGTCTGCTCTCGCGACATTAATGAAGCAAATGCCTCCTACTTTGAGCTTTTGCTTATTATAGCCTGAGAGCAGAGAATGCTGTTGGGCTCCTTCCTTCCCTGTGCTGCTGGTTAGTGCTTCTTTTTTTTTCTATATCTAAGGGAGCTGCTATAGAACACCCGGCCTCAACGACACTACAAACCCCAAAGGAGTGGTTGCCTTCAGATATGTAAAGGATGGAAAGACCTGGATGACATGACTTGAGATATATACGAAGGTGGGAGGGTGGTTGGGGGGTAGTTTCGAGGGTTGGGATGCAGGTTTTTTGCTCAGAAATGTTAAAAAAAAAAAAAAAGTGTTCCAATCAAAGGGGGGAGGGCAGAGGGATAGTAGTTAATTCCGGGTCGTTACAGTTGGTGAGGTATCTGTTGGTCTCACGCTTTGTTTGATTGTTCACCACCAGTAACACAAAAGAACTCAGTGCACCAAAGAAAGACATTCACAAAGCGGCTCTGCAAGTCAACCTTTATTATTTGGAAAAGTGTTGCATTTATGGTAAATGGTGAAAGAGCACAGATATGTACTGGTGTATTATGTTTGTTTGCTGTACTGAGTCATATAAATTAAAATGGGGAAAAAAAGAAATATGTTGAACATTCCGGACGATTTCATGAGTGACTAATTTCTGGATATGTAAAACCGAAGAGTCCTAGAAATCCTCCGGAATGTTGAACTTATTTGCTGCTAAAGCTTCCATCTCCCAATGGATTTATTTAATGATCGCTTGTTAGTGCTTATACAGGAAGCAAATACTGTTTCAAAGAGCCCATAGGTCCTTGTGTAGCCCTATATTTGTTTTCATCTATAGCCTTACGTTGGCTTTAGAATAGGCTGCCTACTCCTTAGGGTTGAAGAACGAAGGGTGTAGAGCATAGGACACATCCGTTGCTTTCCAGTAACCTGTCCCATTCAACATGACTTGTAAGGCAGCAACATGGGTCTCACAGCATTCATTTTGTAAGCACTACTTGTTAGATACTACTTCTCGGGCTGATTCCCAATTTAGTCAAACAGTACTTTAAAATCTTTTGGCTGATCTCAAGTCCCACATTGGAGATGCACCAACTTGTCCACTTACCTTGATGCTTTTTGTTTCATGAATTCCCCATAGTATGGTGGAAAGAGGATGTAACATGCAGTATGTTAAGGTTACTCATTGTATTGACCACTATACTCCTACTGTTTTCAGTAAAAATACAGTTAAATTCAGAAATATTCTATAGAGGGGAGCTGGCAGAGCATGTTAAAGGGCATAGGGGATGTGGTTAGAGCATATGCTCACTCCTTCTTGCACCTTAACATGAAATGCTTAAATTCAGCAGTCTGTGCTGCAAGCACTCCAGTCTCTAGGCTGAGGCAGGATACTCCATGATAGGGGGGGGGGGGAAGAACTGCAGACTAGAAGTATATTAATCACTACAGTGTGTATCCTAATCTTGCCTGTTGCTGGGCTGTTTTATATCCACCAATATGAAAGGAAAAATAAAGACAGTATTCTTTCCTCTGGTGAATTTGAGGCAAGAATGATCAAGCAAGTTCCCTACCATTAGCACACCTTTATGTAAAGCACCCAGGATGGAAGGCCACTGCCGGTGTCTGGCTTCCTTGTTGACTGACAGTGTGCTCCGGGTCTGCCAATAAAGATCTTCTGGAATGCAAGCAATCCACGTCGATGGAATTCTGCAGAGGAGCTGTCAGTATTGCAGGCATCTGATAGGCTGGTTTTCTGTGTCAGAAGACTGAACGATGTATGCTGCTTTCCTATAGTCTCAGAGCACTGCCTTGCCTCCATGGTATTCCATCCCTCCTGATCCAAGTTCGAGTACCACAATGGCCTACAGAAAAGGGTACTGTAGGTCTGTCGGCACTTCTCGCATCGTAGGGGTACCAATTCCTCCATCTTCTCCAGGCCCAAGTGTGCTCTGTAACCATAAGAATGGTTTATAATATGGCATTCACAGATGAATTATCTCCAACGAGCTGTGCACAGGAAGTGGGCTGAAATAGTCATCACTGGGACTTAGAGTAAGGAGGAGCCAAAAGGAAAAGAAAATGTAGTAGGATAGCAGGGTGCCCTTCAGGGGAAGTGAACACAATTCATGTAAATATGGACTTTCTATTTCTTGATTAGGTGCTAACAACTTGCAGCTATCAAAGTGTAAGTATAAGCTCCTCGAGCAGGGGGCGGTTTTGATTGTTTTGTGGAACAGAAAATGGCCCTTAATGTCTCAGACTTTGTCAGGAAGTTGGTTCCAAAGTCTGTCATTCTGGACAATATGAGGGGCCCATGGCTCTCAGGCTTTTGAAGTGGGTGTTGTTATTGGTCTTCCGTCGAGAGGTCTGAAACGCTCTCTTAGGCAGACACATGGAAATTGATTTTTTTAGATGGGAAGGCGCTGCCCCAGATCTGACTTTGAGAAGAATGCCTTAAAGTGAATTCAGACCTTCACTCGGGCCCAATGCAGGTTTCCAAGTACCCAGATTATGTGTTGTACTTTGGATGTACCTTCTGGCAGCTGCATTTTGGATCAACTCTTGAGAATAAGTTGATTTGCAACCATTTAATTATTTATTTTGTATATTTATAGGAGTGCACAAAACCCACAGGCATTTAGGTGCTAGTTACGAGGGGTGGGGGTACAGGATAGAAATGGAACAAAATACATGAAAGTAACATCTTAGTTAAAGAGCAGAGTTTTGAGGTATTTCCTGAAGACATGGTATGAAGGTTAATTTCGTAGGTTGGACAGTAGTTCGTTCCAGAGTGCTGGGGCACGGACAAGAAAACAGTTGCCTCCTGCTTGTTTCCTGTTGTAATGAGGCTTGATGCGGCAGTGTTGTAGGCGGACCAGGTGGGTCTGGTATAAAAGTGGTTTCTGATGGTGTCCTTTAGGTGTTGGGGAGCCTTGTTAGCAATGCATTTGTAGGTGGGGGAGGGTCTTAAATTTGATTCTGTTCTTAACTGGGAGCCATTGGACTGATCATCTGGCTTCCGAGATGTGGGCATGTCTATCAATGTCAAGTGCTGCCCACAGAGCATTGGTTTCAATGGTTTGGAGTTTCTTCAGATTTTTTTGAAGTTCCACCCAGTAAGGCATTGCAATAGTCAAGTTTGGATCCTATGAGGGCTCATACTATTTCAAGTTGATTCTGGGAGGAGTGGAAGGGCTTGCTAGCATTGATAAGTATGTGTAACCTGAGGTGGAGGCAATGTGGTTGACTTGACGGGTCATGGTTAGAGAGGTGTCTAGGAAGAGACCAAGGGTTTTGACGGACATAGCTACTTAAGTCATGTGGCCATCCATAGTGAAGGTTTTGTAGTCGTAGTGTAAGTTGGCCAGTTGTAATGCTGGACCTACGATGAGGAGCTCAGTTTTATCATTTTTGAGGCATAGGCTGTATGCTGTCCTCTGTAACTGTATAGTTTCGTAGATGGCGTTGATGCGACTGGTGTCTGTGGGGTAGTCTCCAGAGAGGGGTGTGAGGACGTCCACATAGTTAGTGTATGAGATAACTAGGGCATCTAGATGGTCAAACAGGGGTTTGGTACACACGTTATATAGAGTGGGCGATACACAGGAGCCTTGACGGACTCCACATGTGGGAGTGGGGAGGGAAGTGGACGCTCTTGCGAAGACACGGGTTGATCTTTTGGCTAGGAAGGAAGCAATCCATTTGGTAGCCTCTGGTGAGAAGTGTGCAGAGGTGGACAGTGCTTGGCATTAGATATCGTGGTCGACGAGGTCAACGGCTGCCGAGAGGTCGAGTAGTAAGAGGGAGCCCTGATCGATGACTAAGATGGCCGTTTCTGTGCCATGTTTGACATGGAAGCCTGATTGTCTGGATCCCAGAACATGTGTTTCTAAGAAGGATTGAATTTGTAAATGAGCAACTCTGTCCATCATTTTGAGCAAGAAGGGGACTGTAGTGATTGGGCGGTAGTTAGTAGGAGTGACTGGGTCGAGGGAGGGTTTATTTTTTAGAAGTGGAGAGACTGAGGATTCTTTGAGTGAGCTAAGGATGGTGCAGGAGGCAAAGGAGGAGTTGATAATGGCGGTAATGAGCAGGAGAAGGGGTTCTGAGCACTCCTTGACTAGAGAAGCAAGGCAGGTGTCATCCTTGCAGCAGGAAGGCGTAAGGCCTTTGATGATGTTGGCTAGGTTGGCTCTGTCCGCCGGTTGGAAGTGGAAGGCCAGGATGTTGGTCGCAGCATTGGGTGTGAGGAGGTTAGGCGTGGGTTCGGCAGCCTGTATTAGGGCTTGTTGTTTGAGTTTTATTTTATCTTAGAGTTTTGCGATTTTGGCCACAAGAGTGTTTTGGATACAGTTACAGCAAGCATTGTCCTTGAGGATGGAGGTGGGTGGGCAGATGGGGGTCTTTAGTTCTTTGAGGATGGAGAAGAGCTTGCGGGAGCTGGAGGAGGCTTTGGAGATTCTTTTGTTGTAGGTTGCAGCTTTGGAGGCAATAATGGTTTGTTTATATTAAAGTGATGTGGTGGAGAGGCAGGCTTTGTTGGTAGTGGTCGGCTCTTTACGCCACCTGGCTTCAACTGCACTTTTAGAGGCTCTAGCAGAACGGAGGTCAGGGGTGAACCAGGAATTGAGGTGCGCCATGTTTTTGGCTTTTGTAGCTTTGAGGGGGGCTAGGTTGTTGATGACCGTGGCTTTCAGAGTGTTGTAATGTTCCACTCGGGGGGAGGTGTTGGAAGTAGGTAGGATAGGCTGATCGAGGGGGGTGAGGTTACGAGAGTTACGGGACAGAATGATGGCAGGGGTGGCTATAGGTTTGGGTAGAGGGTGGTGATGGAGAAGGTGATAATGTGGTGATCAGACCAGGGGCATGGGGCAAGGGACAGATCATTGATGCTGCTGTTGTGATCCACAACCCAATCCAAGGTGCAGGCGTGGGTATTGGTAGGCTGAGAGATGTGTTGGATGCAGACTAATGCTTGCAATGAATGGGAAAGTGTGGTTGCGTTGTGGTCGGATGGGTCATTGAAGCCCAGATTAAAGTCCCCTAGGATTAAGAGTTGTGAAGAGGGCATGAGTTTGGAGGAAATTAGCTGGGTGAGGTCGTCCTCGAAGCAGGTGGTCGGGTCCAGAGCCCGGTAGAACAGGTGGATGGTGGTTGAGGCAGTGTGTGAGCAGGTAAGTTTGTCAAAGAGGAGTTCACAGTTGGACGGGGCGATGGAGTTAATGGGAGAGAGTCCTTAAAGATAAGAGCTACTCCTCCCCCTTTATTGAGTGGTCTATCGCTACGTAGCATAGTTTAGCCATTAGGGATAGCGATAGGCAGATTGGGGCCGGAAGATGCAGTGAGCCACGTTTCGGTGAGAGCTAGGATGTTCAGGTTTTGGTCTGAGATGAGGGCAAAGATTTTGTGCACGTGGACTGATAGAGATCTAATCCACTGAGCTTGAAGACGCCTGATCTGTAGTAAATACTACTTTCAAATTGATCCTTAGAATAATCCAAATTTATAATACTTCTAATAAAGTCCATCGAAGAAGATTGACAAAAAATGGTGCACTCAAATTTCATTGACATTTCAATTTTGTTTGCAGATTCTTTATTCGTGATTAATTAGCAGAGGCCCTTGCCGATGCATTTCGGACAAGGTCCTGCCTCAGGGCGGGCTAGTTTCTTATAGCCGGTTCCTTCCTTTTGGGCACAGCAACACCAGTCGTATTGCATGTGGCGCTGCTGCTACCGTAACCACTGACACACCGCCGACCACCGCAGGCCACTCGACGTGCCACTCTTTCGCAAGGAGGGCTCTTCAACATTGTTCAACATTTACTGTAAAATGCCAATCAGGACTGCCTTGGGACAGTTGAATTTGGAGAGTGCGCTCCTGTTTATACAGCCGTGCTCTCCGGCTCCATCCTCCCTGCACACGTTAAAGCAGCAGCAGCAGCTGCTTGCTTCTCCCAGACATTCTGTCCCGCCCACCAACACACGCTCCCGCCCATTCGGTTGCCCCTACTGATTGGTGAAGGCGTTCTGGAGAGGCGTGGGAGGGGCAGTGCAGACCATATTGGGTGGGTGGTATCCAGGGCTGGTGCAGTAGGTTGAGAAAGTGGCTTATGGGGTGGGTGGGAAGTGCGGGGACTGTTAGGTGGGCCACCCTCTCTCTTTGGGTTTGTGGCCGTTTTATTGCGTGAAGTGCACTGGTGGGCTGTTGCTGGGGGCAAGTGGTGGTTTGTGTGGCATATTCCATGGATGAGGTTGTCTCATGGGTGGATATTGTGTTAAAGGCTTGTGGTGGGTGCCATGGGTTGTGTGAGGGTGGGGAGGGGGCGTGCCTGGTGGGGGATACTTGCAGTAGGGTGGCCTGACTGGGTGGGTGGCAGGGCGACAGTGAGGGCATGCCTGGGGGGAATGTTCGGGTGGACCGCAGTGGAGAATGGGGTTGGATATTGTCTGTTGAGGAGGCCTTTGTGGGGTGTGGGGGGATTGCGCCTGGCGTGGGTGAGTTGACTTCATAAGGGGTAGAGGGGTGCATCCAGTCGTACATCATAGTAGTATTGCAATGCTGGGAGAAGGAGTGACTTGGGTACATAGTAGACTGGGCGGGTTAGAGCCATTAGTATTTGAGGCCAGTAGTGACTTCCACTACTGCAAGTAGTTCTGTGTTAATGTCTCCCAGTGCGGGGAGGAAGGGAGTGACTGGCGGGAGTGTTTGGCTGGGCAGATCCGAGTATGGATCTGTGTGGCATAGTGGGGGAGTCAGGCAGAGTTGGCTCTGTGTTGCAGTACTCAGTAAGCTGTGGCGAAGGCAATGGGTAGCAGTGCTGGGCTAGCTGGCCTGTAAGCGGAGTGATTGTTTTCAGGTAAGGGTGGGTGTTTTCGCAATATGTGCATGTGCCGAGGATTCTTGCGTTGCAAGTAGTAGGAGTGGGAGGAAAGGGGTGGGTTTGAGCAAGTGAGTAGTGAGACAGTTCAGGTGCGGGCAGTTGGAAAAAACATTGCAAGCCTTAACGTACAATTGCTGTAGTACGGTTGTCTTACCTTGGAGTGGGCGGCCTACTTTGGAAGGTGCACAGGGCAGGGCGGCATTTCTGCTTCTCCGGCTGCGACCGGCAGGGACAAAAGTAGCAGGCCTTGAATTTGGGCCTTCAACGATGAATAGTGAATTGCAATAATCCAACCTGGCACCTATAACAGCCCATACTATAATGGCGAAATGACACTGGGGTAATAGTAGATGCAACTGACAAACATTAGATAAGAGTTAGCTGACCTGAGTGTGGTACTTGAGCGGTGGCTAATCGGTAGAGTCAAGGACTTCCAATGTTTTTGCTTTAGGATACCATAATGGAGAAGCCGGATAATATGTCTGAATACATAGGTGGGGGTGTTTTTTTCTGGTTTTATTCTTTTTTCTTAAGTGCAGGAGAATTTTCATCTTAGCTTGATTAAGGCCTAGCCAATTCGACGTGTATCCATTCTTCAGCATTAGTTTACATTTGTTGAATGTGTAACGCATTTACTTTGTGTTTTCCATGGAGTCAAAAAATGTATTCTATTATATTCATAATTTTGAAAAAAACCACTTTGTTTTGACGATATATTGTGAAGGGTCGGTCGAACACATGTTTAACGGAAGTGGTGACTAGTATGAGCCCTGAGGGGCCCCATAATTTATAATTGTTTTTCCTTCTATACAAAAGCATCAATTTGAACCCAAAACCCTCCTATTAAACAGAAATAATAATCCTTAGGTGATGCTCCCACAATCTAATAAAAACGCTGCAGCAACTTTTGATGGTGAAGAGTATCTATGGCGGCCGAAAAATCAATTAACATGTCCTTCCTCAATTTTCTGAAGGTTATAGCTTACATCAATGTTGTCGGTCTTCTGTGGCTCTGTGTGGTCAGAAGTCTGATTGGAATTCGCCTGGTATAGGCTTTTCCATGAAGCTCTGGATTTGGTACACTATTTTATTTTATCCAGTATTTCTTAGTAAAAAATGTGTTGTTGGGTTGGGCCTAAGGAGGTTCTCCTAGGGAATTAGGCAAGCCTTCTTTATATATCATAACATATCATGTGGGCTCTGAGCCTAAGTAAATAGGATGAAGACACTGTGTAATGAGTGGGGCTAGAGCAACCTTGTTGTATTTTACCACAAAGGAACGACAGTGGACGCCTGGGCATTGTGTTGGTTTAAGGTTACCCAAAACTGTTATTACATCCTCACTAGAGACCATATGTAATGTACATTGCAATGAAGTCTGAGACTCGTACGTGACTTGTTCCTGGGAAGCAATGACTGTAGTATTGCTAATAGCTGCACTTTGATTGTATTTACAATTTGATTTAGATTGTATTTACAATTTCATCCGGAAATGCTGCTCGGGTTTCATTGAGTCAAGTTTGACATGGCTAACAAAATGAATGTTTAATATTCGGTTTCTCAGGGGTACGTAAAAGTTTGAACAGTTATTTTGTGAAATGTTCAGCTGAGGATATTGGTGACAAAGTAGTAAAGCTTTTTAGCATTGATCCATTGAAAGTAATGCATACAGGTGTTAGTCTGTGACCATAGGCTGGATTGCGTCTGCATTTTCATTCTGTTTTTCTGAGCCTTGGGGTGAGTGCATACAATCTGATTAGTTTGGCTGTGAGTTTTACATTTTTTATTTTCATGTTTTCATAGGTGTTACCTCATCCATTATCTTAAGAATGTGTGAACTATGTATCCACATTTGCTGAATTCTGAAGATTGTTGGATGTAGCTTCAAATTAGTTTTTCAAATAGTAAGATTTGGACAAGGAAGGTGAAGCAGCATATCTGCTAAATTCTGTTAACAGATAGTTAATATGTGCGTAGTTCTCCCCTGATTGGGTTCACGATTTTGAATTTCACCTCTTCCAAGGGCATGCAAATAACAAGAAGGCACATGGAATGTAATTAAGAAGGCAAGCATGGCTGTAATCTTAAAGAAAATCGTTTAGTCCAATCAACAGTGTAATTTTCTCTTCAAATATTCGTCATAAAAGCGTGTTTAATGTCGCACAGTTTGATGGAAATTGTCTTGCATCCTTGTGGCAATTGTGTGACTTTTTTTAAAATAAAACAGCCGAGAATGTACCTCCTCTCGCAAGCCAAAACGGGCGGGCCGATTTTTGAGGCGGTCAGGATTAATGTGTTTTATTGTTGGTGTTCTCGCAAACATGCCTCCTGTGCTGCTGTACGCTTCTATAAATATAAATCTTCCAGCGAAAGCCACCGAAAGTGCAGCTAATGATTGATGTAATTTTGAAAAAAAAAATCCATACTTTATATGATGGACGTAACTCTGGAGACGAAACATACTGGGGCTGCTCGACTTGCCTGTGTACGGGCATGCTGTCAATAAAAGGACTCTGCAGTGAAGGCGCACACAATCGTTGGGAATAACATGGACTCTTGGTGTGATACCGCCTTTTGTATGCACTAACCTGGTGTGAGAACCAGAGACTCAATCTGGGCACAATTGAATGGAAAAGTGAAGGCTAGATGCATTTTAGCAAATGTTTAATTACTTGGACATATTTAAAGCACAAAACTGCCATCAGTGTTGCCACGTAGCTCATACTTTTTTTTTCTATTAAAAATGTTTATGATTCCGATTGCTTTTCTTATTGCTTGGAATGAAACTAGAAAAGGAGATCCTGTTATTGCTTTGGCCGAATATAATGGTTTCACTGCCACCGTCTTACTTTTTTCCCCCCAGACTGTCCAAGCATTGAGAATAGAGTAGTATTTTTGCTAGAAAATATTTGGCAGCATTTTTGGAATGGTGTGTAAAGAAATACAATTTAACATCAAGCGTCAACTTTTAGTGAGGAAACTTAATGCTACTAAGGCTTCAAACTCGTGTACACGCTCTCAACACTATGTACATAATAATTCATCAAGCAGCTATTGGCTAATAACTGAAGTACTTATGCTGCTTTCTGGAATGGATCACAGCAGTAACCATGCCATTTTTATATACTAAAAACATAGTTGGCAACATGAAAAATTACAAATCAGTATGTGCTTATTGTGAGAAACCAGAGGGTATCTCATCCGCTAGTTCCCGGTGATGTCTCTCAGATGTCCAGGGCACGGCCATCGCCTTTGGGTCCAGACTCTGGGGGTGGACCAGTGCGGGAGGATCACCTGGGTGAGTGGGGTCTTCTGGGCTTGGGGGTCTTCAGGGAGTGGGGGTGAGATAACCGATATTGAGATGCGGTATTCTCCCCCTTTTTTGTTCATCTACACAATCCTATTTTTTAGGATTTTCTGAAGGCCCAACTTCCCCGCCCCCCTTTTTACACAAACTCTGAGCAGAGGTAAGAGGGTGACGAGAAAGAGTTTGGTTACTCGCAATGGTAGTGGATATGTCACATTAATCCGGTCAGGCAAAGTCAGGCACTTTACCCTAAGTGCATACACCTGATACCAATTAACTCTCCTCACATGAATAAAAGGCAATACCTAAAGAGACACTCTGAGCAAGGTGGAACACGTGAATGAGCAAAGCTTCTGGGACAAAGGCACGCTACTAGAGCAGGGCAATGTGCCAAGGGATGAGCGCAGCGGGCAGAAAACCTCAAAGCTTCCCAACTGGAGGTCATTGCCTCTGGCAGAACGCGAAAGACGCATAGAGAAGGCCAGATACCACAAGTGAAGATTGCATTGTGTTTCATGGATGCTAGTGACTCTCCCGGGTGAACGGCAGAGTTGGGGAGGCGAGGCCAAGCCTGTGGTGAAACTTGACTCGAAAATTGAAAAAAGCAAGACAAGTAAGAAGCACACATAGCCGGTGAGTTGGCAAGCGATCTGAGAGACTGGCATGTGTTAAAGTGAATGAAATAGCAATTTCATATCACAAGTGAAGGCTGCACGTGTGTGGATGAGACGCGAAGAAAGGCAGACATGTGAATGAACTGTAAAGTAAAATACAGCCTCAAGATTAGTGATACTAAGTAACAGAGTGGTCCGGTGAAAGGAAGTAGCCCATTCGAAAGTCTCCGTGAAAGGTGCACTGTTTGAAGCAAAAGAGCCAACAAACACCAAGAGTGAAGTAAATAGTGAACGTTGAGTCAAAATGGTCCTGCGGTGGTCTGTAACCAAAAGCCACGTACATTCGAAAGACTTGGATATCCAAAAGGGATCCTAGCCTGATTGAGGGATACCCAAGTGTATTGTGCTTGGGGAAGGGAGCCCCCTTGCAACTTTGTGTAAACTAAAGCATGAGAGGTCTGAGCCCGGCAGAGTGCGACCTTTGTGAACGTTTTGGTTGGAACATTATTTGGAAAGTTAAAGAAAGAAACTTAAATGTGGATGGACTAGGCGGGTCTCGATCCACAGCTTTGAACTGCGTACTGTGTTGGAAGCTGAGCCAGAGTGTGTCATCCTGCCTACAAGGATTGCCTTACCTTGTGAGGCCTAACGTGGGGAGGGAGCTGGTACAGACATAGTATAATTTGAACAACTTTTCCTTTTTGCATACATTTTCTCCTTTTTACACTTTTTTTTTTACAAGAGATAGGGCAGGGATTAGGTTTTTGTTAGTATAGGCCATTTTGATTTGACAGACTGCACTAGGGCTGTTTTGTTTATCGTTTGATGGTCGAGACTACTCCCATCTTAGTTATAGGGCAGAATAGGAGTTTCTCCAACTCCCACATTTTCAATAAAGGTTTTACAATTGTATCCATTGTGTCAGTGTCAATACTTGTGATACCATGCCTACCCTACATTATCCAGTCCTGGTTTTTACTTTGCATTCTGAGACTTGTAGTCCGAGTTTTATGATGGGAAAAGTGCAACCTACTGATTGGCATGGGTCATGTTGGCAACTATGAAATGAGTATCTGGAAGTGAGTGTAACCCTTCAGATGAGTCACTTCACTTGAGACCTATGCATTCATTGTTACAATGCGTGTTTGCAGTTGATAATATCCTATTCTCACTCAAATTTTTCATGGTGCTCCACTTTGTAAATATGTGCATTGCAAACGCATACACTAACTGTAATGTGTGCTGTAATTCCCCAGTGTTTTAAGAACACTTTACCGTTTTCCATAATAGCCTACTTCTACAGTTACTGGACATTTCCAATTCCACATGCCCCTTGTACTTAAACTACAAATTTCATGATGTACCAGTTGCCAATCTCGTAACTCCCAACCTGTAAACATTTTGAGAATGGTCTTAGATGTGTCAGTGTTGGCTGGTAAATCGTGTGCGGAAAATGCGCATGTACAGCCTTTGTTTTTAGATTTGCACACTTAAAACATGAGTGGACATTTAGAAATGGCATCTACAGGAACTACCTTTTTATGGCCTATCACTGCGCACCCTGCACAGAGACGTCTTTATGGGAGGGCAAAAGGGGCACTTGCCCTGGGCCCCCACCTTGGAGGGGGCCCCAAGAAGGTGCCTTAGTAAAAAAAAGTCAGTTTCCCAGCAAAATTAAGTATCACACATCAGGATTTTCTTTGGTGTGCTGCTAAGGCTAAACCTATTTTCTGGCTTTTGTTGACAAGTACATTTTGTTCTGATCTTTTCATCCTGTAATGCTATGTTCACTGTGGTATAAATAGTTTGCATGGCACAACACATAGTATTCTCACCTTTCTGTAGGGATTATATTGATCATGTGAAATAGCCAAAGATGAAATACATATTGATACATTTGAGTGTCCCGATGGTTCAGAGGATAGCTCAGTGTGTTAAGCACTCATTGCAGAGATATGAGTTCACATGCAAGATTACAATAACAAATTCCAGCTAGGCTGACTCGGCATTTCCAATGTATTGAGTTGTTAAGCCTGCATGTATATGTACTTTGTTCTATAGCACTCCAGGTGTTATCACCAATGTACCTGCACTAGATAGCGGTTGCTATAGAAACTAACATAGCTTCAATATGGTGATGGTCTAGAAATTAGTTTGTTTAGATGGGGAGTTGTAAAACCTAAGCAGGCACCGCCAATGATGACAATGACGTTTTAGAGATGTTTATGTATCCAAATTCCAGACACTGGATCCAAAGCGTTCATGCTTGGATCCTGGCTTTGCCAGCAGACTATACAGTGATCCTGAACAAATCTCAGATCACTGACAGTACTGTACTGCATTCTATGAAAAGGTTTTCTTCTCACATACTGGTGGCATTGTTTGGCCAATTACCTGATCTTTCCTATCATGTAGGCCGGTTGAGTGGAAGGAGTTCTAGACAGAAGAGGGGAGACCAGATATTGCAGGCTTCTTACCAGCATATTTTAAGGTCTGCTTATGTGACAACAAAACAGTTTCCCTTTTTGTACCATTCAAAGAATTCTCTGCATGTTTTTAAATACCATTGCACACAACTGTGTTTTGGGTGTATTTAAAGCTTAACAATACAAAAGGGAAACCTATCTGATTTCTTTTAAGATCACATCCATTAGTATGCTGGTATTTATATACTTTCCTTGATGATGGAGACAATGTAGCTAGAATCATTCCCATTTTAAACAATATGTTTTTATAACATTTTGTTTTTTTAAATGTTTATATTGGGTTATGTGATTTTCATATTTTCCAAGTTAGTTCTGTAAAATGGGATTGTTTTAGTTCAAGGTAAAACCTAGAAAATAAATTGGTAAAGAGCAAAAATTGTGGGTACGAATCCCAGATTCACCTCTTAATCAATGTGTGATCCTGGGTATCTCATTTAATATTGTGTTTCTTCACCTGTCAAGATTGCAAGTCCCTAAACCTTTCAGAATTGTCAGCCCTTCAGAGTGATTTCGTTCTCCGGGTTTGATCTTTAAGAAAGACTCATTCATGGTTTCACTGGCTATATATATAGTGTTGCTTCCTCTGTAATTATAGGGAGCATTAATATATTACACACCACAGCCACCTGTTTCTTTGCTCGCAAATGGCAACACTGCTTGAAAACCATGTCCCAATTCTAATTTCAGTCTGTCTGGATACAGACACCTTCCTGGTATCTTCAAATCGTTATCCACTCTCTATGCTACGGTATGAGTAGTTTTATTCTTGCTTCCCATTGGTTGTCTGTATCCATGCTTGAGCACTTTTGCTGTCTCTGAGGCAGCTAATCTCATACTATTCTGGATTATGTGTACACACATCCATGTGGCTGCTATTGATGACATGTTTGCTGTACCTATGCTTGACCATAAGTACCCTCGCGTAGATTGCTAATGTTGCCCTTGAAATGCTACTTGTTTATCACTCTGATTACAACATGAATGAAGAGTGTAAGGTATCTGAAAGGAAGTTTACCATGCTTATTTTGATCTCTGTGAGGCAGCATATCAAGCTATGGGTTGTTATCGTGACATGGGGTGTGGTGCACTACATATTCTATATCCCTTAATATCTTTGGTCTGTTGGAGGGGGGGCCCCAGAGGTGTTTGTGCCCCGGGCTCCCAAAGTGCTTAAGATGGCCCTGACCCTGCACCTCCATGGGTGGCGGGTGCAACCTATCATTTCCTGCGGCTTGGAGCAGGGCAAGGTGTGGGACACATGAGTGGCTGGCTGCTAGTCCCCTCCTCCCTAATCCGCTCCCTCCACCTGTACGCAAGTGCCCACTTTGAGGCAGGGAGATCGGACCCTGAATGCGAGGGGCAATTTGCCTGTCACATTCCGTAGCTGCATCCTGCAGTGGATGGGCTCTGTAAAGACGAATGCTAGCATGTTTATACATTTCAGAAACTGGGACGTGCCACACAAAAGTAGTTTTCGAGCTTTGTGATTATATTGTGCATTCATGATCACACACGTAAATGTGAAAAGAACAATGTATATGTTTGTACCCACCAGCTTATAGCGATTTTGCGATCCCGCAAAATGCCGCAAAAACGACCGTTTTGTGCAAAAACAGCATCTTTAAAAATATATATATTTTTTTTAAGTAATCTGCAAAAATGACTGTTTTAAAAAAAATACTCAGGGTGCCAGGTTCTCAACTTTTTTTTTTTACACAAGAAATTAAATTCGCTAACACATCTCATCACTTGCGCCCCAAAAATGTGCAGGCCAATCCACAAGGAACACATGAATGGGCACATTTTATATGCGCGCCCATTCAGATGGCCTTTTTCACCTCCTTGATCAAATAAAGTGGCGTTTCTGTCAATTTAAAAGTGCATCCCTCATTTCCAAGCAAGATGCACTTTTAAATGTGCAGAAATTGCAGGCAACCCTATGCGCACGGGATGTGGGGCTGCCACTGCATGACAGGGTCTTTCCTGATCCTGTCATGCATTTCTTTTAAGGTATGAACCGCTGCTGTGCCGCTTGCATTTCTGTTCCTCAAACAGGATAAAAATGCATTTTTTGGGTCGCATTTTACAGCGGCAGGCACCTGGAGGGCCTGTCCCTGTGAAAGGTGCTGGGAGCTTGCAGAACACTGTCGGGAGAGCGATTCTATTCAAAGTACTGCCTATTTTGATGACAAAAATCTATCGAATGTTACAATTTGACCTATTTCATCCAAAACTATTAGATCGTTTTTTTTAAATTTATAAATACTGAACATGTGTTGCGGGGACCTCACCCGCTCCCCATGTTCAGTATTTTTGGTCTAGGGTGGTTGCAGAAGTGTTTTCCCCTTTTTCCCCAATATTGGAGGTGGGGACAGAAGAAAAAGAAAATAACGAAAAAGGGACCCTGTGGAGTCGGATCCGACCCATGTTAGAGGGATGGATCTGGCACTGCAGGGGTAGCAGGGGAAGCGGCAGCGACCAAGCAGTTAAGTATGGGAGGTGGTGGTGAAAGGTACATTTTGGGTTGTTTGGCTGAAGTGCAAATCAATTTGCAGCGAAATTGACTTCGGACAATTCCGCCGCAAATAATTACACTTCGGTCAAACAACCCAGAACACCATTCAAGGCAGCTGGCCAGCGCACAATTTGCGCTACAGCTCAAGCCTGTGGAAATGCACCGGTCACCTTTGAGAATAAGGTGCCTGCTCATTTCCAAAAATGGGTTGTCTAAAAATAGCATATCCTCGGTTCTTTTTTTAAATGCCCCACTATTTGAGGAACTGGGTCCGAATCTACATTTAAAAAAAAAATAAAAAAAATGGTTGCACTATGAGAGAGAGGGAGAGTGATGGGTGAGATGTGAAGTGATAGGCAAGAAAGCAGAGGGAGAGCAGTGGGTCAGAGGAGGAAGCGCTGCACAAGAGAGCAGAAGAAGCAGTGATGCGTCGGGCCAGAAATCTGAGAGCGAGCAGAGGTACAGAAAGTAGAGGGAGCGTGTGGTCAGTGAGTCAGAAAGCAGAGAGGAAGCAGTTGGCCAGAAAGAGGCAGTGATCTGCAAATTGGGGGGAAAAAGGATGAGGGAAAAGTGTGATAGAATGGGAGAAAGGATGCAAGATGCAGAAGCAGCACAAAAGAATGAAGGACTGTATATTGCGGGAGGAATTGTAGAGTGTAAGGTGTGAGTTGGGAGTATGATTTGGAGTGTGGCAGGGGCTGGGCAGTGCAAATTGTGACTTGACAGTGTGACATAGCACGTGAGTATTTGTATGACAGAGGTTTAGGAATGCAAGTTGTGATGGAGAGTTGGTGAGATGTATGTTGGTCAGAGGGGTGTGTGGGTGTTTGGGGGATTGGAGAACATAGGAGAATATTTTCAGCATTACAATTGATAATGATCAATTTAGTTAATACTATTAAATAGGCATGAACATTAAACCAGAAATGTAGCTAAATCAAACACTGTTCTGCCAAGCCAGAGACCTCTGGGACTCTTCCTATTAAATTAATACAAAAGATACATAATAATGATACCCTGGCTCTCTTGTAGCCTTGCACTCTGCCTATTTCCTGCAATGTGGCAATTTTACACCCTCCAGTTAATACAAAAAGTCCCGCAAAAATGCTGCAATAAATAAAGGTTTGTGCGACAAAATCTGTCATTTCATGCCGCAAAATCCTGGAAGGTCTAATTGCAGTCACAATATAACATTGCCTTTATGATACAGGAGTAGGAACTTCTAAAACGATAAGGAAGTAAACATGATTGGTACATTTTAATGCCAAAAGTGCCTTTATCATTGAGCAGACAAATTGATCCTTCGCTGTAGCGGAGTGTTTTTTGGTAAAATGTTGTGATGACTGTCAATTTCAACCTTGGGCCCTGCCTGTACACTCTTGAGCCTTGAACATTTCCCCAGTTAATCCCTTTAGTGACTGCTACTTTAAACTTTTAAAAAATGCAATTGTTTGCCCATTCAGAGACTAAAGGGGTTCCAAGTGATACTGATATTTTTTCTGCACTGACAAGGTTTCCTGCTGTCTGAGGCCGGGCTGGGAACACGTACACCGTAGAATCACAATTGCGTTTATAAGTTACAAATACAATAATGCAACAATTGGGTGAATGTTTTACATGGCCAGGAGTGAGAGTGCTAGGAATCCTTTACGCTGGTGATTGAATTTTTCTTTTCAAAATTAAACGGCATAAAATGTGTTAGTTGTTTTTTTTTTCTTTTTGAGGACGAACATGATAGTTTGTCTGGGGTCATTTCACTTTGAAGTTATGTATCCGACCAGTGATTTGTTTGAGTGCTTAGTATTGTCCTGTGCACAACTGTGCCATTATTTGACATCTTCTCTTGTACACTATATTTTTTCTTTTATCTTGTTTGGAAATGGAAATATGATGAGCGGGGGATCTTGAGCTGCACTAAGCATGCACTCTAGTAAAATACTTTGATCCGAAACATTTGCTTAGGTCATACTTGTCATTTGAAATCACAGAACATTGACGTTCAGCGTGTTGCTGAAAATATCAAAGCTGAAGATGAGAGAGCATGTGTCCTCCTGTTTTGTTCCTTTCATTATATCAAATGCAACCTTACTTTAAAGTAGAATCGCTAAGAGTCTTCAATAAGTGTGTGTTTGAAAATATCCGAAGGCTTGGGTTCTAAAAGGAAGCTAGTAGACTTTTCATGTTTGCAAGACTGCAATTGGTCACCAAATTGGTTTGGGGACTGACCGTGAATGCTAGAAAATGTGAAGGTGAGCTCTATGGCTGGACATTGTGTAAAATGAGCTCAGAATCCACACGAAGGAGCAAATTAAGGTGCGAAGCTTTGAGGTAAGGACTCTAGGTGCTAAGGAGTCCAATGGAGATCCCACAGAAATGGCTGTTTTCCTGATGCTATTGCACTGTGAGCAATTTTAAATACACCATGTGGATAAATGGTGTGGTTGTGGGGGAAATGTGAATTACCTCTGTATTCAAAAGCCAATTTCTTTCAGCATGGGTTGGATTCATGGTAAACGGGTCCATAGAGAAGACTTGAACACAGAGCCTTAAATATTCTTCTCCTAAAAGAGGAAAGTTCATAAACTGCTTTCCAGGGAGCATCGTTTCAGTACACACAGTAAGAATATGAATGCAAAACTCCAGTAACAGGCACAGGAATGACTAATATAAAAGCAAGGTGAACTATGAGCCCAGCATTGGTATTTCAATTTGTAATTTCTGTATGTATTAAGTATCCAGGAGAAAAACCCACAATCAAGCCTTACTGATCTTGACCGTCTGGTCATCTTTGTGCTATTTGTTGGCCTCTTATGATGAAGCACATACCTGGTGGGAAAATCCAATACCTATGATTTTATATCTCACCCACTCTATTTAAACAGGCAACAATCCCCTGACTAACCTGAACCCGCCCACCTCACCGCAACCGTTTCACCGCATTTGGTGAAACTGCCATTTTGACACATTTCTTCCAGCATTTTTAGAGGTGGGGCGTGCATTTGGGGGTAATAAAAAAAATGGCTTTTAAGCGGTAGAGAAGCCATGGGTGAGGTGTGGACGGGTCATGGGGGGGCTTGCCCTGTGGTCACCAGAAAGATTTTCTTCACCATTTTCGGCTCAAGGCTACTGCGAAGCCTGTAGTGCACAAAGTGAGATCGGTTCTGCGCCACATGAGGGAAAAATGAAGGAAGAGCTGGATACCGTGTTACACAAGGGTATAATCTAAAGCATGGAGGGTTCGGAATGGTTATACCTGGTAGTTTTGGTTACTAAGAGCAATGGCAAACTAAGGGTATGTGTGGATTGAAGGTGGACAGGCATCCCTTGCCCAGCATATCGCAAGTGTTGACCACATTAGGGGATGCACAATTCTTGACTGTGATGGACCGGTCAGCTTCATACCACCCAGTGTCATTATCAAACGAGAATCAAAATCTAACCTCATTCATAACACTAGAAGGGGAGTTTAAATTATGCAGGACTCCATTTTGACTGGCATCAGCAGCAGCCATGTTCCAAAGAGTGACACAGAAAGTGACAGAAGTTTTAACAAACCTGGTTGTCTTTCAGGATGATGTGTAGGTGTTTTTGGGTTCCAGGGAACATGACCTAATACTGGTCATATTAGAAAGACTCAAGTTGGCTGGATTGACGTAAAGAGGAAGAAGTGCAAAATCTTTGTAGAAGAAGTCAACTGTAACTGGCACAGAGTCTCTATGAAGGGGGTAAGTCCAAAGATCAGTGTGGTAGATGCTGTCAAGAAAGCACCTGCCCCCAAGACAAATATTAGTTGAGGTCATTCCTAGGATTGGCAAAGTACTACCACAAGTTTGTAAGGAATTTTGCAATCAAATCCATGCTGTTGAGGGCGGTTTTTGAAAAAGGGATCGAGATTTGAATAGTCAGGTGAATGCGAGAAGACTTTTGGACAGATAAAGGACATGATGAATGGCCTTATTTGGGGAACTTTCAATTAGGAGGTCGCACTACACTGATGGTGGATGCAAGTGGGTTGGGTTTAGGAACCACATTATCCCAACATACAAAAGAAAAATGACAGCTTGTGATGGCTTTTGCTTTGAGATCTTTAAGGGGGGTGGTGTGAACTACTCTGTTGTTCAGAGGGAGGGTCTAGCTGTAGACTGGGCCAAACAGTATTTCAAGTTCTATTTGTGGGGACATCATTTCACTGTGAGGTCAGATCACAGTCCTCTTATGCAGATGTTTTCCAGTGTAGGGTGGCGAAATGCTTTGCCTAGGATATCCAGGTGGTTGCTGGGATTGGAGTCATATGGTTTTTAAATGGTACACTTGGCAGGTAGTAAAAATGCAGTTGCATATTGTTTGTGTCTTCCCATATATACGGGTACGCAGTGTGATGAAATGCTGGCTGATGAGGTAATACAGCCGTCAGTCTTCAGGAGTGGGAACTGGCTGAAGAAAATGAAATCATGCAATGTTTCAAGGACTGGACTGTCACAGGATGGCCTGAGAGAAAGATGCTAAGCAGAGAGTTTGAGATTTGGTTTGAAGTGAAGGATGAGTTGACTATCACTGAGGGGAAACTGACGAAGTTAAACCAAATCATACCTCTAGAGCGTCTTAAACTAAGGCTAGTGGAGTTAGCCCATCACAGATATTTCAGTAGAAGTGGTACTAAAAGCCGATTGAGACCGGTATTGGTGATCCAATAAGTGTACCATGGTGGACCAGTGTTAAGGAGTGCAGTGCATGTGTCAAAAATGATGCGAGCAAAACGGTTAGAGATACCGTCTCAACCATGGACAAAGGTAGCAGTAGATGTGATGGGGCCACCCAAGGGTTAGGTTGGGGTTGTAAGTACATTTTCGTATATTAGTAGATTCTCATTCCAAGTGGGTTGAGTGGAAAGGTCTAGGTGAGGCAACTACCATTGAGCTGTTAAGATTTTTAAAAGAAGTGTTTTTTAAAGAGGGTTCTCCCAAGGAAATAATAGGTGACAATGAGATTCAGTTTTGTTGTGAATTGATGCGTTTGTCTTTGGCAAGCTATTGGATTAAACATGTGTTCACTGCATTATATAATCTCAGGTCCTATGTATTGGTGGAGCGGATAAATCGCTTCATCAAAGTAGCACACAGCTATCAGGGCAAGGTACTGTGGAGGGAAGTGCTCTCCAAAAATCCACAGCAAAACAGCTTCCAAGGTCATCGGATCATGATACTAAGGGGGCTGACTCCCAAGATACATTGAGAGGGACGTTTCCATAAGAAATTTAAAAAGCATTCACACTTCCGTAGTGAATCCCACCGCTCATCGCCATACACAAAAAAGAGCAGACGCAGACACGGATCAGACTCGTCGAACAAAAGGGGTAAGTCGTACCCTGAGAGGGGTGCATCTAGGGAGGAGTGGGAGGATTTTAAGACCCAAATGCTAAAGAAAGCCTCGACTGGTACAGCTTCCGGCCTCAACACTGCAGGTCCATCTGACATGCAGGCAGCCAAGGTGGCTTGAATGCCGTAGACTCGAGTAAGACCGCTAAGAAGATACCTCCTGCGCCGAGACAGTTGGCTGCCCCCTTGGTCCAAAAAGACCCTCGACTGGAGGCCCCACAAGATCAAGGTTTTGTTCCGGATACTCAATCTGTGTACTTAGACCTGATGCAGTCGATTTTTTTTTTCTTTTTTTTTTATGAGCAGGGCGTCCCAAACCATTTGGGCTCGAGCTGATGGAGGCTGCGGCCTTGGATACGTTGCTAGATTTTATGGCGGACCAAGCTGGGTTGCTTTAACTGGTGTAGGCCGTCCACAATGCCAGTGGTTTGGACAAATCTCTAGGTGTATTATTCCAGCCGTTGAATCCGTTAGTGCACCCGAATGTGCAATACCTAAAGGCGGTCCAGACGGTCGCCATGGCATTGGGGCTCGGTACACCGTCTAAGCCGGTGTCACAGTACGACCTCACCGACATCCTCCAGACCATGGCCCACAAACAGAACATGCTTTGCCGTTCAATGCGGCTATAGCAGACACTGTCATCGTTTTCTGACAGCGTCCGTGCTCGACACAGAGTTTACGAAGAAACTTAAGTCGGCAAGAGGCGACCACCTGTTTTTGAGGTCTCAATCGATCGACAAGAGGTTAGTTGTGCAGGCCATGACGGTTGTGTCCAGGCCCTCCATGTCGAACCTCCCCACCAACAGGAGTCGAAAAAAGTTGACTCTTTGGCGAAAAAGGTTTTTGCCTCTGGGAGCATGGTTCCTAAAGCTGAAAATGCTCCTTGTGCTTTCCGTAAATTCTCCGATATGCTCTGGAGCACAATTGCGGAAGCAGATGCTCACCTCCGAGTGGGGGGGGGGGTTCAAAACTGGCTTGTTGGATATAGTGGCTGATGGCATGGAAATAGTCCATCAAGCGCTCCATACTGGGTTGGATGCTGCTGACTGTATGGGTCGTACTATGCGTCCTTTGACAGTCTTGCTCAGGTCTGCGTATTTGAGGGGCTCAGGGTTTTCCCCAAATGTTAAAGTGAAATTGCTCGATCTTGCCTTCCGATGGTGAACATCTTTTTGGCCACGAAGCGGACAAGTCCCTAGAAATGTTTAAGGACTCAAAGCTCACAGCTAAGTCACTGGGATTAGCAGTGCAGCAACAGTCCCTACGGCAGAATTTTGCCTTTTTGTCCAGAGGTCGGGGTTACAGGAGGGGGCTACTCCACCTTTCCCAGAAGGGTGCAAGTGCCCCAGGCAAAACAAGGGCAACACAGGTTCCCACGGCCAGGAAGAGGGTTGAAGCAGTCAATAACTGCTGTAGTGTCAACATCCACAGCGCCTCAGAAACCTCTTTCACTGGTTGAAGGGATAGTCCCTGGATTCTTGGGCAAATGGAAGGAAATCAACCTCCGACGCGTGGGCCCTTCAGCTGATCGAGTGGGACTTTTGCCTCCCATTTTGGAAGAGGCCACCAGACAAACCACCCCTTCACCCCCCAACTGCTGGGAGTTGCAGTATGAGCTTCAGGCCCTCTTTTTGGAGGGAGCAGTAGAGGCAATTCCAGCTGGGGAAGTATCACCTTTCTGGTTCCCAAGAAAGGGGGAGGCCTCGGTCCCATCTTGGACCTCAGGGATTTGAACAAATTCCTGAGCAAGGACAAATTCAGGATAGTGACGTTGAGGAGAATTCTCCATGCTCTGCAATTCCAACACTGGTGACACTGGACTGTCAGGGTGCCCATTTTCATGTGCCTATCCACAAGAAACGCAGGCGACTCCCAAGGTTCGTCATCGGGGACTTGCATTGCCAATTCAAAGTGCTCATTTTTGGCTTGACCTCCGCCCGTAGGATCTTTACAAAGCTGATGGCAGTATTAGCGGCCCACCTCAGAAGAGCGAGCGTCTGTGTTGCCATGCTTGGACGATTGGCTGATCCGAGCACAGTCGCTAGAATAGTTTTTGCGACATCTCAAGGACTATTGTTTCACTACTGTACGACTGGGGTTTCTCGCTGAACTTAAAGAAATTGCAGAGTTCACCAGCGCAAAATCTCCAGTTCCGCTGAGCAGTCTTGGACACCCAGGAAGTGAAGTGAAGTGAAGGGAAGAGGGAAGACTTTTCCTCCTGAAGAGAGTCACCAATGTGGCTATCATTCTCTGTCTGTCGTTCAGAACTCCAGGAGTAGCCTGGCATCGGATTTCCTTGCCTGCTGGGCCTCATGGCAGCCTTTGTTTTTGGTGCTGCAGGCGAGACTCCAGGTGAGATCCCTTCAGTGGTTTCGCAGGAGCCATTGGTCCCAGTACTTGGGCGGGATGTCGAATGTGTTCAAGGTGTCCAAGTCTGTGGTGAACGACCTGACCTGGTGGAGTGGCAGGCCAAACATGTTGGCAGGAGAACCTTTCTGGGTGCCACGGCATGTGGTCCCAGATGCCTCACTGAAGTGCTGGGGGGCTTATTTCAGCTCTCTCCAGATCAGCAATCATTGGTCTCAGAAGGAGAAAGGTTACCACATCAATCTGCTTGAGGTGCGACCAGTCAATATTGGCGCTGACCCTTTTCACCCTCCTTGTAGGGGAAACATGTTTGGCAGACGTTCTGCACAGAGCTCGATATCCCACGAGCGGAGCTGAACTCTTACTCCTAAGAGCCCTTTAAGGTGAGGTAGCAATACTCCAAGGCGGATGGGGATGCAGAAGTTACTGAAATATCAATAATCAGGACGACTCAGGAAGTTTGGCAAAGTGCTTTCTGTTTTAATATCAATTGTCTAAAACGGAGTACAACGGGCATCATCCGGCACCGCACAGATCGATATCGAAACATTTCATAAACAGTTTTTATAACAAAAACTCCTCACTGCTGACATCATACTACATAGCAAACTACCAAACAAATGCTTACCTATGGTTGGCTCTCAGTTAACATCTATGTATACTTTCTGTATAGCCACTGTTTATGATTGGGTACCTAAGTCAGGTGGGCATCAAAACTCCACCCCCAATAAATGGTCATCATTGTGGTCACTAAATTCATAATGATTAATTGGTTCTTCAAACTATACGGCTCTTAATTACACGACCCACTATGATTGGTTTGGCACCCTTGTACTCCTCTAGAATCTTCCACACGCTAGCAGCACGCAGGCTACCATCCCAGGTGCATAGAAGCTCAGCGTGATCATGCCTCCCCTCCAATTAACCCACTATCCATCAACACTCCTTCAGTCCCTCAGACAATTAGGCTTTTGAACTTGGCCTTGTAACTGTTGACTTTGTCTGGGAAATAAAGGGAGTATGGCTTTACTGTGTCTTCTAGTATTGGCACAGCCTGACCCAAGCTATTTACGGTCTCACCCATGTGACTTGAAGACCACTCTTTTCGAGTTTTTTGCAGCATTTACTCCTATTAAATGATGAACTGTAGAAACCTTTAGTATTTTTTTCATACTCCTTCAAACAGACACGTGTTCCTTTCTCACATTCGTTGTAGCCTTCTTTACAGGCATCAGTTTCACTGTGGTCTTTTCCCTTGGTTCTGTGCCAGCCCCATCTTCTCTGAAACTTTCCATGCCATCAGCAATTTCCAACTGCGCCGCTTATTCGAAAGTCTTTTTCTTGTTCATCAGGTTTCAGGCCTGCTAAAGTCCGTTGTCGAATCATCCAGGTTATATACATTCCTATGTATATACATTGGCGTATTGCCGCAATCTAATTCACTACGTAGCAAGCCTTATGAATACTTTTCCCTACTTGCGTTTCAGCACTGTCCATGTGTAAACTAATTTGCATATTCTTCAGCGTTTCTGTAGCGTGTGCATCTTCATCTTGATCCCGAAATGGTGCTCTTCTTTTCCATCTGTTCTTCAACTCTTTTAGAGAATATTGTTATGCTCCTTCTCTCCATCCAACCTCTAGATACGTCAACTCTTATTTCATGACATCATCAGGCTCCTTTCTTTGTTTAAATGCACATTTCTTCTGATACTTCATCCAAATAATAGTGTGTCTGCATTTAGGTAGGGTTTCCTTAATGGATATCTTGTCTCGAAGGTTCTCTGCGGTATTGCTACACTGACTGGAACTGCACATGTTGTCGTCTCGGGTTCCCAACACAGAGGCAACATAGGGGCGCAGCCTGGAGTGTGGATGTCTGACTGTACCTCTACAGAGCAATGCCCGGAGGTCGATTTGACAATCTTCACCCGGTGGGGCACCCAGACGGTGGATCAGTTTGCAATGGTGCACAACACAAAGTGCAAACAGTTACGCTTGCAGGGATTTATCCCGGCGGGGGACATTAGGGATGTAATTTTATGGGCTTGAGTCTTCTACCTCCATTACACATTCCCTCTGATACCGGTCATCCCTTGGGTTCTCAGGAGGTTGCAGAGATTCAGGGCCCTCCTGATCGCCCCAGACTGGGCAAGGAAGACGTGATACGCAGATCTCCTGAAACTGACTGAATGCCCACCTCTCTGGCTTTTTTGGAGGCCGGACCTCTTGTCACAGCCTGGAAGCAATGTGTTTCACCCGAATCCGGACCCTCTCAAACTGCATGCTTGACTCTTGAGAAGCTGAGGTACAGGTACTGAAACCTCGAAAAAGACATTATGGACATTCTATTGGCTGCCTGTAGACCATCCATTAGGTCACTATATGCATGCAGATGGGGAAGGTTTGTGACTTGGTGCAAGGTGAAGTGAGTGGACCTAATGTCGTGTCCCATCACTTCTGTGATGGAGTATGTGTTGGCCTTAGCTAAATCGGACCTGCACGTGGGCACCGTGAAGGGCTGTCTGGTGGCGCTTTCCCTGTTTAAAAGGACGCCAGAACAAGTTTTTTGAAGGGCCTGGTGAATTCTTTTCCCCTTTTTGTATTTTGTGGTCCCGGATTGGGATCTGAACTTGTTTCTCACCTTTCTGATGGCGGCTCCATTTGAGCCTTTGCATTCAGCTCCCATCAGATTAGTTGCATTAAAAACTGCGTTTTTGGTGGCAATCACATCTGCAAGAAGAGTCATTGAGTTGCAGGCACTCTCTTTTAAAGCCCATTTCCTTAATGTTTTTGCCAAAAGTGGTATCAGAATTTCATCTGGGTGAGAGCATCAGCCTACCAGCGTTTTACCCTCCACGCCCTCCTTCCAAGAGCAAGGAGAGTGATGGTTAGAGACATTTGTCGAGCAGCGACATGGTTTTCTCTACACAAGTTTGCCAAACATTACAGTTTGGGCTTGGCCCATGGGGCAGATGCACGCTTTGCTAGGGTGGTCCTTCAGAGCTTCCTGCTGTGACTTCCAACCCTCCTCCAGCATGGCTACATCTTTGAGAATCTTTCAAGGTGAGGAATCTGTGGGCGTATGAAGGAGAAAGTACTTACCAGTAATGTTCTTACTCTTACGTCCGCTTTCCTCCATACTGTATGGGCGTCCCTCGCGAGGGACGGGAGACAAACCTTTTTCACCAGAAAAAATCTTCTTCCCCTTTAAATTTAAAGGCGTGCAGGGGTGCAGCCCTGGGAGCATGCGCTCACCTGACTGCGCCCACCGGCGACACTCCTCAGTCCCCTTTTCCGCGTCGACGGGAACAGGCCGAATTCACCAGCGCTCCTGGGTTTGGCTTCGGCCATGTAATACCACGCGCTCGTCCCAGGATTTTCATTTTATCTTTTTCTTTTCAATAGGTACTTGGTCCTCCAACGCCGCGCTCCTCCGCAGCGCATGTCGACTTCAGCGGGCTTCATCAGGTGTCCAGCCTGCGAGGGGCTCTTCCCTACAACCAACCCCCATGTCTTTTGCCTCCGCTGCCTTGGCCCCGACCGCAGCTGGGATGGTTGTTCTGTGGGCAACGCATTGACTCCACGGACTCTGTAGAACATGCTAGCTAGGTGGAGAGAGCTCTTCTAGAAGTCACCTCCAGAGGACATAAAGGACTTTGTCAAACATCGCTCGAGACCGAAGGAAATGCCTCTATTCACCATCGCACCCCGTAAGGTTGACTCCTTCCCAAGGAAGGGCCCGACCGGGAGGAACCTGTTGGGTTCTAGTGCCAGCACACGTACCAAGGCTAGTGCAGCTACCGGCCTCACGGCCGAGGGGTTTCTGGATCCTTCCGGTTTCAGTGCTGAGGGACAGCAAGGTTCTTTTACTGGGGGTTACACCCGAGGGGCAACGCCCTAGTGCTGCCATCATGTCCGAGGGGGCGCCTTCATGCAGCTCTGCCGAGGTCAATACGCCTTCCAGGTCATGGCCTGAGGTGCGGGATAGGCCTTTGTTCCAACACCAAGCGTCTTGGACGGGGCTGGTTCCAGCAAGTCAGGCACCACGACTTTGGCACGTGGCACGCAGCTCGACAAAATGGCCACCACGCCAGACAAGATGGTTGCTCATCCCATACCCCATCTTGCGGAGTGGGTGGAGGAAAGAGTCACAAGGTGGGACTGGTGTCAACCAGGTGTGTGGCTTACAGTTTATACATCAGCAGCATAGGGCAGGTTTCCCCTGCAGCCCAGGCAGTGTGTCCCCCGGCCTCAGCTGCCCTTGGCCACTCTGTCAATATCACCTGCCACCTTTACTGCCAGCGAAGACAGGTTCTTTGAAAGGTTCTTCGGGGGTGATGCGAACTCCACAGATTGGGGCCATCCTCCGGGATGACATCGGGGACCTGTTTCCTCAGGTCACCCCAACGGCACCCATAGTCCTTCATCTGATTGTTCCGGTGCCACAGGCTGCAGCGCAGACGCTGTTGCCCCAGCCGGCTCCTCTGATTCCGGCTTCCCTGCCTCCCACAGTACAGGCGGTTCCACACCAGCCTGCACAGCCCACGGCACCCAGCACTCCTCCACCAGCTCCAGACGCCCTGAGCCTGGTAGACACAGACCAGGAGGAGGGCCCTGGCATGCCATCTTCAGCCAGGGCCTTCCACGGGCGCCTTGCAGGTTTGGCAGAGTATTTGGGCCTTCCTCAGCCCGAGGTAGAACAGCCAGAGGAGGGGGTTTTAGCAGAAGTCCTCACCCTAAAACCCCCTACCAAAATGGGGATCCCGATGCAGAAAGGCATAGTTGCCCTGGCCAAGACAGGGTGGCTCAAGCCACACTCAGCCCATCCTGTCAATCGGCGCCTCGACACCAAGTACAGGCAGATGGAGGGGGACACACTTGCTTTCAGCGCATCGTCAACCACACTCTTCTGTGATAGCTGCAGCATCACTCTATTCCAAGTCGTCCTTTGTCACCTCGTCCTCGACGCTGCTAGGCAAGGAGAAGATCTTGGAGGCATACAGGAAGAAGCTGTACTCCCAATACCACCTTGCAACTGCGGCAGGCCAACGCAGATGCCATGTTGGCAGCCGCTAACCAAAGGCTCTGGCGGGAAATTGCAGACTTCCTCCCAGAGCCTCTGGCACAGAGCCAAGCGTGCTTTACGGCGGGACTAGGAGAATCCAGCTGGTAGCGCAGGACATTATGGAGTCCACCATGGCCCACATCGATACCTCTGCCTGGGCCATCTGTATTGACATGGACATTGAAAGGACGGCCTGTCTCTGGGCTACTAAGTTTAATCCCAATGTCCAGGAACGCATATTGGACCTTCCTTTCAAGGGCAGTGACCTCTTCCACTCCACCACGGATGAGAAATTGGATTAAAAAGAACAGCAACTCGCATACCGCAAAGTCTTTATTCTTACGAAGGCCACGCCCAAGGCCTACACCCAGTCGCAGCAATGTTCCGACAAGAGATGGGCATTTGGCGGGTTCCGAGGCTTCCAAGAACAGAGCTCCAGACAACCTGACCGTTCTCAGAGTCAGCATGGGAGGAAACAACAAAGGAGGGGCGGGGTGGCAAGCGATAATTTTTTTTTTCAATCCCCCTCCTCCGCAACAGCCTTGGAGGGTTAAAAAAGGCATTTGCACACCTCTTTGGGTCCACGCATCTCCAGTGGGGGGGCAGGCTTCTCTCTCACGTGCAACTTTGGCACAAGAATCTTTTGGACACCCTGGATCCTCTCTTTAATCTCCACAGGGTACCCCCTGTCAGTACCTTCCTCTCGCACAGATTGGGGACAGAAACTCTGCTGGTGGAATTCCGGTCGCTTGTCGAGAGCCACGCTGTGCAAGAAATGCCAACCTCCCAGTGAGGATTGGGCTTTTATTCCAGGATTTTCGCCATACAGAAGAAGAACCCGGCTCGCCTGAGAGTTGTGTTGGACCTTTCCACCCTCAATCTCTCCCTTCCTCTGCAAAACTTCAAGATGGTTATGCCAGCTCTTATTGTGGAACGACTGTACAGGGGAGACTGGATGTGCTCCCTGGATCTGAAGGACACTTAAATACATGTCCCGATTTGGCAGCCGCATCATTCCTTACTGCGCTTCAGGATCATGGGCTTCCATTTCCAGTACAAGGTGCTACCCTTCGGCCTCAACTCTGCTCTCAGGGTATTTACCAGATTGATGAATGCAGTGGCAGCCCTCCTCAGAGTCCAGGGCCACCACGTCGACCCATACCTGGATGACTGGCTCGTCCGGGCCACCTCTCCGGAAGCGGTTCAGCATATTGCCTCCGCACTGATGAACACACTCCACGACCTAGGGTTCACTATCAATCTCAAGAAATCTCAGCTGCAGCTCATGCCGAGCCTGACCTTCTTTGGTCTCATCTGGGACACAAGCTCCATGAGTCTTTCCCTCGCAGGACAAGATTGCGGCCATCAAGAGAGCTACAGCTCACTTCCTCTCCAGGCCCGTGACCTCGGCCTGGTGGTACCAACACCTACTGAGGCTTATGGCAGCGGTCCTTTTGGCCATGCCCAACATAGGACTCAGTATGCAGAGATTACAGCTGCACTTTGCAGCCTCATGTAATCAGGAGAAGGGCTCCCAACAGCTGGTGGTCTGGTGGTCCGCGGACTTCAACCTGAGGTAGGGCAAGCCCTTCCGGCAGCCGCCCCCTCGGGTCACAGTTATTACAGACTCTTCCCTAGAGGGCGGGGGAGCCACCCTGGACAACCACAGCATCCATGGAGTCTGGACTCGGCAGGAGCAGGAGTCCCACATCAATTGGCTAGAATTGAAGACCACGTGGTTGGCTCTCAAGGCCTTTCTCCCTCTTATCGAGGGCAAGACAGTTCTTATCCAGACAGACAACTCCACCAGCATGTACTGTGTCAACAAGTGGGGGGGGCACCAGATCTCTTCTGCTGTGCAACCTAGCAGTCTGCATGTGGGAATGGGCTCTGGAGAACATTTACCTCATGGCTGTTCACCTACCGGGGCAATCCAACCTGGAAGCGGACAGGCTCAGCAGGCTAGGGGGGGGGGCAATTACGAGTGGCACTGAAGGAGATCTTCCTCAGGTGGGGGCATCCCCAGGTGGATCTTTTTGCCTCCCAGGACAACAGCAGTTCGCCTCGTGGGCATGGCTCTGGCTCCCTGGGCGACGCATTCCAGATCCAATGCAACGACATGACGGCATATGCCTTCCCGCCCACAGCCCTAGTCCACAGGGTGATCTGCATCATTTTGATAGCTCCCTGGTGGCCAGCCAGGCTGTAGTTCTCTGAGCTTCTCAGCCTATCTGACAGACCACCAATTCTCCTACCGCTGGGCCCAGCTCCTCTCCTGGCCGGGGGGCAGGGTACTCCACCCTGCTCCTCACAAGCTAGCCCTTGCAGCGTGGTTCCTGAGCAGGTCACGCTGAAACACTTAAGCCTATCTCAGGCTAAGCTAGTGATCTTCCAGGGCTACTAGGAGTCACTATAAGAGTAAATGGTCTAGATTCTGTCATTGGGCTGACTCTAGGGCGATCAGGAAATCGACCCGCTTAAGTGCACCTTGGACGATGTGCTCTCCTTTTCAGCACACCTCGCCCGCTCCGGTGTGCAGGTGGATACATGCTGCACCTATCTGGCAGCCATAGAGACTTACAGGAAATCGGAGGAGGGCCTCTTCTCCTCCTGCAACACGGTGGTCAAGCGACATCTGGCAGACCTCCACAGGCTTTACATGCCTATAAAGAAGCCACACCCGGTGTGGGACCTTAATGTTGTGTTGGGCACCTTGGCGCACAAACCTTTTCAGCCTATGGCGTCTGGGGGCATCAGGCTGGTCACCATAAAGACCGCTCTGCTCGTGGGCCTCACCGCAGCTTGAAGAGTCAGCGAGATACAGGCTCTGGTGACATCAGAACCCTACACCACTTTTCACAGGGACAAGGTCGTCCTGCGGACACACCCTGCTTTCCTAGCCAAGATGACCTCCTCCTTCCATCTCAACGAGGAAAATGTCTTACCCACTTTCTTCGCCGACCCCAAGGACGAGCCTCAGAGGGTCTTGCACCGTCTGGATGTCAGATGTGCGCTGAAATACTGCCTGGACAGAACAAGGACTTCTGCAAGTCGGACGCCTTCTTTGTCACTTTCGGTGGGCCAAGGCCCGATTATCAGGACTCCATAGCAAGTTGGATGGTCGCGGCCATCAAGGAGGCCTATGAGGGGTAGCGCAAACCAGTGTCAGCGAACTTACATGCCCATGCGGTCAGAGCCAAGGCCATGGCCTTCGCGTTCAAACGCTATGTGCCGTGGCAGGTCATCAGCAGGGCGGCTACCTGGGCCACCCCTTTGGCTTTCTGTAAACAATATTATTTGGACGCCACCTCTAGGTCAGATGCAGCATTCGGACAGGCGGTTCTAAGAAAGCTGTTTTCTTAAGGAGGGGCTCCTCGCCACCCTGGGCTACATTCAGTTGTAATCGCCTATACAGTATGGAGGAAAGGGGACGGGACGTAAGAGTCATTAATAGTTACTTACCGTAGTGACTAACGTACTCTTAGTCCATAGTCCCCTTTCCTCCATACATCCCACCATCCTCCCCCCTATAATACTGGTGTCATTGGGCAATGCTGATCATTGTTCACGCATCAATGGGTACTGAGGAGTAGCGCCAGTAGGTGGTGTCAGGCGAGCGCATGCTCCCAGGGCCTGCCCCCCGCGCCTCTAAATTTAAAGGGGAAGATGAAGATTTTTTCTGGTGAAAAAGGGTCAGTCTCCCGTCCCAGTATGGAGGAAAGGGGACTAAGAGTATGTTAGTCACTACGGTGAGTAACTATTACTTTGTATGGATTCTTCTCCCACAGATTCCTGATCTACCATGTGTTAACGCTTCTGTGTGCAATGACATAAGGATCAGAATGCTACATTTTGGGCTGCTGGCTAGACTGCCGTACTTCTTCGGGTTCCGTCTCCAAGGTTGAGATATGGAAGAATAAGGTAAGCAAACAATTGCTGTTGTTATTTTTACTATGCCTTTCCCCATTACTCCCTGTTTCCTCTCACAGGCTGAGCCAGGTGGGGTAGGGGAGGAGTGGGGAACTGAGGTATGGGAGCATAGTGTATCTTTCTATATGACGCCCAACGTCCCGTCTGATCAAGGAATGGCGCAGCCGTATACTAGGGGGGGAGTCGATATCGAACGTCATTACACCCCCTGTTAAAAATAAAATGTCTGCGCAGTTGACGCTGGATCGCTATATAATAAGATTAGTCTGGGAGAAGAATCCATAGAAAGAATATTACTGGTAAGTAATTTCTACTTTTTTGTCACTCAAAGGACGCGAACCAGGCACCAGGCTGTGCCCGTTATTGTTGGGATTGACATTAGTAGTGCCAGTTGACAGACAGAAAATTATGAGAGTTGTAAGGGAAGGACAAGACCACTACCAATGTTTGATAGTGGCAAGAAAACTTAACAGAGAGAATGGGCAGTAGGAGATTCTGTCTTAATATTAAATCCAAGATTGGGCCACAAATGTCAAGGAGTCAAATGCTTGGGACCCAAGAAAATGATGGCCATCCGTTATGGTGTGGTAATAGTAGAGGGGGGGAGAGGTGTGTGTGTGTGGTCCATGGAAAGAATGGTGCTTTGGAAAGATGGTGAAGGAAGGGGATGTCCTAATGTGTCAGATAAGAGGAGTGACAGCAGTGGAAGACGTGGCAATAATGAGAGTGGGAGTGATCAGAGTGGGAGACAGTTGAGCATTAGGATGAGGCATAAACCGAAATGGCATCAAGATTGGTAGAAATAGAATAATAACCTTACCTATATGAGTAATATTGTGGTGTGAAATATATTGTAATTTTTAGTTCGAATTTGAGTTTGCTGTGAAAATATTATTTGAGACTCACTCAAAGTCAAAAGATTGTTATTCAGTGTTAGGCACTGTTCAAATGTCTGGTTTAAATTAATTAAGCAAAGTGAATTTAGTTTTGTGGGGAGGGAGATATGTTGTGATGTCACCAGTTCCAGGTAGAAGATAGAATTCTCAGCCTTGGAAGTGGTGGTATTGAAGAGGAGGGTGACTGGGTGGAAACAGACGTCTGTGCCCTGCTACCTGCAGGTGAATAAAGGACTCTGCAACCTACCTTGGGTTGCTCAAACAAATTACTGGGAAACTGCCACTGCAATGAGATGGGCCAGATCTGAGTGACCAGGGATTGTTAACTTGTTTGTGCACTCTAACTTTCATTTTAAAGCCCCTGTGTATAGATGGCTTCCGGTTTGGTTGACAATCTCATTGTCTCTTCCCTCCTAGTGCTGCACACTATGAGGAAAGAAACTTGTGGATCTCAGATTTCAGCAGTTTTGGGTGTCAGGAAACCCCATATCCTCCATTGATGGATGGCTTCTGGTTTTCCTCAAATCTCAATTAGTAAAGTACATTTAATGATCACAGTGTGCTGATCAGAGTGCCCAGAGATATTTGCAGCAATTTAGCTGCTGATTTAGATTTTATTGGAATGCTAATGTGGCACAAATGGCAAGTTCATGCAGGTTTCAAGTTTTGCAAAACTCTGCAAACATGTCACAGCATTGATTGTAATTGCTGGGAGCTATTTAGCACCTACGTGTATCCTAGAAAATGTAGTTAGCTTGATGCAAACGAGCTGCTTTGGTCTACCCAGATCTACCACAATTCAAATATAACTGAGATTTACTTGGAAATGTGTGTAAAGAGGTATTGGGTCACACCTAGAACATATTCAAAGCATGGGCCTTTTCATAATGCCTGGCACCCTTCTTTGACCTACCTCACCTTGTGAGTAGCAGTGCATGGAAATGTAGTTCTTAAGCATGTAGATGTCAGCAGGACAACTCAAAGCTGGTACATCTAGTGGCAGCTGGTGAATCTTTGAGTGGCATAAATGTATGCGCCTAATATGTGGGAGCGAACGAGCACAGCAAAGGTGCCCAAACCAAACAAGGGCGTTTTCTCTTTCTCGTAAACATTTTCAAAACAATAGGTTAAAATCGTGTATTTTACAACATTTACTATGAAAAATTGGGTAAAAAGCCATACACAGTTTGCAATCATTTTTGTATGGCAGCACATGAAAAAACACAATAATTGCAAGTCGCCAACAGCCCACAGGCCTGTTTTCCTGCACATTTTCATGGTGCTTTTGCCAACAACAAATGCCAGTATATACAACATTTTCATGCTGGCTGTGCCCAAAAGGTCCATACATGCTGCGCCAATAGAAGCAAATATTACCAGATAAGGTCTCCCTTCCAGTAAAAAAATGCCATGCCATAGAAATTAAGTATATTCAGACTGGCTATACCAAGATAGGCCAGTGTACCAAATAATCACATTTATGTTTGCTTTTACCCTTGATGCAAAGTACAAAAATGCCACAAACCAGAAATGAAATGGCTTCCATCTTTAAGAAGATCTCTGCCCAATTACACTCTTGTTTCCATGTTAGCGAGTTCCATTCATATTGTTCATGTTGCATTTACCTTATACATTGATCATGGTAATATTCTTCATGTCTTATCGATGCTATGTTAATATGTCTTCATGTCTAAATGCATACATTACTTATTGTACATGTTCATGTGTATGCTTAGTTTTAATCCTTTTGTCATCTTCAGCTCACATTGTCCCCAAGCCTTGCTGCACTAGTGGGGGATAAGGGCTGCAAAGCTGTCTCAGGGAGTACCGGCTCTCACATTTGCGTTATTGGTACGGGGCAGGGGCAGAAGCTATGGATGATAACATAGGGCTGATCAAGCAAGTGGACGTTTTTGATAGGAGCACAAAGGCTCTTTTCCACCCAGGGTCAAAGGTCTTACGTGACCCTCGGGATCGTGCCTGGTGACAGATGCTCAGGGAGTCTTGGACAGCGGTCCAGAAGGTACAGCCACACCCTTGGTGGCGATGCCACCAATAACACTTGTCCCCTAAAGCAGTTCCCTGATGCTGGGCCACGTGGAGCCCTCGACCCGGTGGTTGGAAATAGCCTTTATTGCCTCGGGCCACCCCCGGTGTGTCTAGGAGGATCTGAAGGACTCTTCTCTCCCAAAAAGGTCCCTGGGTAGGAATCACCTGGATGGGATGCCTTAAAAAGAATAGCGCTGGGGCAATATGTGGCCCTTCGTACCTCAACTAAGTCCTTGACTCAGCGGGCAGGAGAGTCCCCGAAGAGGTCCTGTCAGTGACTTAACCAGCGTTGCAATGCCCGGGAACTGAGCGAGGCACAGGCTGAACAGGAATCCCATTGGTGGGAGGGCCCCAAACAACTCGGGCAGAGGCTATGAATGTCAGAGGAAGGGAACTTCCTGTCGCAATAGGTGCAGGAACAGAAACAATGTATCACCGGCATACGCGGGGGTATGGCAGTGTGAGCAAAAGTCCAAGGAAGAAAATCATAGGAAAGTAGCGACAATAAACATTGTTTGTCGCAGCAGGTGCAAGATGCCCAGTCCCATTGAGTGGTAGAAAGGACTGGCAAGTGAAGCATATGTGTGGGCAAGCCTGGCAGACCCTCTGTGCAGTAAATTAAAGGTAACCTTTTATTGCAGTGCAAAAAAGGCTTAGGTCCTGTCCCCATGGGAAGGATATTCCATCAGTATGGATCAAAGGCAACTGGGCACAGGTATACAACTTAAATCAGTGCCTCCATATGCAGCACATACCTATACCTGCTCCTCCCTCCTAACAAAGTGCAATTGAAACCTGGGGATGGTAAAATTTAGTATCTGCTTTTTTGTATCCCACAGCATATGTTTAATACTGTGCATCAGTATCTTTGCAACAATTACAGCACTAGTTTACTGGGCTATCTACTTGTAGACTAAGGTTATTTTTGCAAGACACATCTTGTTTGGAAGTTCCAAAACAGATGGGCTGCATCTTTGGCTCTTGCAATATGCCATGCAGTGCATGTACTGATTTGAGTCAGCAGCTCGTTTGCACCTGCACCGTAGGGTTCATACTAATCCTGCATGGCACTTAAAATACAAGTCCAAATTAAAGCCATTTCCATGCTATCTTCTGCCTTTTATTGCTTGACACACCATTTATGTAAATACATTTCATCCCTATAGTCCAAGGTAATAGGCCCGGTGCTCTTTGTTTACCTTCCTTTGTCTTTCTACCGTTCCCGGATGTGGACACTCTCCGTAGTACAGCAACCTGTTGTTTATAACAACTACCCCTTTTCCATCCAGGCTTTTAGGATTACCTGTTTTTCAGAAAAAAACGATAAACTCTTTTGATAATTGACATGGCTTTTTTTCACTGGACACTGTTCTTTAGTGGGCAGTTTTTCTTATTTCTAAGAGGTCATTAAGACAGAAAACAGAAAACTCTGAGCTCAACAAATGTATCTCAATATAATAGCAGCTAGCTATTAGTATTTTTATGTAGTGTGACGAATCTGAGGATGTCCCTTCTTCCCTAGTGGGAGACTTTACCCATGGGGCCAGGGTTGTGCGTCCACAGTACAATTATCCACCTTGGGATGGTGCTATGGGGGAGGATCGCATGGTGAAGGAAGCCCCCAATGAGATTGGGGATGACTGTTCACAGGAGTCGCTGTGTGCCCCCCCCCCCCCCCTGCATCAGGCCCACCAACATCTTCTCCATTATCAGGACCTCCTTCCTCCCCTCTAGCCAGAGCCAATCAATTTTGATTTCTATTGTTAAATTAGTCAAAATAATATACTTGACAAGACTGAATTACCAACCAAGTATTTTACATCTAGTTTTAAAAGAAGTACTGTGAAGATGATGACCAGGGTTCTGGGGATCACTTTGAAGGATCATTGTGAGCAATCTAGCTTCTCGCTGGATGTTATTGGCCCAAGCGAAAGCAACAAACCAGCGCAGGAGTTCAAAATGAGCTCAGCTGGGACGCAGAGGGAAACTGATCCAAGGAGGAGGAACTCCGGGAGCTGTGCTCTGGGCGAGCAGGAAGGAGCCGAAAGGGAAGCGTTGAACAGAGAAAAGGGAGCACTCGAACCTGGTCCAAGCTGGAAGGACCCCTTTTGCTGCTTCCGTGGTGACCCTCTGGGCGCACCCCTGGCGAAGCACCTACGAGTAAGGATACGTAGCCAAGTAAAGTCTGACGTCTGCAGGGCCACTGTGGAGTCCGCCTCTTATCCGAACGCTACCGGAGCCTCTAGGAACAACACAGCTGCTTGTGGAAACACTGATACCTACAACAAGGAAGCTAACTGTTATGCGTGTTACCTGAGAGATGTTGGAGGTGCGGGGAAGCAAGGGGGTGAAGAGGGAAGTCGGAGCAAGGGGGGGAGGGGTTCTGGGACCCTGAAGGACCATTGTGAGTTTTTTTGACCTGCACCTATGTGAGAAACCAAGGATAAGAGTGCCAGGGACCCCGAGTGAAAAAGGAGCAAACAAGGGAAAATTGCATGCTTGCCAGGAGAGTAAACCAAGCAGATACAATCCGATGTTGCGAGTCTGGGACATCCACCCATGTGATAGGCAAAGACCTGAAGTAACCGGGAACAAGAGGGTCTGGGATCCTGTAAGAGAAGGAGAGACAACCAATGAAGGACAACAGCTTGGCAGGAGAGTAAACCAAGCCTTTCAGACCCTTGCAGGTCTGGGACCCGCACCCACATAAAAAGGACCTTGAAAGTGAAAAGGATATAATCCTATGCTTGGTAGGGAAGTGAACCAAATTGGTGGGATAAAAGAACTCCGTCTGAGAAGTTTATCCTTGTGAATTACCTAATGACATTTATCTAAAAGAATACGGGGCTCATGGGCCCATAAGGAATGAAACTAGAAGTAGTCTAGGGGAAAGGAGCACAACCCTTGCCTTGCAATCCTATACATAGGAACATTGTATATTTCATCAATTTTGATTGCTCGAGAGACTGTTCGTTGGAATTACTTTGGACACTTTACTTTTTTGAAGAGATCATCCTTGCACAGTTAGTTTAAGTTGTTAGTGAAAGGGACAGAAGTAGGCTTTCGAGACACTACAATGACAGACTTTTTGGTTTTGGACATCCTGACAATTTCACTCATTTTATTTGAGGCAGTGAACCCCCTCTTAGCCTTAGGGATAGAGGAGCATTTTTCCAATCCTTTCTTGATTAATATAAGTCTGTAGCCAGAAATATGCCACTGTTGTGTCCGAACCTTACTTCTGCACCCTTACAGTAGCTTGCAGAAAATACCAGTTTCCACAAATGCAACTAAATTATACTCTGCATTTCATCATTTAAATGCACACTTGGGAAATCGAACCTGCACTGATACTAGAAGCTACCCAGTGACTGATTTTCAGATCAAACTTTTATAGCAACATGCATTTTGAACCCTTTCAAATTTTGCGTAAATCTGCCAAAGCAGATTTTCGTCAACTCAACATCCTCATTAAATATAACAAATTAGAATTGATCAAACTGGCCCTGAAAGGTTTTGTGCGAAGTCCAAAAGATGCCTCTAGTTTCTGTGGCGGGACACAAAAAAGCATGTGTTTTGCACAAGTGGCACCATACTTTGTCTTCTCATTGCTCCAGGAGAAACTTCTAATGTTATCCATTTTAATCTTGAATTAAGGATGAAAACATGGTGAAGCTACCAAACAAAACCACGATTTTAAAGTGTTAACTAACAAGTCAAACCGTCTTATGCAATCAGAACTATCACTAAGGTTCAACTTGATTAGTACAACCAAGTGTAGCCCAAAAACAAAACACAAAAGAAGGGCACACAAAACATACAAGAGACCAAAAAAGCACCCAAAATAGATAACTTTATAACACGTTAGTACGGGTTTCTCTTTGCTATGACTCTTGCTACCACCCTTCCAGCTAGAAAGGTGATGGCGCGTAGGAATAAATATAAACGTAATGTCAAAAGTTTTCCAGTTACGGATCATAGGGAAGTAGCAGTTTTAAGCATTTTCACATCATTAAAATGTAATATTAAATACAAATCCTTTTTCAAAAGACAAATCTATTCATCTGCCCAGCCTTCCCTTCGCGATACGATGGGCACATTAGATGTTCGCCAACATCTGCACTGAACAAACGGTATAAAAAGAACAGCATTAGTCGCAAATTCTGCATGAATGCTGCGAGAGATGGTGACAAATGGAAATGTTATCCTACACAGACGGAAGCGCAAGCGCAGGCTACATTACATTAAGGTCCGGAGACAGCCTTTATCAGCCTTTCTATAAACTTTACAGAAGAATTCAAGTGCAGCCAAGCGGCGTTCTTATGCGGCATGTAATGTGTTTGCTTCGTGTGACAAGATTGTCCTTAAACTGTACTGACTGAGATGCATAATGCATTTGTTTTAAAATGCGTCGATCTTCAAATGTCCGTATATTGTTTGCAAAACAGGTGACTAGCTTTAAAGACTCCTTTAAAACGGTACACACTAAACTTCAAATCTGCAAATTAATGCGTTTTCTATTTCGAATTGCAATGAAAACAAAGTCATTTAGTATGGTTGAAATGAATGTTTAGAGTGGGAACATATTGGTAGATTAGCTTTCATTTTTTAAAGATGAATGTAAATATTGCTACTAGTTGGGATTACGATGCCCCACCATTCCCCACTCTGCTGCTTTTCCAATCTCCACAGAATGCAGCAGCATAATGTACTATAGCCAGCCTTACAGCCTGCCGGAGAAGTGTAAAACCAGCGGCCAATTTTATTTCAACGTCCTCCGGCTCCTTCAATAGCTTATAGCCTCCTATGGTGGGCTACAAGATAATTACCCCCATCCAGAACTTCCACGAGCCTTTTTAGCCAGAATATGAAAGTTGAACGCGCCCTCAACGCTATGTACTCGGAGCTTAATTAGATTTCACATCGTTCATATTCCATGTTAATCAAAAAAATATATAGTTTGGTGGAGATTCATCCGGAGCTATAACACATCAAGGTAGGTTTATTTTTTGCACTGATTTTCCCCAGGGAAAATGCTTAGTCACTGAACAGACACACATCCTAAGCACCAGGGAGTGGCCTGGGGTGGCACATGCTACCCCTGGAACCCCATTATCCCTAACTGTGATGATTAAACTTTAAACACAGGAATGTAAGACACTAATGTTATTAATTAAAGTAGATAAGGGTAGTGGAGACAAATAGTAAATTAATGCTATTCAGACGTGTGTGTGTGTGTGTGCACGCGCATACTTCATGCCACCATAAGTCAGTGCCCCACTTGGGTCATGCCAGTCAAGAGTCTGGACATGCCACTCCTAAACTTCTGGACAGATTTGCTTCAAATTTGCACCAAGGGCGTCAGAAAGCGGGCTAATGTGCTTTTGTGAAAATCAGTCTATTCGTTTTTTTAAATTAGTACCCGGCGAGGGCGCAATCAGAATGAAAGTATGTTTCATATGATGTGACTGGACCCTAAGGGAATTACTGTAAGAACATACTTGAAGGATAAGTCTACAAATATAGTACCTTTTCAATTTTTAGTCCCTGACTGCTACTGAAGAAAACCATGTGACCTAGATATGTCAGTAAAGGAAAAAAGGGGAGCCAGAAATGTGATGTCATCAGTGATGTCATCAATGACATTTGTGATGTCATTTTTGATGTCCTGGGTGTTAGTCTTAGCAGTGCACGCTAGTGGCGCGAGTTATGGTTGCTTAGCTTACCATAACTGGCGGATTTCAGGGGTTTTCCGATTTTACTTGGAACCAAAACGTCCCTTTAACAAAGTTTTTTCATTGAATTTCATAGGTTTTTATTAGTGCAACTTTACCATAATGTCTACAAACATCTGACTTCATTGTAGACCTTCCGGAGTGTGCCACATGACCATATGCTGGCGCGTGGCATGATAATGTGTCCGAGACCCCGTACACACTTCACGATAAGATCTGTGCTTCGCGGACAGTTAAGAACTGCATTTTCTACTGATCTAGGAACTTTCAACTTCAAAACTTCCCTTGCACAGCTCCAACAACTATTCCTACTCCTCCATTAACAATCTAGTACACAATACATACTTTTAGCAAAACTGCTATTTCTCTTAAAATAGAATCCGCTAATGCCATCCCTCCTCCCCAAGAGACACCACCATTGCTGTAATCAAGGAACATGAGAAACACTGCCCCCTACCTTAGAAATAACACTTGCGCAACATTTTCCCCTGTCCACCTGCCGCTCCATATTAGTGTTTGGTGCCTCTTCCCTCATTTCCCTCCCCACCTTTCGTTCTAAGCTCTCCTGCCAAAATAAATGCACCCAAAAACAAAATAAATGTTCCTTTGGGCACCACCTTTCCAGTTAAAAAATAGAACAAAAAAAAAGTATAGACTCCATCTACTTTATATTTCTCAGTAAAGTACATAGACGCAATAAGATTTTCCAACATTTCCATTTTCATTTTGTGTTATGCTAATGGGAATATTGTGGCGTTCATCCTCTGTTTCAGGGACTGGAAAGGTGGATAACCGGCCCAGCAGCCCAAATTATCAGCCCAAGCAAAGCGAGGGTGGATAGCGAGGTCTCTGGACCATTATCCTCCCATTCCAGCCCCTGAAATGGGGGATGAAGGCCATTAGCAACCTAGGTTCCCAAAATGAGAACCTGAGGTGCTAAAAGAGGATTTTGCCTCCCGGTGTAGGAAAGAAAATCCTTTTCCAACATGGCCACCATAGAAAGAGAAGGCGAGGGTTCCATACAGGGCCCTCTTCACTTTCGATGGCAGCCTGTAGGAAAGAAAATCCTTTTCCAACATGGCCACCATAGAAAGAGAAGGCGAGGGTTCCATACAGGGCCCTCTTCACTTTCGATGGCAGCCTGTAGAAGGCAAAAAGAGAACCCTATAACCATATTACCACAAACACATTTTTATTCCCTTTCAGATCTACCCTAATTTCGAGTAACTTCATTACAAAGCCGTCCCAAGTGGACATCGCCACTTATAATCCTATGTTTTGTCCCTGGTGGTCATGGCCAGTAACCAGATTGTCCGGATCATGACCTTATTCCATGAACGGGACAATCTGGCCACTGCCCATGGCCACAGGCTACCCCTCAGTCACTAAAAGTATACCGCTATCTTTTGTAGCTACATTATGACACTTGTCAAATAATAAAACACTGGCACATTTGCAAAACCATGCTTGTACATCAGTGCCAATGATCCTTATGCAAGTTTTCTGGAAATCCACCCACGTTTTATCTTTTCAAAAGTGTCAAATGAATGCACATACAATCATCATATAACCTAGCCCCCACTTCACAAAATCCATTCAGACTTTACGAAAACATTTATATCTTGATCTATAATCTTTTTGCAAACCTTTTGTGTAGATTTGTCAAATGGCACCACATTTATAAGCCCTGACATTATTTTGGCACCCCCTCCTATAATTTTTCCCCCTCTTGACAAAATCCCACCAAACTTTGCAAAAACATTTATATCTAGATCTATTATCAGTTTGCCAAATTAAGTGTAGATTTGTCAAATGGCACCTCATTTATAAGCCATTACATTATTTTGGGTCCCGCCCTCTAATTTTTCCGCTCATGACAGAATCCCACAAAACTTTGTAAACACATTCGAAATCAGGTCAGAAATATCCCATCCCATCCTCATCACCCCTCACCTCCCCAGAGATTATTTGATACATTTCACAAGTGCAATGCTCAGAAAATATTGTCCTGAGGGTTCGGACATGTATTTTTATACATACGTTGATCCATCGCACCTTACCTTAGTTTTCCTCTTTTGTAAACATGCGAAATCTGGCAGCGGGGCGTGACCATCTTGTGCTAATCTTATTCATTGCTGCATCGGCCTAAGGTAAACTGCCCTGACGTCACTAAATCATATGCCCCACCCCTGAGCCTCACATCACCAAACCTAGTGATATTCTCCACCTTTCTCGGGGACGTTCCTCGTCAGGCACCCATAATCACCTACTTGACATGACGCAGAATCCGAAAATCAACACATATCGACTCACAACACAGCACGTTACAATTCGGAATATTAAACCATACTTACAACACTGTACAATTTGTACTTTGATTTCACAATAAACGGTGCAAGAACAGCCGACTATTGCCATATTCAATCAAATCGCAAATTTTTTTCTTTGCTCGTGATCCAAAATGTTTATTGTGAGGCACACGTTGTTCTTTTTGCGTACACAAGGTGTTCGTTTTCGGTAAAAGAAGAGCTTGGGTCGCACAGTGAATTCCAGTGCTTCTGCATCAGCTTAGGGCTAGACCACCGTAAAGGATGTTATGTTGCTCCTAATCGCTAGTACAGCGTAAGGGCATATTGGCCCTTGGCGATCGTCCCAAAAAGAGTCACTGTGATCCAGTTGTTCACAACTATGTGCAGCTGCCGATTAAAAAAGACCTGTCAGTTGGCCTCTGGAATCTATGACAATCACTGAATGGCAGGATGTACCTGTTTCGAAAACATAACAGAAATGTGCTTCACTAGCCGATCTTTATTACAATTTATCTATTGACTTATTAATTCGGCATAGAGTTTAAACTAACGATTAGCACAGACATGAAACAACCTCAACAGAGAGAAAACAACGTGGAAAGTGGTACACAATTCGAGATGGTTATGCATGACATTTTAATGAAATATTAGCGTTGAACCTGGGGGAGCTGAGTGGTGGTCTACATGCGCCTCGATGCTGGACTCCCCATGTGCACGTTAGAAAGACCACTACACACAAAGGTTGTACTTGTGTTTCATTGCAATATACCACACAGAACAAAAAAATAGAATGTAATCCAGAAATAATGATCAGATAATAAGTTGATGCTTGTTCGCGAATACAATCGTCGAAAATCAAACTTGCATTATATTCACCATTTCCATTCTCTTGGCGTAACTCAGACCGTAACGCACACTGCGTTCGCACCAACGATTCTTCATAAACTGAATTTACATGTTCCTTAGCCCAGTTTTGGAATGCATAACCTGATCATATCTTCATTATTACAAACCTTGTTTCATTCAATTCCTTTCGGAATGGTCCCTTTCTCTCAAGGTCAAAAAACTATTGAACCTTATACTGTGTGTCCGATGCATGGGCTTCCTTAGCTCGCAAACATTCAAAGCTGGTGACCTTCACTCAGAATCAACATACATTCTTAGTTTGCAACAACTTGGTTCACTGCATCCATGAGAACTGTTGTTCTGATCCATCAGGCACTTCAGGTGGCTGCCTGAGATGCCAGGATCTAGGGGGCGCCAGTCTGACTCCATTATTATTTTAATTACATTTTAACACAGACATCATTAGCCCTTTATTTGCCTCTGGGTGTAGCACCAGCACCTCAATTTATGAACATCAAGCGTTTTATTCAAGAGTGTAAAATAACCTGAAATTGCTTCTATTTAATATTAAGAAATATTGGGCAACTAATATAAACAATATAGATGAACTGACATTCAGAATGTAGTTTTACTCTGTAATACCACAAGGTAAGTTTGGGGTTGCAGACTGCAGAAGCAACAATCTGTTTACAAGTCCACAATTCCATGATTATACATCTCCATCCCTTGAATGCCAAAATGCAATCTCTTTTGCCTGTACTTTAGGCACATATTGTGGAACACCTCCAAATCTACCGTGTGACTTTCGTGACAAAAAAACACCAGTTTTTTCTTTTCTTCTTGCAGCCATATCCCATCCCATCCTCATCACCCCTCTCAAAAGATTATTTGATAAGTTTAACAAGTGCAATGTTGTGTTTATTAATTTGTTTATACCGCGATGTCTGCAGACACCAAACACGGATCCAAGATGGTGGGCGCATCGAAACAATCCGACGCAGCTCACGCTTCATCCCAGCCCATCAGCGAACACATCACATGTCCGCAGTCATGACGCAAGCCGATTACCCAATTGGTGCCCTGTCCGTGGAGCGAACAGGGAAGTGTGTCCGCAGAGCGAACATAGATATCACAAATTTTTTGTGACCTACTTTTTTGTCGTTTTAAAAAAACTACAGGACAGATTTTCACCAAATTTACAAAAGCACGCTTTCGGGACCAAGCCCCTGCTCCTGCCGCAAATTTGGTGAAAATTCGTCCAGCGGTTTGGGCTCTAGGCGTGAGCAAGGTTTATTCCCCGTTCAGTCTATGGGGAAAAAAACATTTTGGACCTCCCCTATAACTCCCCAGGGGGAGCGAAGTTATAAGCCGCCCAAAAAGTGCTCTTCCTATGGGATTAGCAACTTTACCATAACTACACAGCCACTAACGTGGCTGTGTAATGTGTGTGTGTGTATATATATATATATATCGAAAACACATGCCCCTATGCGGTTGTAACACTTAAAAAAAACCACACTGGCGGCATGTACAAGAAAACCCCAGCACACAAGACCTTGCTACTTTTAAAATAACATCTTTATTATGACATATTACAGCACATTATTAAAAACGAGATTTAATAATTCACCCCTGTGATGGCTATTAGGTTGCAAAAGGCACTCACCGCACGGGTGGAGGAAAGTCACGCGTTCCGCCTGAATACTCAGGCTCCCTCAGACTCATAAAAACCAATTGTGACGATAGCACCATAGAGTATAAAAGGAGAGGCTACTCCAGAACGTCCCATTTTGCATAACATCATGTGTCCTACGATCATGTGAACACAAGATCCCGTCCCAAATAATAAACAGGTCATCGAGAAATCGATACCAAACTTTGTTTGGTCCAACACTCAACTCTTCTGTCCATGCAAGTTGCATCTCCCACCATCCTATATACCAATTGGCATACGTGGTGGCCATACAAGACACCATAGCCATGCCCCGAGTTTGTTTGTAAATTTGGTCTTTGGCACTTCATGACAAGCACGACAAACTAGCACTTTCTAGACTGTTGAGATTATCGGCAGAGACAGGCATGTCTGATCTCGCAATTTTATGGTATTAGGGCACTTGCCTTTCCATGAGATGACTGCCGTCTGCTGTTGCTTGGCTTTCAAGCGCTTACCTCTCTGGGGGCACATGACTGAATGCGGGTATTTTTGCTGCAATCAGTCATTTAAAAATGAACTAGAACATCTGTGAGTTTGGTTTATCAATGCACCGATTCTTTTAAAGTAAAATGGAAAAGGTTGTGTAGGGGCAGCACAGAGCATCCTTTCATAATAGTGTACATCAGAGCCAACAGATACTGATCTGTTGATTTTATGTAGCGAGGTCTTTACCTTTAGCATTACTAACTCAGGTAAGTGACCATTTCAATATGGAGGTCATTTAGGTGTCGTTATAGAAACCACACTTTCGAAGGGATTGTGTCCTCCGACGTATTCCTTATCTTAGATAGAAATCCTTCAGCTTTGCTGGCCTCGGAAAATTTTTTCGCCAGAGGGCGCTGCGCGTCGATGATCGCCGAGTCGATGACCCTCGACGGCCTCCGTGCCGACGTCGACGTCATCCTGCCTATAAAGGCCGCGCGCAGCGTCCGTTGCTCAGTTCCGTTTTTCCGCGCTTCGTTGTGCCTCGGAACACCGTTGCTCAGTTCTCGTCAGATAACGTATATAATATTTAACCTCGATATCGATGGCATCCTCCTCCGACCCGACGACCCCTCGGTCCGGTTTCAAAAAGTGCCGAGACTGCGGGAAGAAAATGTCGTTGACGGACCCTCACAGGGTCTGTTTGTGGTGTCTGGGAATCACGCACCAGAGTTCGGAGTGTGAGGAATGCCTTTCCATGACGGCGAAAGCCTTGAAGGAGCGTAGGGGAAAGCTCGAGAGAGGTAGGTCAACTTTAACTTCCTCGAAAGCTTCTTCGGTAGAGTCGAGACGTTCGTCTCCTCACCATAAAAAACACTCTCGATCTAGATCACGAAGTGGCTCCCACCACTCGTCGACATCGAGACACTCGAAGAAGAGACGTAGGAGATCCCCTTCGTCATCTTCGTCGAGTTCTCCTGAGAGAGTTCATTGCCCCACAAAACGCAGCTCGCAAGCTGAGTGGGAGGAATTCAGGAAAAAGATGCTAAGCGTCTTCGAGAAAGCGGCCTCGTCCCCCTCGAAGACAGCTGAGGGTGATACCCCGGGTAAAAAACCCAAAAAATCTAAACGCCGCGAGTCGCAGTACCCGGCGGAAAAGTCAACCCGAAAGCGCCTCGAGCCATCGGGAGATAAAGCATCATCGACGCCATCGTCGAAAACTCCTTCGAAACAGAGGTCGGCGCCATCGACGCCGTTGTCGAAGGATTCATCGGCGCATCAGTCGATCGAGTCGACGCCGACGTCGACGCCGATATCGACGCCGGTGAAGGAAAGAACCACGGCTACTCCACAGCCAACGGTTAGACAAAAGACCTCCGACTCGACGCCGAGAACGTCGACGTCGTTCTCGAGCAGGACTCCGATCCTTTCGAGTTCCTCGAGGCCTAGTACACATTTCTCGACGCTTTTCACGGCGCCTTCGAGTACTTTCACGTCGGTGTCGACGACATCGACGTTTTCAAGGCCTGTGATGATGGCTCCTTCTGCATTGGAAATGGGGTTTATACCATTCCAAAAACCAAAGTATCCCCCTTTAACCTCGATTTTTGAGGAAAGGGAGGATTCAGACCAAGATATTGATTTACAGAGGACCACATCACCAGAGCCAGAGACTTTCGCCTCTGAGGAAAGAGGATTAAAAAATCTTCAGGATGCACTTCAGGAAGCTAGTGGCTTGGACACTTCTCCTGAAGCAGAATTTATCAAACCAGACCCAGGAGAACATGCGGAGACTCCATATAGAGCTCTGATGTCTAGAATCATAGAATTTATGGGTTGGTCTGCACCTTCTCCTGCCTTTCAGCAGGATGACCTCACTGACATACTGGACAAGGGCCCACAGGAGGATCCTGTGGTTCCATTTCACTCTGCTCTACAGAGAAGGATTTTGACAAACTGGGAAACGCCGGAAATTATCCCGGCAGTAAATAAAAAACTGTCAACAAAATACAGGGTGGCTAGTTCTGACCCTGAATATTTGTCAAAACACCCTACTCCTGAGAGCTTAGTTGTACAGGCTGCAACCTCATCAGGCAGCACATCTGCATACCCCACTGCTCCGCAGGATAGGGATGACAAAAAGTATGATGCCATGGCTAAGAAGGTTTTTTCTGCCTGTAGCATGGCGTTAAAGTCTATTAACGCGACCTGTACGCTCGCTAGGTTCAGCCACACCCTTTGGGAGTGCGCTTCATCAGCGGCTGACTGCCTCCAAGAAGGAGAGGAAAGGGACGCATTTTTAAACATCATCAGGGATGGTAAAGATGCGATGTGCGAGACCCTACAAACTGGCCTAGATTCTGCTGACAGTATCAGCAGGGCCATGGCGGCAAGTACCACAATCCGCAGGCATGCGTGGTTGAGGAAGTCTGGTTTTGCCTCTGACGTGCAGACCAGGCTTTTGAATATGCCCTTTGACGGTTCTACCCTCTTTGGAAAGAAGGCGGATGACAGTTTGGAGAAACTGCAAACGTCCAAGGCAGCAGCCAAGTCATTGGGAGCTGCTATCCGTCAGAATACCTTTCGTCCTTCGGGATCATCGTGGAGAGGACGGTCCTTTCGTTACTATTCCTCATATGGAAAGGGCAGAGGACGACCGGCTCAAAGAGGCCAAGGAAGATTTACCCGTGGTGGACGGGGTAGGGGAAAGAAAGCCGCACCCGCAGGAGCAGGAGCCACTTTACCTTCGGCAACTGCATCAGCCGCTTCAAAACCACTCTGAGGTCTCCCCTCACAGAACACCAGTAGGGGGCAGGTTAACTCACCATCTGACGGAATGGCAGGCTATTACGTCAGATGCTTGGGCTCTGGAGACAGTGGCCCAAGGTTACTGCCTGCCCTTCCTACATATCCCTCAGAGTCATCCACCGGGGAACAACCCTTTGAAGCTTCCAGATCCGCTCCTCTTGCAGGAGGTTTTAGACCTGCTAGAGAAAGGTGCCATAGAACTGGTACCTGTAGCGGAAAGGAACAAGGGTTGGTACTCCCCCTACTTCATAATACCGAAGAAGGACGGAGGACTGAGACCCATCTTAGACTTACGGGAATTGAACAAATTCCTCCGAAAGGACAAGTTCAAGATGGTGACTCTCTCTCAGATCCTTCAGGCCCTCCAGCTTCAGGACTGGTTGGTATCTCTAGACCTCCAGGACGCTTATTTCCATGTGCCGATCCATCCCAGGCACAGGAGATACCTGAGGTTCGCAATTGGCAGCTCTCATTATCAATTTCGAGTTCTGCCATTTGGGCTAACCTCCGCCCCGAGGGTCTTTACCAAGCTAATGTCGGTTGTGGCTGCAAGTCTAAGGAGGGAAGGGATTCACGTCTACCCTTACCTAGACGATTGGTTGGTCAGAGCTGTATCTTCGGAACAGGCTCAGAGACAACTAGATTATGTTTGCCACTTCCTTCACAAGCTGGGCTTCTCCCTCAATTTAAAGAAGTCACAGATGATACCATCACAGAGACTCCAATTCATTGGAGCAGTCCTGGACACTTCCCTGGGAAGAGCCTTGCCACCAGAGGTGAGGGCTCGAGATATTCTGCAGATGGTCATCAGATTTCAGAATGCCCAATATCTCCCAGCCTACGACTTTCTGAGGTTGCTAGGCCTCATGGCATCCTGCATATTCCTCGTGCCGGAGGCTCGCCTGAGAATGAGATCCCTCCAGTGGGCACTGAGAACTCAGTGGTCACAGTTCTCAGGAAGGATGACAGATCTCCTTCGGATCCCGGTCAAAGTAGCCCGAGACCTTCAGTGGTGGGCCTGTCGGGAGAACATCCTGAAAGGAGAAATGTTTTGGCAACCATGGCCGGAGATAACAGTAGTCACGGATGCCTCACTCACGGGGTGGGGAGCTCACGCCAACGACTTGACCATCAGCGGTCGTTGGTCTCCATCGGAGTCCAGACTACATATCAACCTGTTGGAGCTGAGAGCCATCAGACTAGCGCTGAAGGCTTTTCTGCCGTCTGTACGGGGAAGAAACGTCCTAATAATGACGGACAATACAGTGGCCATGCACTACCTCAACAAAAGAGGAGGCGTAGGCTCACTACCACTGTGCAGAGAGGCGATGCAGCTCTGGTTTTGGGCAATTCAGGAAGGAATCTCTCTATCGGCAATTCACCTAGCCGGAGAGAAGAACTTGACAGCGGACGCTCTGAGCAGGCAGAGCACAGTCTCTCACGAGTGGGAGATAGCTCAGGAAGTCCTTCAAGAGATCTTCGCCCTTTGGGGAACCCCTCAAGTGGATCTGTTCGCCACCAGTATCAACAGGAAGTGCGACAGATTTTGCTCAAGGGAATTTCCCCCGAGAGGAGCTCTAGGAGATGCGTTCGTAGTGGACTGGGAGTTCCCACTTCTGTACGCGTTCCCTCCGGTCCCTGTCATTCCTCAAATGATCAGGAGGTTGAGAAGGTTTCGGAAGACCATGATCCTAATTGCCCCGGATTGGGCCAGGAGAACGTGGTACCCGGACCTTCTAGACATGTCCATCTGCCCTCCAATTCGACTGCCATACAGAGAGGATCTTCTCTCGCAGAAGGAAGGTCAGGTTCTCCATCCAGCCATCAAGACCCTCAACCTTCACGCTTGGTGTCTGAAAGGTTGAGGTACAAGGATTGGGACCTTCCGGATGATGTTATGGAGGTGTTGCTTTCGGCCAGAAGGCCGGCAACTAAAACTCTATACCGCTGCCGTTGGAACAAATTTTGCAGCTGGTGCAGAGAAAAGAATATTGAACCCTTTTCTTGTGGTACACCTATGGTGTTGTCATTCTTACTTTACCTGGCTAATTCAGGCCTACAGGTTGGCACAATTAAGGGCTATCTCGCAGCGCTATCAATCTTTAAGCGCACTGCAGAGGAGCCTTCATACTTCAAAATTCCATTGGTAATACAATACCTAAAAGGATTAACTAATGTTTATCCCCCGAAACCTTTTCAAGTTCCCTTATGGGATTTAAACCTAATTTTAAACTTCCTAAAGGGTGCCCCTTTTGAACCACTACACTCTTGTTCATTGAAGCTTCTCACCCTCAAAACTGTTTTGCTAATAGCATTGACATCTGCTAGAAGGGTTAGCGAGTTGCAAGCCTTATCGTGTAAACCTCCACATACAATCTTTTACAAGGACAAAGTTGTTCTTCAGGTGAAGCCTAACTTCCTCCCGAAGGTAGTCTCGGAGTTTCACATCACTCAGAAGATTATATTACCTTCTTTCTACCCTCCTCCTCATCCGGGGAAGGAGGAAGAGAGACTGCACAGGCTGGACCCTAAGCGAGCCTTGAGCTTTTATATCAGCAGATTGGCTAAGATCAGACAAGCAGACCAACTCTTTGTAGGTTATGCAGGACATAAGTTGGGCCTTCCAATAACAAAACAAACCATCTCCAGATGGATTATTTTAGCCATTCTGGAGTGCTACAAATTGGCAGGAAAGGAGCCTCCTCAAAATCTAAGGGCTCATTCTACCAGGGGTATCGCAACATCCTCAGCCCTTCAAAGAGGGGTGCCAATTCGAGATATATGTGCGGCTGCCACATGGTCGTCCGCACATACATTTACCAAATTCTATAGCCTGGATTCCTCCTCTAGTCAAGAAACTAGATTCGGCAAGGCTGTGTTACACTCTGTCCATTCTGGAAGGGTAACATAACTTTTATTACTCCCGCCTCCAGTCACAATACCACTGCTATGGGAGTCTATCTAAGATAAGGAATACGTCGGAGGACACAATCCCTTCGAAGAACTAGTTACTCTTACCTTGTAACGTTCTTTCGATGGGATGTTCCTCCGACGTATTCCTTATCGACCCTCCCATCCATCCCCGCAGTATGACTTCCTGTGGGTTTGCAGCCTAGGCTCCTTCAAGGTGATTAGTCTAATCCAAAAACATTACTGGGGACTACAAAACGGAACTGAGCAACGGACGCTGCGCGCGGCCTTTATAGGCAGGATGACGTCGACGTCGGCACGGAGGCCGTCGAGGGTCATCGACTCGGCGATCATCGACGCGCAGCGCCCTCTGGCGAAAAAATTTTCCGAGGCCAGCAAAGCTGAAGGATTTCTATCTAAGATAAGGAATACGTCGGAGGAACATCCCATCGAAAGAACGTTACAAGGTAAGAGTAACTAGTTCTTCTTGTGATCACATGATCGTAGGACACGTGATGTTATGCTAAATGGGACGTTCTGGAGCAGACGCTCCTTTTATACTCTCTGGTGCTACCGGCACAATTGGATTTTATGAGTCTGCGGAAGCCTGAGCATTCAGGCGGAACGCGTGACTTTTCTCCACCCGTTGGGTGAGTGCCTTTTGCAACCTAATGGCTGTCACAGGCGTGAATCATTTCACCTCTGTTTTAATAATGTGCTGTAATATGTCATAATAAAGATGATGTTTTAAAAGTAGCAAGGTCTTGTGTTGTGGGCTTTTCTTGTACATGAGTGTGGTTTTTTGAAATGTTACAACCGCATAGGGGCATGTGTTTTTGATATTTTACGAATTTGGCTGAATTTGCACCCCTCGCACCAGCCACGTTATGAGGTCGAGTGCTAGTTTTAGCTAAATTGGTGTGTTTAATATATATAATATTTAAAAGAATGAACAGCAAAGACACCATTCCGGCGAGCAGCACTCCCATATGTGAATACAACACTTTTTCCAATTATTGCAGCGGACAGAAACCAACTCGAAAACTGCATTGGTTGAATAATAAAACAACCTTTATTTGCAGTTAAAAATGAGTTTTCCCAGTCATGTCCATGCCGGCAGGCAGCCTGACACATTTCCCCACACACCTGTGGCTTGATCACAGTAACCTCTCCCTTTCCAGAGTGCCCAATTTAAAAAAAACACCATGGTAAACATTGAAAAGGTGACTGATAGCATATTACATTTGTTACCGCCATCTTTAAAAGGGCAAGTTCTATTTGTAACAGCATGCATCATATTCACAAAGATCTCCCATATATATGAAGTCTATCATATCAAACATATTGTTAGAAAAAGCATTAATCATGCATTTAAATGTGCATGAAAACAAATGTATTTCAAATCTCATACAAGCAACCATTGAGCCATACCGTTAGACGGCAATATATTTCCATATTATGGAGCACTTCATTCAGAAAATAAATAATTGTGTCAAGTGTACATTCTGTTCTCAGAATTGTGTATCCAAAAATGTAACCGTCTCTGCCAGATTGCTTGTGCATCAGGTGAAATACTAGATGCATTTCCATTTAGTAATTTGCATGGTTTATACATTCTCACCAAATCACTCACTAGTATAGATGAATGTCGGTATAGTCAATATGGTGCTTGATGCCTTCCTATACCATTTGTTACTGGTACGGCCAATGAGGTGCATAGTGAAAGACTAAAATGCAGAAACAAGAAGTACATATGTATATGTAAATATATACATTGATATACATGTTCAAATAACACTTGATGGCATACTGCCATTTGTATAATGGTAAAACACATAATATATATTTTTACATCGTCTTCAGCTGGGTCCGGCAGCTAACGTGCATTGTGCATCTACTGAAACTAAGTAAACTAGGCAGTAAAGTGCATAGTGCATCCATTATTCAAGCATAGAAACAATTCTCCATCGCCAGCAAGGCTACATTTATATAGGATATAATATACTACATGTTAATATGAGTCTGTTATATTGAAAATATTAAGTTATTTCCTATTAATAGTCAATTATATAAAGTCAACACCTGGCTTCACCATTGATAAAGTCCAAAGTGAGACCATATAAAGTTTAAAATGCTGCGCATAAACCAGAAGGTGCTTAGTGCCAACTAGACTGAAGAGGATATCAATAAGCAAGATGAACATCATTCTGCCATATGTCTTAGAACATATGTATCATCAATTGTATTGTTTCTGTACGCACTGGTCTAACAAAGGTAATGTTATTCTACCATTTAGTCAGTCACATTATTAAAAATCAAGGATAAGAAACAAAGTGAGTAAAAAGTGAATAAAAAGGGATATGAACCCCGAGGGACAAAGCACAACAGACCATCAGGAAATGGCCATAGAATTTTTTTTTTTTTACAAACTTTATTTCTCAAGAGCACAAGTTACAAGCATCATTCCCATCTTTGATTTCATCGCATTAGTACTCGTGAGTAAATCTGTTATAACACCCCCCACCCTCTTTGGGCAACACAACTTCCAACTTTGATCAAGGCAGCACAACAGTGTCCAATATGAAAGATGAATAGTGTACCAACTCCTATTGTTAATACTCAATGTTCACAGGATGGAAACCCTGCAGAGGTGATTAGGCTTAAAGTATATTTGTTCCTTATCGTCCATAAACTCATGGAATGGCAGCCATGTGTTCTGGTATCTCTGGAACAATCCATGTTCCAGTGCCGTTACCCCCAGTGTTCGCGTAACATCCCTCAGCCGCCTTTCCAGCAGGATTACCAATGGATCTAAGGGGAGTTGTTCGCCCACCACCTCTTTGATGTGGCTCAGGTTTCCTTCCAGTAGGTCTCCGCCACTGGGCAGGCCCACCACATATGGATCAAGTCCCCTACTTGCCTGCACCCTCTCCAGCATGTTGGGGGGTGTTCTGGGTTAATAGAGTGCAGCCGCTGCGGATTCATATACCACCGAATGTGTATTTTGTACGCCGCCTCTCTTGTTGAGGCGCACTTAGAACTTTTCGTGGCCCGTCCCCATATTTGACTCCATACCTTCACGTTCTGCTCCCATTTTTGCATATGCGGTAGATTCTCCTCTGGGTCAGCCCCACTCATCAGTTTGTAGAGTCTTGAGACCCCGGTGCCCCCTCTTTTATGGTAAACTCTAGGCCTAGTGTATCCCGAGTGGCCCCTTCCTTTATTTTAGTGTTTGTAATCCAATGTCTGACTTAGGTGTAGCGAAAGCGTTCCCCTAATGGGATTTGGAATTTGTCCTTACACCCTTCAAATGTCAGGGGTGTCCCCTCCACGTACAGGTCCCCCAGTGTCAAGGATTGCCCTCCTCTCCAGTGTGTCCAGAAGCCAGTAGTCACGGCATAAAGTCCGGGTTCTGCGCCACTGGCACAAGTGGACCTCCACCTATTCTTATCCTCCTTCCCCGCAATGCCTTGTCCCAGTACCATAGTGTGGCTTTGGTTGTTTCCAGGAGTGTGCCTCCATGACCTCTATGCCTGCCTGGTAGGCTCAGAAGGGACCTTGTTTGCATCCCTCTCCGCCGTTGTCCACCCATTTTGGTTCTCTTTAGGTGCCCATTGCAGCATTGGTGCCACTTGTGCCGCCCACAAGTACCGGCAGAGTTCCGGTACCTCCAAACCCCCAGCACCTGTGGCTGATATAGGACCCCCCCTAGGCAAACGGGGCTTTTTCTTCTTCCATATGAAAGCCATCACTTCCTTTTGTGGGTTTCTAATCACTGGGCCTGGGATACGCACTGGGGGCGCTCCCACAACGTACAGGAACCTAGGGAGAAGGGACATGTTCCCTGCCGTAATATGAGCAAGCCAGGATAACTCCTGCATGTCCCAGCACTTAAGGTCCGCAATCAATATTTTCAATAGCTCAGGGATATTTGCCCCATATAGCCTCCTATAATCGGTGTCAAGTGTTTCCCCAGATATCTCGTAGACTTTTGTTCCCATTTCAGTGCATACTGTCTTTCCCATTCCAACACTCGGTCTGGGTCTTCAGTGATATTGAGTGCCTTGGATTTGGGATAATTTATGTAGAACCCAGAGACCCTGTCAAAGCTGTCAAGCAATTTGATGGTTGCAGGGAGTGAATGAGTTGTCTTTCAAAAACATCAAGACGTCATCAGCTTAAAGCACACATTTTTGGGGCCCCTTGACTCCCACCTCCACCCCTCGAATTTCTTGATCATTGTGGGCCTTCTGCGCTAGGGGCTCCATGGCCATGTTAAAAATCAGTGGTGACAGTGGGCACCCTTGCCTTGTCCCTTTACTAATCTGTATGCTGTCTGTAAGTTGGCCATTAACCAATAGCCACGTGGTATGGTTCCCATAGTTGGCTAGAATGATTCGGGTGAAAATTGGACCGCACCCAAATTTCTCAAGGGTCAGTCGTAAATATTCCCAATTTATGCTGTCGAAGACCCTAGAAGCGTCTAGGGCCAGCATCGAGAACCACTGTACGGTACTTTGCCCCGATTCAATTGTGTTTATGGCCCACGGAATATTATCATAAGTGTGGTGCCCCTTCACAAAGCCGCCTGATCCGAGTGGATAATTTTAGGGAGAACACTTGCCAATCTCTGGGCCAGTATAGTGGAATAGATGTTTGCGTCCCTGCTCATTAATGAGATGAGATGGGGTGGTAGCTTGTACAGTCTAATGGATCCCTGTCTGGCTTTAACAAGAGAACCGTAGTGGCTGGTCCCATGTCCTGGGATGCCGGCCCGAGTCCCTTTATATAATTATATACACAGCTTTGCCAGGGGGCCTAGCAGGGAGGTCCTGAACATTTTGTGATAAGCGTTACAGAACCCATCAGGGCCGAGGGATTTGTGTCCTTTCAGAGCGCCTATCACCTTCCCATTTCTTCCTCCGTTCTAGGTGCCTCCAACATTTGTCTGTCCGCCTCTGTAATCTGTGGCAGCTCCACCTGCCCCAAAAATGTTTCTTGCGCCTTTCCGGTCTAATTTGTCCCCCTTTAGATTTTGCATGTAATATGAGTGCATTATATCCCTTATCGCCTCCCCCCCCCCTCTTTAGGCTGCCATCATGGTGTCTGAGCTGAGTGATGCGGTTCCTGTTTTCCTGCTTTCTTAACTTAGCTGTAAGAAACCGGTTGGCTTTATCCCTGTGTATATAGTACGACTGTTTGGTCCGGAGGAGGAGTTGTGCAGACTTGTCTGGTAGGTGTGTCAATAGGTCCACCCAGGTTTTTTTGAGTGCTTGCCATGCCCTCTGTGACCCTTAATTCTCATAGAGCGCCTCTGCTTCATTTCTGCTTCCAGTTCCCGCTTCACCTTTTCTGTCCTCTGGACATAATGTGCCGTATGTGCAATTAACTCGCCCCTTACCACTGCTTTACTAGCATCCCAAATGGTTCCCCAGTCAACCCCTTGTGTGGTATTTTCTTGGAAATAATTACGCAGGGTTCGTTCTATGTCCGCTCTTAACGCCAAATCTTTTAAGAGTATCTCATTTAACCGCCAGGGTCTTTGAACTCTCAGTTGGGGGTTAGTATTTCCCCCGTCATGGAAACTGGCGCATGGTTGTTTAAGCAGCGCACCTCTATATCTATCCCTCTGACCTGTGGGATCATAGAATCCGAAACTAACACTATATCGATCCGCTTGAATCCCATATGTGTGGTCGAGTAAAAGGTGTAGGCTTTGTCCTGAGGACGGAAGAACCGCCAGATTTCAATCAGATGTAATTCTCTGAGGAATCGGGCTAGGGCAAGTCTGTAGGTGCCATCATTGATGGTGGCAGGGAGGGTTTTATCCATCGAGGCGTCCATTATGCCATTGAAATCTCCCCCTATCAAGATCTGCCCTGTCACCCACTCCGCAATCTTGGGCAACAGCCCTAACAGGAACTGGTCTTGCCTGTTGTTGGGAGCATAAATTGCCACCAATGTAACCCGCTGGTCCATCAACCTCCCTCCCGCCGCCAGGTATCTGCCCTCTGGGTCCCTTTTGACAAAATGTTTCTCAAACTGGATTCCGTTGGCTATCAGTATGCCCTCTCCCCTCTTCTTGGTCCCACTTGAAGCCACGTATTGCATGGGAAAGGCTCTGTCTCTTAACCTGTGTTCGTCTTCAGGGAGCAGATGCGTCTCTTGCAGCCACACAAGTGCGGCCTGAAGATCCATAAGTCGCCTCAATATGGATTTCCTTTTGATCGGAGAATTAAGTCCCTGGACATTTAATGTCATGAATTTAAGGTCAAGGTTGAGGTGCAGTTGAGGGCCTTCTCGTCTATTGTTTGTGCATGTTATCGAGTTGTGCATGCCCTTAACCAAATTACTATATTCATTAGTTTTACCCTTAACTCTCAAACTTGTAACCACCCTCCAAACTTTAACCGTAACTTCCACCATGACTACCGCAGTGGATCACCGGGTGTCTGTGTACTCCTGGGAATTGGGGATCCGAACTCCCACCGGCCCCCCGTGCTAATCCCTTTTCATTTGTAGTTTGACCCCCCCCCCCCCTTCACTGCTAACACTCCGTGCTCCTAGGGCCCGACCAGACCATCTCTCCCCAACCGACTGCCCTCCCCAACTCCTAATTCCAGACTGACCGAGTCTATCTTTGAGGGGGGGGGGGCAGTCTTCTGGCTTCCCATGCTCAAGAGACACTCATGTAGGATCCAAAGGCCTGGGTTCCTTATTTCAGCCCTTCAATCGCGGTCGTGCTGATCTCCATCGCTCCCTCTCCGGTCCCATCGCTCTTTGTTTGCCAGCGAGGAACCACCCTTATCCCTGCTCTCAGCTTCGCTTCCCTCCCTCATAAGCTTGTCCCTATCTTCCTCTTTCGTAATTCTATATCGCTGCCCCTTCCACTCGAAGCAGAGCCCCGCTGGGAATGCCCACCGTAACTGACGTTTCCAGTTCTGAGCCAATCCGTGAACACTCTTGGCCACTTTCTTCTTGCCAAGGTGGCCTGAGCCAAATCTTGGTAGAGCTGGATGGGGGCAGATCGAAGGTTTCTTGGTTATGTGTCTCTCGCCGCTCGCATGATGTCCTCCTTTAATTGAAAGAGGTGTATCCGGGTCAGCACATCCGGCGTCAGGTTTTTACCAAGTTGAAAGGTGGAGTATACACGATGTGTGCGATCCAGTATGATCTCTTTCCTCCGCACCCCCAGTATATGCCGGAACAGGTCTGTTACATACTTCTGCAGGTCGGCATCCGCCACCGTCTTCAGGATACCTCAAATACGTATATTGTTACGCCTAGACCTGTTTTCGGCGTCCTCCTGTTTGGTCTCGACCCAGTCCAACTGTTGCTCCAGTTCAGCCACTCTTCTGGTGAGTACCTCATGCTATTGCCTGTGATCTGCAACTGCCGTCTCCATCTCATCGACTCTTTTCTCCACCGCCATGATCCCTCTGCTTAGATCCGCAGTGGACTTGGCGACCTCGGTGGCACTGTTCTAGATATCTTTTTTGAGCTCTTGGAGCATCGCCAACAAATCCGATTTCCTAATCGAAGGGTCTTCCGGTGCATCAGCACTTTCAGGCGGTGTGGAGTGTATCTGTGCAGTGGCCTGTTGCTGGCTACGCTTGTGGGCTTCTGCTAATGTAACGCTTACCTTGACTCCGCGGGGACACGCACACGGAACCTCTCACAATGGACTCTTCTTAGCTTGCGATGCTCTTACACTCAGCTACTTCTTGTAACAATTCTTTCCTATAGTAATACACAGAGGAATTCCTTAGTGTGGAAAAATCAAACTCTAATGGTGATTGCTGCAACTCTCCTCATAAATCAATGACTTGCAAAGGGACTCTCTCTCCTCTCCTTGTCTTTACCTTGTATTCTTTTTGGGGGGGCTCTTCATCCTGTATCTGCACAGGGGCTCTTGGTTCTGAAGAAATGTGACACTGGAGACTACCTCGGGCTTGGAGAGATGGGACACTGCACTGACACTATACTGAATAGAGTCTACTGATTAGGGTGTGAAACTGGCGTCACTCGAATAGCAAAATAACGGAACAATGAGGGAAAGATGACATGCCCATATTATGCTATAAAGAACTAGAATGGAATTCCTAAGATTAAATTAGTAAATCGAGTTGAGGAGAGAGTGTTGTAAACCCAATCCGTTACATATAATTGTGTGTCTAATGTGAACGGAGATGGCAAGTGTTGTTGTAACAAGAACTCACATGGAACTGCTATCTAGATGCTATCATGGGCCAGTTAAGACTCGTATAATTTACAGAAAAAACGAACGGAGTGAAATGGGAATAAATGTCCCCTTAATATAGCAGCGCTAAACATAACATGAATTATTCAACAAGTTAGCTGCATGACAATATGTGTGTAAAACCCCATGCACGGCTAGTGACAGGAATTAACTGACTGTTTTAAAAGCTTTAGAACTCTGAAGGCAGTACTTGATGTGTGACTTTTCTGGGTGAAAAGAGCTGCGTTCTATGAATGGCGTAGATCAGCTGTGACACCTTTGTCAAGCGCTGTCTGACAGGAACGAAGCGTTCATACGGTACGCAAGTTGTTCCTGATTCTGACTGGATTATTGTCTTAACGATATTAACACGAAACTGGAATCTATTATGCGTGGAAGTGCTGAAGGATAAGGATATATAAGCTATGTATAATTTGGAACAAAAACTAAGATCTTAAACTAACACTGACTGGATGCGGTAAGCGTTTGCTGCTGACAGATCAGACGCGAAGCACGGAGCTCGCAGTGAGAGGGGCTTAAATAGTAGATGAGGAAAAACTACTAGACTTGCGCTGAGACACCCAGGAATCAACTAGGGCCACCATATTGAGTAGTCAGGAAGTGACTATTAAACCCTACCCACTACGCTGTGTTGTCGTCCCGCAATCCAATAATGGTAAGCGGAGGTCCAGGTTAATTTTGGGGTTACTCTAGGGGTCCTTTCAGTGATCATGAGAGCGGATTGCATTAGGGCTTTGATGTCGCCGGACGCGGCTCCCACAGCTTTGATGGTTGTCTGGACATGTTGGACTATTGTAGCTGGTGCACGAGCCTCTACTCCAATACTTCAGCAGCCTCACCTTTTCCACCGGTCTGCCGTTGCCTCGACCCTGCAGGAGGGTGGGGGTGCGGCTCGTTGCTGTTACAGCTGCCTCCTCTATTTTACCACCTCTGGACAATTTCCTATGTTGTTGGGCCCACCGGTACTCTATTATGTGGTGTGGCATCAGGAGGCAGAGTTCATGCCGTGGGGGTCTAATGGCCCATGCTGAGAGGAGCAGGAGGCACAGGGAAGATGGTGGAGAGGCTCAGAGCTGCAATGCTGGGCGAATCCCTCAGGCTTGCGGGGGATCTGGCGTCACATCTTCAGGGCCACGGACTGCGCCGCCCGCAGCAAGCCACCGCTGCAATTCTTTGTCTTGCAGGAGCCTCCTTTGGGACCACCCGGGGTTCCGCTCCTCAGCGGCGCCGGCCACCATCTTGGCAAAGGGGACAGCCCGCGCTGCAAGGTTTGCTCCAGGCTCCCACTGATGTCGGGCACCCCGGCGCTGTAGAATCCACCAGCGGGTGCCTCAGGTCGATCCCACACTCTCTGGGGATCATCATCAGTGGTCAAGTTTACCAAAAAGGGCGGATTCAGGGTCAAGGGCTGGCAGGGAGTGCGGAGCTCACAGAGGAGGCATCCGTCGGCGTCCCCAGTTGGCCACACCTCCACCCCCCAAGACAGCACAGCCATAGATTTTTACATATTACTCATTGTTCATGTATCATAATCCTAGGAACGTATATGATTCCTCATCAACATTATGGCCAACAGGATATTTGCTTTCAAAATCAATAATAATAAAACATTGTTTCCTCCTGTCGAAGTAGATTTTCACTGTCTTCGCCTCTCGGGCCAGTGGCTACTCTATAAATGCCAAAAAATGTCAAACTTTTGGGATCTCCACTGTGATTAGGGGTGTCACGGTATTCGTTTTATGACGGTACGATAACCTTCTTGCCAAATGACGGTATATCGTGGTTATCGCGGTATAGCAGGTGGAGTTAACTGATCTTAACAAATATTTTCTAAAAGGTCATAAATTGACAGTTGTATCATCACAAACAAAACCAGGCACCCAGGGCCAGAATTGGCCTTTTCAACATACTTTCCACTGAAATGCCTTGCTTCCACCAAACACAAACACACGTGTGGAGAGGAGGGGGTGGGGTGGAGGCCTGCTGCAACTGGCAAAGCAAACTGAATAGCTTTTCTTAAGTGGTCATTCAGGCTTTTTGCTTCCCCAGTGGCTACTGGTGAAGATGAACATGTTGCCATCTTGATAACCTGCATGCCACAGATCAATGGAGGCTGATGGTAGTATTCTCTCTCTCTCTCTCTCTCTCTCTCTCTCTCTCTCTCAAAGGTTTTCAGTAATCACTGACATGTTACCCTTTGGTATGGCAGCAGGGAATACCCAGAGAGATGAGTGAATTTCGCAGTGTGACTTATTATATGTAAATTCAATGATAGAACCAGGGAAATCCCCCATTGTCATATGTTTAGAGAACATCATCCATTATAAATATGTAAACCCTTTTCCTTCTTGGCACTGTATCTATTCTTCCTATTAATAACATATTGCTTTTGTGTAAGGCACGTGTGGTTTATGGAATGGCATTAAAACCTGCTCCAACTGAAACTACTTGGCAGACGGCACATCCAATAGTGCAAAACCAAGACTGCGCAGCAATTGCTTACTGCAGCCTTTCCAAATCAGATTGAAAAGCACACTTAACGGTATGAACAATGTGACGGTTATTATTGTTCAATTAAGTGCTTCACGATATCTTAAAGGGTATACCGTTACATCCCTAACTGTGATCTTCTGAAACGTGTTTGGCCATGGGATACACACAATCCTTATTGATGATGGCTCTGACATGTTGTAATATACGTACCTTGAGTTTACATTTGGTACTCCCAACCACCTGAGACATAGACAGGTCAAGACATAAACGACCAAGTCCGACTCACAGGTAATTTTGCTCTTGTCAAACATAGGGTGTTTTAAAATAGGATGACTATAACTTTTACAATTGTGTGCATATTTACAGATTTTACATCTGCCGCACTTCATAAAACCATCTCCCATTGAGGACAGCCAGTTGGTATGTAGATCACATTTTTCTGGAGCCATGTAGCTGCTTACCACTAAATCTTTAATAGAGGTACTTTTAAGGAAAGTAATATCAGGATGATCATTTAATAAGCTGCCTAGATCCCGATCAGCTTCAAGTACTTTGAAATATCTCTTTATTATCCGTTTGATAATTTGGGTGTGGCTTCCAAATGTTAAAATCAATCTGATGGTATTTTCCTCATCCAAATTGTGAGAGTCTGACTTGGAGGTTGTCAACAATTTTTGTCTGTCCATGGCTCGTACCTTCAAATACGACCTTTCAATAACCTTTTTTCGGATATTGTTGCTGTAGAAAGTTTTGGGCCGTAAATTGGCTTGCTGAGCCAAAGTCAGAGATTTCACTACAATTGCGTCCGATACGGAAACATTCACACCCTACCTTTTGAGCCGTGAATTTAACTTTAACATCCAAAAAAAGATGGATTCTCGACTATAGAGGTTCAGTAAATTTCAAATTAAAGTTGTTTACATTTAATAGCTTTACAAATTCACACCATGATTGTGGTGTTCCATTCCAGATGATGAATAAATCATCTATGTAGCGAAGCCACAATTATATTTTCCGTGTATTTTTCATTGGTCTCTGCCCAGACAGCATTTTATTCAGTGACCCATCATCAAATGTGCGTATGATGGCGCAAATGTGCGTATGATGGCGGTCCCCTGGGTTTGGCGAAACATTTCATTGTTAAAGAGAAAAATGTTATTTTCCAAACATATTTTTATCATTTCGAGGATCATCCTAGAATGCTGCAAATGACAGTGTGTTGATGAAGGCTTGACATGCCTGCATCCCATCATTGTGTTGGATAGACGTATAGAGGGATGCCACATCCATGGTTGCAAGTATATATATATGTTGATTCCCACAGAAGATCATCTACTCTAGACAGGAATTCAGTGGTATCTCTGACCATATGAGGGTAAGGTAGATAGAAAGGTACAAAGTACTTCATCCATGAATTTGGACATGTTTTCAAGGAGGGAGCCACTAAGTGTCACTATTGGTCTCCCTGGAGGTCTAGTGGGATTCTTGTGATATACTATTACACAGCCCGTGGTAGCGGCCGTGTAGTTATAGTAAAGCTGCTAAATTCATAGGAAGACCTCTTTTTGGGTGACTTATAGCTTTGCTCCCTCTGGATGAATCCACACCAAACTTTGCAAAAAAAGTATATGACCCACTCTGAATTCCTTTGGCAAGTTTGGTGAGGTTTCTTCAAGGAGGGCCAAAGTTATAGTGGGGGGTCCCAAAAATTGTATTTTTTTCCAAAGACTGAATGGAAAAAAACTTTGCTAACGCCTACAGCTCAAACCGCTGGACAGATTTTCATCAAATTTGCAGCAGGGGCAGCGGTTTGGTCCCATTAGGCATGCTTTTGTAAATTTGGTGAAAATCCATCCAGTACTTTTTTTTTTTTAATGGGCTAAATGTAGGTAAATAAAAATTAGTGATATCTGGGTCCGCTCCGTGGACTCACTTCTCTGTTCGCTGCGTGGACAGGGCTCTGATTTTCTAGAAAGACAGTCATGTCTGCGGACATATAACATGCTCACCGATTGGCTGGAGTGAAGCGTGAGGTGCGTCACATTTTCCCCGATGTGCCCGTCATGTTGGATCCGTGGATATCCGTGGACAGCGCAGCGTCGAACAGAGCCGAAATCCAATTTTGGGGAGTGTGTTTGGGGGGGGGGGCAGTGGCTGAAGAGGGTGGGGGAGTGAAAGTTGGGTCAAATGCGGACAGCAGCGCCACTGGGCAGATTTTTGGGTATTTTATTATGTTATGATGTATTGCTTTTGGATAGTTAGTAGAGTATTGGGTGAAGAGGGCATGCATTGAAGAGTTTGTGCATTGACTGCAATTACTGTCTTAGTATGTCAAGTGTAGTAGATAGGGCTTGAAGTGGTTGTGTTATGCTTTTGGGTTGTGGTAAGTGGTCAGGTGTTAGCTTGCATGACTGTGTTTTGCTGCAGTGGTTGTGACCAGGGTCTAGACTAGAGTCTTGGGTGCATGGCCGGAAGCCATGCAGCGTATTCTAACTGTTTACAGTTCTTCACTTCTGCAGGTTATGCTTTCTAGCATGTTTTCTCTTGTTGTTGGATGTACATTTTCACTGATAGACAGCTGTTGCCTTGTTCAATCAGTTTGTGGATTTAAAGGTTATTGGGGACATTTTGTAGACACTCATACTCAAGTATCATTACATTCAAACCACTCACATTTCTTTTTAATGTATGCAGTATAATGACCTCTATTAGTTGTGGCTCCTGCGTGGTAGATTATGCCTACTGTTGTGAAGGTTTTCTTGCCAAGTGATACTTGTCCATGTGTGAATCCAGTTGGCATACAGTTGTTTTTGGTACCGTCTGCATTGTAACACAAAAGCATTACTATTATGTATTTGCTATGTTACTGTATCTGTAAGGTGGAATGATTATCGGAATTGCAAGTAGTACATAATATGCCATGGTTTGCATTTGTACAAGCTGGTGTAATAGGTATGGATACATACACAAAGCGTTCATTAGGGACTTGTTGGTGCATTACATGGCTGCAGAGAGTGCATGTATGTTTCCACATGTATGAAATCTAAAAGATTTCATTTAGACGTATGTTTTTGTTTTCCAGTACTTGTATCAAGTACATTAGAAATTCTTCTGGATCTTCTAGTGTGTTTATAGTTAATCTCACCATTCCTGCACAGTAGTCCAATTCCTCCCTTATTCCAGAAACACTGTGTTGTCAGGATTGTTTGTTGCATTTCTGTGACGGACTAGCATTTGCAAACACAATTTGTATGTGCCATTTAAGTAAATGTTTTCAACAATTGGTGGCAATTCGAATAGAATATTAATTGCTACATTTGCATAGCAATTTACACCACTTGTATTGGATAATTTAAATGGACCAGACAGTTCTGAGTCATTGGATGGAAGTGCATGTTGTTTCTTTGAAGAGGTAGTTGGCTTTTGTTTGTGCAGTTCTGTATGCATTTTTGTTTTTCAGTAGATCCTTCTTTGGTTGTGGTAATTGATGAAGTACGAGCTGCTTTTAATTTCTTTGGAGGTACTGTTGTGAGATCATGTATAACTTGGGTCAGTACTAGTTTTCTCTTATAAAGTTTTCCTTTTTGAGGAACAGGGTACATTTTGAGATGGGGTGCTTCTTTGAAACACTCTGCTGCCAATATCTTTCAATTCTTGATCTAGGGTAAAACCATGTGATTTATGAATGTTGACAGCGTATGCTAGAGACAGAGAAAATGGTTCTCTGCATGCATACATGTGTTTGAAAAGAAGAAATAGAGCTGTTGAGCGTCCTATCCTTTTAAAGCTTGGCAAACTGAATATTGACAAACTGAATATTGTTGTCACATGGGTATGCTTGAAAGCCAACAACTGTACCAAGTGCTCCATTAACTAATCCTTGCTCCACATCAAGGTTACACTTTAGCATCACTTTACAGTTTAAAGACAATGTTGTTATTTTCTCTAAACCAGCTGTGTTAGAGCTAGTTTTCTAAGGTAGTTAGTCGCGCTGTGGCTTGTTGACACATGGGTAGTGTCATACAGTGCACGTCCAGTTTGTCTGTGGAGTAAATTTGAACTATTGATGGCATTTCTTTTTTCAGCATTGTTTTATTGAATTGTGCACAGCTTGCAAGAGTTGGCATCAAGGACATAGTTTACATTTTTTGTTTGCTATTTGTTCCATGACATCAGTAGCACATGAGTTATGGCTGTAGAAGTGTCTGGTATTTAATATAGATTGGGCTTCTTTAGATAGTTCATCAACCCTAATACTTTTCAAAATGTTGCCGTAGGTGACGTCTGCAGACTGACTAATGTTTTCAGTTGGTTCTTTATATTGGAAATGTTGCCAAAGATTTACTTTTCCTATGCTGCCAAGAGTTCTACAGCACAGTTTATGCCCTAAGGTTTTAAAAATAGGTTCACCTTTTACTGGTGTTAATTGTTTTCCTCCAAAGAATTCTTCTTGGTCCGTTTTGAGGACCTCTTGTAATCTGAGCAGATAGGTTGGAGACCTTGCTCACCTCATCTATTAGGAGCATTTTCATTTGTTTCAAAACTCTGCGTAGTTCCATAGCAGCTTCTGCTGAAAGTTTCTAGTCGTCTAATTTGTTTTGTTGTTCTACTGGAAGGAGTAGCAATCGGTGTAAAGTGACACCGCCTATGTTGGAGGCAGCTAATCCTGTGGGGGCAGTTACAACAGCTGACTGTTGTTTGTCATTTGTTGGAGGAACTTGCTGATGATTTTTATTAAGAATGTTTTCCCTGAACCAGCTTGACCACTTACATACAGCAGTATAGGTTTGTAGTCATGACAGGTACAAGTTTTAGTTTTATGTTGCACACCATGTTCAATTTGTTTAGTTGCTTCTAGGAAAATGCTGTGCTGTTCATTGTTTAATTGTGATATGAGTATAGCAAAGTCTTCTGTAGATTCCTCATACTGGCACATGGTGTTTTCTACTTTAGTCATGGCTAATTCTGCTTCATTTGCTATGAGTGGCTGTCCAAGTGGTTCTTGGCTTCCTGTAAGAGAAGGTTGACTGCCGTCAGGAGTGTCTATATTTAGTTGTGCCTGGAGCAGTTCTTCTTGTTGTTCATTGTCTAACCTGGCTTTGTACTGCGTAACATTTATATATGTTATAGTGCTTTCATTTGCTTTGAAAGTATCTTCATAGGAGGCATGGGTATCTAATAGATCTTCTTCTTTTCTCCATGATTTAAAAAGTTGCAGTAGTGCTATGTAAAACAGTTCTTTATGTTGAGTAGTTTTTAATGATAGTTTCATATGTTTACTGAGGCTGTGTTTGGTAAGTTTAACCAGGCTGCCCTCACAACCTTTGACTATGTATTTTATTTTTTTCTCATCTGGTTTAATATTATTTTTCTATGTGAAGCTTTGGTATAGACACATGGTTTCCAAAGCAGTACTCCTGTTTGGGTAGTAAGTTGTTTTTCAAAATGTCCTGCTTGTTGGGATCATTTTTGGCTATTTTTCTATGTCTTTGTATGATTTGAGAACTCTTTCTGGATTTAGCAGGAGCAAGGCTTAGCCATACTATGTTTTCAGATTTCCCATACAAGGCGGTGACAGTTCAACGGCCTGCGGCTTCGTAGCAACCACATTCTCTATGGGAGAGCATTTTTATGCCCAAGCTGTACAATTTCTGTGACAGTATTTTGTCAGATGATATATCGTGCCAGAGATCTTTGAGCTCTGTTTTCTCTGATTTGGTTAAGTAGTCTGTGACATATCGTGCAACTGCAGTGGAATTGTCTGCAATGTACTGCACATCTGTATTTGCATTCTAAAGAATGGCAATGATTGTATTGTAATCATTGATGTACTTTGATCCTTCTGTTCTTTTTATGCATTGTGTTTTTAGGTTATTTGCCTTTGACACTGTGTCTAACTGAAGACATGAAGTTGTTCACTTGTCCTTTTGCTGAAACTTGTCTAGGGAAACCAAAGCGGCATTTGATGTAGTATTTCCCTTTGTTTTTATATTTGCACCGACAATACTTGCCACGCTTGTGTCTTTGAAATTGTAAAATGTGTGCATGTAGGTCACTATGTGTAGTTTGAGAAGGGATTTCGCAAGTGACATATTTGTGGATGAACTGCAAAACAGTGGCTTCACTGTCCTGACCAAATTTAGGAGCATCTTTAATCCGCAAAAGCATGTGGCTGTGTGGTGCTCCTCTGGCTTGATATTCTTTTCTCCAAAAGAAGTGTTGCACTTCTCCGAGGGGAGGAACTGTTTTATTACAAATGAAGTGCATCATGGCAATAAAGCGATGATGGAAGTACCTTGATACATCTACAGGATCAAGAGAGCAGAGTTCTCCTGGTGTTTTTATGTCTATATTTTTTGTTTGTTTTAGTTTGCTATGCTCAGGAAATCGTACTGTGCACAACTTAACGTCACAAACCATGTGGGTGGGCCAAGATTTTGTATCATATAGCTTACATCTGCTTGATGTTGGAACCAGTATTCTTTCGTACCACGAATGTTTGCTAAAAGATTTGTAATACTTGACTGTAAAACTTCATCTTTTCTTCCACCTTTTGAAGTAACTGCGAAGCAGACATATTTTGAAAATTGGTACTGGTTTTCAATGTGTGTGCAAATCCGTAACACAGAGTTGCTAGTTCACTTTCAAAGAGAAGGTGGAATATGTATTCAATGTTTTGTCTGAATCTGGGGTCTTCAGAATACATTCGTAAAGAGCGGTATTCTGATGCTGTTATTTGTGTGGGTCTTTCATTGTACCTTCCACCTTTTCCAGTAGGAAAAAGTAGAGGAAAGGCTTGTGCTTCTACACTTTTTTCGCATGTGCTGATTGGAGATCCTTTGGCTTGTCGCATTTGCTATGTTTCCAGTGCATCATCTAAGGTGTCTTTGGAGTGCAGTGGGTGAATTGCATAGTGGTCTAAAATATTGGATGCTGTAATTGGCCATTTCCTGACGAGTCTTGAATTATTTCAGTGGTTTCCCTCAGGTTTTCTTCATTGTTTATTTCTTTGTAGCATTCATTTTTGTCTTTTAAATATTACAGGGCTTCTCTAACTTTATGTAAGTACACTAGTTGCTGCCAAATATTTTTGTCTTTTTGTAGGTACGCCATTTACTAGGATAATCAAAGATTCATCTATTGGCCTTTGCACTCCCAGAGTGTCTACATTTTCTTTAAAATCTAATGGCAAATAAACTACTTTGCCACAAATGCCTTTGAGTCATTCAGCGGGAGTTAGTTTTGCTGTTTTTGGTTGAAGGTGTATTATTGCTTGAAATGGGTGCACTGTTTGAATTATAATGCTCTCATACAAGTTAAGTTGCTGCAGTGTTTTTGGCAGTGAAAATATTTCCAATTTATTAGTTATAGCACGTGTAGGTATTTGGTTGTTGTCAAGTTTTGCAGTGCAGTATGTGCAAAATATTGAGGGGTTAGTAATTTCGTATTTGTTTTCTGCTATAAGATAGAGAGCTAATTGGAACCACTGAGATTCCTCATTGTCTTCTATTTTGTACATTGTGTCTACAGTTTTTGTGTTCTTTTTATAAAAAGTTATGCAGCAACAGACACACATGGTTTGGTACTTCAGCAGATGTGTTTTTAAACATTAGTATTTCTTTTTTGTGTTTGTGTAATAGTAGGTTGACATCTGCAAGTTTGTTGCTACTCTGTTCTAAAGATATTGAATTTTGTAAATGGGTTTCACTTCCAAAATATTTGCTTTGGATGTGCTCTTTCTTCAAGTAGTTCTTCGGCTGTACCATGTAGAAGAACGTTATTTAAATGGTCCAGTGCTAAAGCAGGACTTTTTGCATAGTACAGTTGAACGAGATTTCGTACAGTTGAATGGTCTGTTGCTAACATTTTGATATGGTGGAAGGTGTTTTTGCAAGTAGATCCAGAAATGCTGGCTAATGAATGTCCTCATAGTCCTATGTATTTGCGCACTGGACAGGTGTCTATAGTTTGTAATATTTAAATTTTTTATTTGTCTTTGCCTTTCACGTACTGATTGAGGAACTGTGAAGATGTGAAAGATTTTTTGCGCATGTTACACATTGATGTGCACGGCCATTTGTAGACTACATATTGGTTCGGTGGAATGGAGAGTTGATGCTAAGTTTGCTGGGCTTATTTTTGTGAGCAGCGTTTCTTGTTCCATGATGGTGGTGTTAACCTTTTCATACCCTCGTCCACTGCTATGTATGGCACTTGGGTTTGTTTGCTTTTGTTTGTATGCGTCTTCATTGAAATATGGCTCTGTGCAGGTGGTGTGACTCCACTCACCTGCACAAATGTTTGCAAAGCTATCTTTGCTGATATTCCGTCTCTTGCGAAGTCCTTGTTGTAATTTAGTACATAGTTTTGTTATTGGTTTCATTCTGTTTAAAACTAATATAAATAATTAACTTTTGAGAAGGATTGCACTGTCGATGAGAGCTTCCAGGATGTTTTCAGCAGTAGGTTTTAAGGGTTGAGCATGATTTGTCCCCTCTTTTTATAAGGTTCTGAAGGACTCTGTGGTGGAATATTTTTTGTAAAATACATTTTTTGGTATGCTTACTTGTGGCTACATCAAGATTCATAGGTGCAGTGTTAGCACTAGTGGTAGTTGTAGTCTCCTTAATACATTTCTGTTTAGTTTCACATTTTGAAAGAGGAGTCTGATTTTCTTTCCTGCAAGCTGCTTTTGTTTGGGTTAGTGACCGTATTAGCTGTTTTGTTTGCACGTTTTGTACAAATTCTGCTAGAACCGGATGTCTATTTTGTACGCTTTTAGTTTGATCTGCTCTATTTCTGCGTTGCTTTTCAATAGGCATTCTTTGGTGTCTGTACGAGAAAAAAATAAAGTGTGGGTTGGGAGGTTGTGCAATGTATGTGTGCACTGTGCATGAGTGTCTGAGTATGAGGGTAGGCATACATGTAGAGGTGTGTGGTTGTGGAATGGGCTGTTACTTCAAGTTGGGAAGGCTGTACTCTTATGTGTGTTACTATACTGGTGTTCAGATGACAATACAAAGTTAGCACCTGCTTAGCTGCAATCAGTAATACTGAATCAAATGCTGTAGGGTTTATACAAATGGGTCTCCTACAATGCAAGAACACTAAACTGTCTGAGTAACAGTCAGAACACAATGACAGTATTGCACTTATTTTGTTGGATGCAAAGAGTAGGTTTCTTCTGGGTTCTGCTTTGTACTTGAGACGCCACTGGCTTTGAGGAGTGTGGTCTTCACTGCAGTTGCAAAAGAAAGATGTTAGTACATATGTGTGTTAATGCACAGTAATTTCACTTGAAGAACAGATTAGTTAAATTTGCAGAAGGATTTCTTGCCAGGAAGAGGTACTTTGTTAAATTACAACTTTGTGTATGAATAGGGATTATGGAGCATCAGCATCATTGCTAAGGGGGTATGTGGTGTATTTGTAAGTTTATCCTATAAGGTGCATTTTTGAAAGTGTATGTGTTGCGGTTGCACTATTTAGTGTGGAAACGGATTAGTGAAATTTGTAGTAGGGGGAGAAAAAACCTGGGAAAAATGTACAGATTGGAAAGGAGAATGTTTTTGTGTGTGGAATTCCATACATTTTTCTGCATGTAAATGCTTGCTGCATGAGTGGAGGAAACCTTTCAGTTCTTTGATTTATCCACATTTCAAATGGCACTGTTCTGAATGTACACATGTATTTGTTTGGTTTTGAAAGAATGTTACGTTCTGTTAATTGTGGAAAGTATGTACTTGCCAGGGTTTGCCAACATACATGCAGTTTCCCTTCTCTCTGTGAATTCTGGCTATTTTACATAGGACCTGCCACTTCAACTTCCTTTAAACAGGATTCCAATATGGCTTTCTTTTTTTTCATGTGTAAATACATCAGAGAGAGTGGTGATGAAATGGAAATATGAAGTTTGAAACAATTATGCAATTAGGCATTAAAAGAAAAGTTTGTAAGCACACAACTTTGTAAGTAAGTGCCACTTGATGTTAGGAGATGGGACAAATGTATGATTATTTAGTAGATTATGGAAGGTTAGTGGCAGGCACTCTGTTCAAATGCATGCAATGTATGTGTCATGGGTACCAGGCATGTAGTCGGGGTAAGCTGGGTGGAGGCGTGGCAGGCCTTGCATAGACATTCAACCCATAGCGGATAACTTCCTTTATTTCCTTCCTGGTATTTCTTAGTAACTTCCTGGTTACCACTTCCTGTTGCCAAACAGGAAGTGTATGAAAATCCATGAGCTCTCTAGTGTTCGGGTGTGGCTGGCTATATAAGCCACACCCTAGATTCCTCCAGTGCTTCGTGTTGCTTTCTGTAAGCTGCATCAGCAACACATTCACCGTGCTCCTGATCATCCTGCTTCTGCTTACCTGCTCCGGATCATCCTGCTTCTGCTTACGTGCTCTGGATCATCCTGCTTCTGCATACCCGCTCCGGGTCAACCTCTGTGCTTCCTCCACGCTGTAGCTTTTCCCGGACACAAGAATTACTTGGTGCGCTCGAGCCTATAACGCTGTGCATACGTACCGGACCTCCGAGGCTCACCAACTGTGCAGAATCCAGGCTCAAAGCTCGAGCACTCCACAACCCACTCCTGCAAAAGAAAGGAGAGACATTACTTGGTGCGCCCTAGCAACGCCGCGCATAACCACCGGCAGTTCTGAGTTCTACACGCTGCGCAAACTTACCCAAGATACCTTTGGCAACATAAAGACAATTCGGACAGTACTGGACTCTCCAAAGCCACCATGCAACGATCGCTGTGTGGAAAGAACTTCTTCCTAGTGAAGTAACTAGCACATGGAGCACTCTGCCTCGCTGTAAAGACATAACAGATTGTGGCATCAGAACGCGGCAAACAGACATTGGCATCATACCTACATGTGTAGGGCTACGAATGCCCCATAGAATCGTGCCCCTACGAATGCAGGATGGAGTGTGCATCTCACTAAAAACCAAGTTAAGCCCTTTGGGAACATCACAGCACATTTTAGGGAGAAGCGAGGGAGCCCAGGGGAATCAGGTTAACCTAGATCTGAGTGTGCAACTTATATTTGACAGGTATTCCTCCGGGTGGAACAGGGGAAGTGAGTACTCTGGGTCAAAGGAGGCAAATCCATTGCTCCTGCAGAGACACAGGTGAGTGTGACAGTATGTACTTGCAATACTTTGGTAAGATACAAGCTGGTTTCATCTTCTGTGTGCATTCTCGGAACTTCATAATCGGTGTGTTAAGTGGAAATGGTTCTGAAAATCAAAGTAGGAAATAGGAGAATAACAGTTTGCACATTACAATGAGTGATATGGGTAAATGAAAACTTGGAAAGCATGCAGCTTTGCACGTGACACTTGATGATAGGAGATGGGAGAATTGACAGTATGCTTTTTTTTGCAGGATATGCACGGTAAGTGGCAGGTACCTTGTTCAAATGCATTTATAAAAGAGTTGCAAATGTACTGTACACACAATATTCATACCTGTAGTTTGTTTATGCATGTAGATGTGGATGAATCTGGAAGCAGAAATCTTGGAGAGTTTTACAGTAGTTTTTGATTTAGGTGCTTTGCAATCACAGGAGACTTGTACTCAGAGTGATGAACAGTACATCTAAAGTGCTGAACTGTGATGACAGTTAGATGGAGAGTTATTGGTTGTGATTGGTGGATGCTTGTGTGACTGCTTAACAGTAGCCAATGAGGGAGTGCAGAGAGTGAAGTGGAAAGAGAAGGGCTGCCACTGTGTTATGGGTTCTGCAGACACTGTAGTAGTCCGCAGACAGTGTGTGCCACATCCTGGGCTTCTCTGCATGCCTGGCATGGAAATGGAACTCAGGGATTAGCCAATCAGGTTTTGAGGGTGGGATTTACAGGGAGAGAGTGTAATCCTTTTTTTCATTGATGTGTGTAGTGAAGATGGCTGTGGTTGGGGAGAGTGAGTGCGTGGATGGTGGGAGATTGTTTTATGAGAAAAATGCAGATTAATGCAGAGATATGTGGCATGTCTGCCAATCTTGGATTGGAGGGAGTGGAGGCTATGTGGTGTGATGTGCCAAGGAGAAGGTTGCAAGGTGTACTTACACTTTGTAAAAATAAGGCTGTTTTCAACCATCCAGATGACTTGGTGGTTAATTGTGGAAGGTATTTGGGAAAGATCCTCTTTTCCCAAATACCACCTAGGGCTGCATGGATGTGTCGTAGTATCTTCAATCCTCAACAAGACATAGGAAGGTGTCTTCTTAACCAAGGGATATCCTCTTTTATGGGTGCTGTTGGGATGTCGTCATTCCAAAATGAGAACCTTTTGGAGGATGGTGCAAGTTCTTTTTTTGTGATGGGATTACTTTGATGGATTGTGGTAATAACATCTTTCTTTGTAATATTCAAAATTCAATTAGAAGGTTGTTGTGCAGTTATGTAGATTGCATTTAGTAGTTTTAGCAGAAATAATCTGAAAAGGGCCACAAAAAAAGGCTCTTTTCAGAGCCACCACCAAAGAGGAGATGTTCTACTCTGGTTGCAATTTCTGTCCCCACCCTTACACATTGCACGATACGAAGCGCACGTGCCACATCTGGGGATGTTGAGGCTGGCAGGCATGGAAATGGGACTCTGCAGGCTAGGGGATTGGTCAACAAGCTTTACTGGTTGTGATGTGTAAGGAGAGACTTTGGCAGACAGTCCATTTGCTGAGAGGAGAGCAGATGGCTATGGCTGTGTCTTTCAGGGGGCAAAGTGTCTGAATTTTGGGAGACTCGTGGATAAATTGATTGGAGGTGCATGCAGAGCACTGTGGAGTGGCTGCACATCTTGGATTCCTTCATGTGGATGTGCACTGGTATGGAGTGCGTGGAATGAAGTGGCTGGATTTGGTTCCTCTTTGAGCCACTTTGATGGCACACTTTCATCCAAACATTATTATTATCCCTTGTGGAGGGAACAGTTTGGGACATGTTACTGGAACCTCTCTGCAGTTTGCACTGAAAGAGGGACTTGGGAAAGTCATGGACATGTTTCTAAACTCCTGAGTAATTTTTTCTCTTATTGCGCAGAGACCAATGCAGCTGTGTTCTTCTTCATTTGGTCCGCAAATGAAGAAAGCGAGGCGCAATGTCAACAAGGCTGTTTGCGCTTTTTTTGAGAGATGTTGGCATGTCCTCTTTCCGCAATGAAAATATTATGTTTCGTAGCACAAACATTTTTTGCAGAGATGGAATCCATCTTACTGATGCTGGCAATCAGATTTTTCTGCGAAATATCCAAAATGCATTGCAGCCCTTTTTGCAAGTATAGCAACAATTTTTCCAGTAGGTGTTTGGCCACTTGAACTTTTCTAAACACAAAAATCACTACAAAAAGGCCTTTTTCAGAGCTGCCACTTCCTCCCAGAGAAGAGTGCAATGTTTTTCATAGCGCACCACCCCAAAAATGTTAAATGTCCACAGACTTTGCAGGTTGCACAGGGGCCTGCACTAATTTGTTGCCAGTTTTATTTTTAAACTGTAAAATGTGGCTTTTTTTTGTACATGACACATAAGGGAAGGAAAGGAAGGGAAGGTAGGGCAGGGCCACCAACCACAGGGGTAGGAAAGGGCAATTGGAGAGAGGAAGATGTTGGGTGGGCCTCACTTGGGTAGAGGGCACTTTTTCTCATGCTCGTGGACCGAAGCCCCGAAAGCACTCCAAAATTGTTCCCCCCTGCTGAGTACCGCTTTGCAGTACATGCACAATACAGTGACCCTCGAAAGGTAAGGGTCTACGCTTGTTCCCCTCTTCAGGCCCTTGGGAAGGTGGTGGAGGGTTGGGGGTGGTGCTGAGGCAGAAGTAGCACCAGCAGCTGGAGCAGCCATGGATGCCATCGCCAAAGGTGTCAGGTTCCACCAGGATGTCAACAAACTGCAGACAGGCAAGAGCAATCCAGCAATGTAGAGCAGTGTCTGTCCTGGAAGTCCAAAAACAGAATGAGGAGCAGCTCTGGGGGGTGGCCTTTTATAAGGGTGCTGGGGAGCACTCTGTGGACAGCTGCGATGTCCGTTGACACTTCGATCACCAATAAGGGCTCAAAAAGTTCCAGAAAGTATCCAGATCGCTAGGGGCATAGTCCTGGACCTTTACAAGGGTGAAGTTTCATAGAAAAGCATCTTGGATTGCTCAGAAAAGTGCTTTTTCAGAGTCTGGGGGCCCAGACTCTGTGGTAAAGGGTCTACACTCAGCGTGGGTGCGGTCACATGATAACGTTGCGGACATGTTCGCGAATGGGACGGCTGTCCATAGGACAGCTATTGCACAGGATCGTTTGTACGCATGGATATAGGTGTTCTACGGACAGGGTTTGGGTCCCTAAACTAATTAAAAGTGCAACACACATGCGGCGGACAGTTCCGGACAGGCGCGATGTTCGTAGGACCTCAAGGGTGGGATGCGCATGCGCACAGGTGTCTGCCGGACAGAGCTAGGGAACCCAAACTAATTAAAGGTGCGTCACAACTTTGCGGACAGGCTAGTTGTGCTACTGACACCTCCATTTTGATTGCGGACAGTACGAACAGGTTAAGTGCCCGTAGGACACCCCTATTTCTATTAATTACAGACATTCCGGACAGTCGCGCTGTCCGCGGACTCGCAAAACAGACTTTAAATAAAAAACACATACACATACAGCAACAGTATAAATATAAATGTATCCACGTACAAAAAATATACAAATTATGAAAGAGAGAGGGAAGCAGAAATGGAGACATATACAGGAGAATTGGGGTTTTCTAGAGTTAGGGTGTTAGGAGGAAGGGATTGAGGTCTCATCGTAACGTTTTTGGTGATGGGGAATTTGTGGTGATGGTTGACTGGCGAAGGGGTACAGGTGCAGGTGGGGCAGTGATATTTCATATTCTCCATGATATGTCTTTGTACAAATTCTTTCAAATCAAGAAAAATGGTTAGTAATCAATTTTTTCTTCTAAATGCACTAGAGGATTTTCCACAGTGTCAGTTTGTTGTTGCATGAGTTCTACATGATGTAATGTTTTTGGGGTATTGCTATTTTCTGTATGTACTGTTAAAGAAAAACAAATGTGTCAATGACATTTGTGGTGTCATCTTTTATGTCATGGGTGTTAGTCTTAGCAGTGCTCAATGGTGGCGTGAGCTATGGTCGATTAGCTTACCACAATTGGCGAATTTCTTTTTTTTTTCGGTTTTACTTGTAACCATAATATGGATAGATTGTTATTAGTCCAAAATAACTACAACGTCCCTTTAACAAAATTATTTCACTGAATATATATACATAAATACACACAGATATAGTGGGTATATACATATGCATTCATACAAAACAAACAAAATAAAAAGGTACTTACTACCTTTTAAAAAGTTTGTCTAAAAACGTTGGAAATGCCAAGGTCAACGTTTAACATACAATTAAACACTAAACAGAAGACAAGTCCAAAATTATTGGAAGCTTAACCCTTTTGTTTTCAAATTTGTTTGGATTGTTGCTAATCTGTTAATAGTGTTTTGTTTGTATATTGTCTTGGATACGTTCTTGTTTGTTCTAAGCATCTGCATTTAGTCTGAAATGCAGAATTTATATAGTAGGATGAATGGTATTTCCTTGTGTAAGAGTGAACATTTTTTTTTTTTAGGTTTAGTGTTTAAAAGGTTACACCATAATATTGGCAGGCTAACTTTTGTAATAGGTAACTATGCTTGTTTATCATAAATTCCACACTGATTTCACTGTTTTTCATGTCGTTTTGCCCCTTTGATCCTTCTCAGCACATACATGGATAGGGCTATGTGTGCACTTGTGACTGCAGATGTTTTTTGTGCGTTTTACTGTACTTTTGATTCCGTAATGTTCCCCACGCACTTACTGTATATGAATCGAAATATACATTTATTTTTGGCCTTGAGTGAATCTCGGGTTTGTCTGAATCGATTTTAAAAAAAATAAAAAATAAAAATCTCATCAGTGTGCACAAATTCAACATAAGGGCTATGTTTGTACCAAAGATCAAAGGCAATGGTTGATGAAACGTTGGCACCTTTGGAAAGAGCTCCGATTTGTCAAACCTTCATGGATGGGAGCAAAAGTTGAATTAAATATTTCTGTGCAAAGTGTGTTGTAAGAAGATGCACACACATACGCACCCACACAGTCAAAAAGCTCTACACCTTATTCTGGAGACTTATTGAGGGATGGCCTAGGTTGGTGATGGCCCTGGCATGCAGTGGATCATGTGATCGGTCCCACTTAGCCCATGCCACTCGGCAAGGGACAGTCGCATGCCAGACAAAAATGCTACTAGACCCTTCAGGGACACAAAGTACTGGACCCTCTAAGCAACCCAGGTTCTGCAAGATCCAGAGACCTGTTCCCCGGAGTTATGGGGGTAACTCTGAAGTACTCACTGCTGCTGATGCAGCGCTACTGCAATTCACAGTACCCAGCGTTTATGCATGTACTGCCACAGACTGGGAATTGAAGATGACAGATTGGCTTTTCAAATCCCTAGTCCAGCTGCCATGCAGATCTGGTGCTAACAGATTTGCTACACCAGAGGGGGGAAAGCAATTCCACAGTACCCAATCACATGGCCACAGCAATAATATCACACACATGTGCAGGTCCCTTCACCCAAAACAGTCTCAATGAAGGGCTCACTAGAGTATAGAAAGAAATCTAGGGAGGGAAGGTATGGACATTCTTTGAAGGCTGTGGCTGGAGTTTGGAGTGAGATGGGGATTCAGGAGGACTATTGTGAAAGAGAGCAGAGGTGGTTAGAGACAAGACTGGGTGATGAGCCATGAGGAGGTGATGTTTAGAGGAAGATTTGAGGTGGTGGTGTTGGGTGAAGATAGGAGGTGGTGGTGGAGGAAGACATGAGGATGCAGTGGTAGGAGGGAGATTTGAGGATATGGTGGTAGAAGGAAGGACTGAAGATGTGGTGATTGTAGTAGGAGAAATACCTAAGTTGTGATGGTAGGAGGGAAGACATGTGGATGTGGTTTTGGTGGTTGTAGGAAGATATGAGGATGTGGTGGTGGTAGGTGGAAGACATGAGGAGAAGGTTGGGCACAAGGTGAAAATACCAATGGACAGCAAGTACTAGCTAGTGACAGAAGAAAGGAAAGAGCACTCTTGGTGGTGTGAGCAGTAGGCGTGAGACACTGTTCAGAGGGGACTAATCTCATAGTGGGAGAAGGAAAAGGCAATTTACATGGTTTCGGGGACGGGTAGGGATGTTTGTGCAGAGGAAATAAATCACAAACATCTGTATCTGAAATTTGTGGCAGACACACACGTCTACGTAAAAGCAAGAACCTTTGAGGTGGTCATATCCCACGAACAACAAGAGACTTTCGAAGGGAGAACCTCAGAGACTCATAGTTACGGCGAGGTGACCCAAAATCTTATGGAGTGAAAAGGAGGGCTCTGAGGAGAGAGACAGCAAGTCCATATTTGTTTGGATTTCAATGGAGTAGGCAATGAGAAACTATCCTGAACGTTCAAAGGCGGGGACATTCTTTTGAGAATGTTAATTTCCGAAGCAGCTGTTTGAAGGGCTTTTTGGGGAAAGCAGAAAGGGCAGCCAAAGACAAGCTTAGGCAAGGGGTGTTTAAGCTGGAGTTTAACACCAAGTCTGTGGAATATATGTTTTTTGTCCAAAGAGTGCTAAGAAAACAAATACAATTCCTTAAAAATGTACATCAGGCTTGGAATTGTCTGTTGATCCCAGTCCATTATCTGTCACTCAAACGCACACAAAGCAATACCACTTAAAGGTTTTATTGCTGTCTGCCATTCATCTGCAGTCATCCATTTATCAAAGTCTTCACTAGATATCGATTTTCCTTCATAAAACAGTGGGTGGAGAGCCAGCCAGTTCATAGTGAGAGGAAAAGGGCCACCAGGTTTGTGCTAGGGCAACATTTTTCTTTTCCTTTAAGCTTGATTATCGAATTAATGCTTTTTGGAAATTGAAGTATGAATGAACGTCAAATTAACACATTGCTTTTAGGCACCAAAAGATGATGTCCTCGATATGGAGTGAAAGGAGGCAGTCTAGCTTCCCTTTTTGTTACCAACTGACAAAAAGAGAGAGAGCGAGAGAGAGAGGCGGAGAAAGAGATGTATAGAGGTAATGAGCATTGCATCAGAGGGTGTTGCGAGAAAAAGCAGGCCTATCGTGTGGCGAAGTGCTTTGCTGAGCTCCATGAGGGAAGTGCAACTGCAAGACTCTAGGCCAGGTGGAGAAACATGCTGATCTTTTTTATTTATTTATTTTTTATTGTATTGTTTAAAGCGTGGACCTAGATCGAGATGAGCGCTGTACAGAGTGCGGTTAGCCAGCATTTGGGCTGGCATCTTTTAACTGGTCGTTTTGTGCGTCCATTGGAATTGGTCCTTGGTCAGGTTTTGTTGAAAAAGCCATGTTTTGAGAAAAATGCGAATATGGAGAATTGTGGCTGAATTCCGAGCTGACATCAAGATCGAGTTCCAGAGGGTGGCTGCGTGACAAGAGGAGGATTGTTCACGGGACCTCTCTTTGCTGATGAGTTCTGATTCTAGCCAGTCGATTTTTGCTGCACGAGGAGTGTGTGCCACCAGGTATGTGGGGCTTAGCCGCCAAGTACACTGGTGTGCTACATTGTAGATGATGCATGCAGTCTTGAACAATATCCTGGCCTGGAGAGGAAGACCATGATGTTCACATAGGACAGGGGTGATTTGATCACATTTCAGTGCATCCATAATAAGACGTGCTGCAGCATGGTGGACTGCTTTTAGGGGAGCCAAGTGAGCAGCTGCGAGCCCTTCAGTAGACTATTTCTCCTGTCAATGTGGAAGACCGCAAGAGCCTGCACTACAGTCCAGAAGTCCTACAGTGGGTTGAAGGGTTTGATTTTTTTTCAAAGGGTGGATAAAGCCAGGCTGTTTCGGCCTTCTTGGCTCTGTGTTGCTATAAGGACAGGCTGCGGTCAATGGTGAAGTCTAAATATTTTGCTGAGTCTGAATTGTGGGTCATATCCTTCAAGGCGCATATCACTAAGCCATTGTCGGACAAGTTGGTTTTAGCGCTCCACAGGAGACCTGGAGTCCATTAGAACGCAACAAGTTCATCTGGATGGCCTGATATCTGCCAGAGAGTTAGTAGGGAAACCCATTCAGGGCAGTGCCAGAGAATCCCATTCTATCGGCAAGGAGGGAGAGAAGGATGCGGTGGTCGACTGTGTCGAATGCAGCTGAGAGGTCAAGGAGGATGAGGAGGCATGAGTCGCCCTGCTACATGATTTAGAGGGCTTCATCCACCACCTGGATGGTGGCTGTCTCGATGTTACACTTGGGGAGAACCCTGACTTTTAGTAGGTGTAGTGGTTCGATTCTGGCTACTAGTTGTGTAGCAACTACATTTGCAAGATTTTGACAATAATTGGGAGGTTCATAATGACAATAATTGGGAGGTTCATAATGGGCTGGTAGTTGGCTAGGTCATCTGGATCTAGGGTTCGTTTTTCAAGCGGTCGTCTGAGACCAGTCTTGAGGGTGTCTGGGAATTACCCTTCTATGTGGGGAGGCATTAATGATGCTGAGAAGCTCAGGCTGTGTCAACTGTTTAGGCTGGGATTATATTGTCAAAGTAAGAAGTTGTTTTGAGGGAGGCAATTTTTAGGGTATCCACGGGGGAGAGAGGAGAGAATTTAGTCCAGAGGGACAATGTGCATGCTAGGGTGCAGGGTCTGCTAATGCTTTGAGAGGTTGATTTGATGGTCTCTCGGATTTTGTCTATTTTTTTCACTAAAATAGATGTGTTGAATCTGTCGCTGTTTACCTGAGTTGCTGGTCCCTTGGGCAGGGTGAGGGTTTGATGCAATGCTGTACTACTTCAAAGAGGACTTTGCTCCTGTTAGAATCTGCCTCAATGGCAGCTGCGGCCTTGCTAATCTGAGTCCTATGGGTTCAAGAATCTCAGTATATTCAAACACAACTGCCTCACTCTAGAGCCACAAGTCAACGCAATAGTAAAACAAAATTCTACCATCTATGCTCAGTGATAGAGTTTATTTTATGCCCATCTCAACTACTCCTAGTGAACGCGGTCAGTGATGATCCTTATTTTGTCGAGAATGAACTATGCCAATAGCATCTACCGGAGTATGCCCGAATAGCTCACAAATAAGTCACAACACAGCCAAAGCACAGCTGCTACAATACTGCTCAGAATGGACAGAAGGCTACATAAAGCTAGCTCCAAGAGCTCTACACTGATTACCACTTAAGAAAATAATCCACTTCAAAGCACTATGCAGCACACACGGGGCTCTGCAAGGTCAAGGAACTGAATAAAATCCTAGAATGTTGACCAACAGGAGAACTAAGGTCAAGTAATGCCCATTGAATTGAAAGCAGGCAATGGTCCAGAGGAAGATAGAAGGCTCTGCCTTCTCCACCATGGCGGCCAAACCTTGGCACACAATGCTTAGGCAGAAAAGCACACTAAACACGTGCACCTTACATTTTGGAAAAATCTTAACATGTGGTTGTTCAATGGATAACTGCCGGAGAAGCTAATCAGCTGATGATAAAGTAGAAAAAGCCACTACAAGTGACTGTCAGACTCATGACATGCAGCAAACCACGTGGGAGTGTGAGACCTGCTCCCGATGCTCACTTGGAAACCACTGCATAACATTTGGGGAACACCTACCACTGTAGACAACATTGACAATGCCTGCAGGAAATGGAAAAAACTACTAAGGAACCACACTGACTACTATCCCCAGCCACTCCCGACTTTAAAAGTAATACAGAGCACTCACTCAGCCAGAGAGAACCAGCCAAAACTAACTGACACCCACTACCACAATGCAATAAATACTACGCTGCCACCTCTCACCTGAGAATCACCTTCTAATGCAGGGTATATGATCAGCTGTACCTACTAATCCTCGGGTCCAACACCCAAGTCAACACACACAAACCTAAACAAGCCATTCACACAAATTGTACTCGTATGGACAATGTATTGCTCCTTTAACACCCATAAGCTAAATGAAAACATGTTCCACACGTGAAACAGACAAGTGAGGGATTTCCAAACTCTCTCCCTTAGTGCGCCCAAATATGGGCCCCGTTCCCCCACATGCTTGGAGAATTGAGCTTGCCCATGATCAGGCCCATTAAGGAAGAAACATGTCTGAGTTACTTTTGTTTCTCTACAGGGAACCTAGGACTAGTTCAATTATGATTAATCCTTCGCTTTCCCATTCATCACTTTTTGTTGTTTATAATAAGATTCACCCTAAGGGAAAGTGGAAAGGGCCAGAAGTGTGACTGCTTGATTACTTTGACTAGAGAATCCGGGTGCAGCTCACTGATGCCAACAAGTTTGAACAAATGTCTTGGGTTGCTAGTGTTCCTGTGCAGCGAGTATGTGGCCTAGGCCTTTGAGAGCAAGACTCATTTATATATAGTGTGTCCCATTTTGTAATGGTGCCAAAGGGTTAACGGATGATGACATATAAGCCGCCTAGAACAATGCCAGTGCTTAAGATGTATTAGTACCCGGCGAGAGGCAAGCAGAATGCAACACGCATTCTGATTGGCTCTCGCCGGGTCCTTACCCGGCCAAGAATCCTTCGCTTCTCGGCCAGGATTCCAGCCGCCTTGTCCTCGGCGGGGGGGCGTGGCAGCCCCTCAGCCAATGAGGAGGCTGGAAGCGGGGCCATCCCCGCTCCGATCCTCCCTGCGGCTGAGAGGCTGCCTTCGTCCCCCGCCGGGGACTCGGGAAAGGCTTTTTTTTTTAAACTCCCTTTCCTCCCTCCTCCCTCCTCCCCCCTACTCCCACTTACCTGCTTGTTCTTGCTTCCCCGGCGAGGGACGAGGGAAGCCTCCAGCCGTGTGGAGACTCTGAGCGGGGGCGAGGGACGAGGGAAGCCTCCACACGGCTGGAGGCTTCCCTCGCCGGGGACGCAGGTACGTTTTTTTTCTTTTTTTTTTTTTCCTTCCCTCCCAACCCCACTTACCTTCTGCTTCTTTTTTTTCTTTGGGGAGCAGACGCGCTGGGAACACTTGTGTTCCGAGCGCGTCCGCTCCCGATGGCCACCATGGAAAGGGAAGACGGACTCCGTTTTCCCTTTCCATGGCGGCCATTTTCTTGGTCGTTTCTTTTTTTTTTTTTTTTTCTGTCCCGAAACGCAGCATTTCGGGACAGAAAAAAATGCTTTTAGTGCACATAATGCGGGCCGGTGTACTAAAAGCAATATAACCCTCGCGGCGGGACATTACCGACTCGGTTAATGCCCTGGGGCCTTCGTTAAGGCCCTCGCGAACTATGGGCCCCGGAGCATTACCTGAGTCGGTAATGCCCCCGCCGCTCGGGTTATATTGCTTAATTATAAGCTTTTCATCCCTCACGTTTAGCGGGACGTGCAGTGTCAGCGTGCATATGTTCACAGATTTTTAAAAAAATACCTCCCCGTGTTATCATTGGTACTTTTGTCCTCCCCTCTCTATCTTTTTATGCTTGAGTGCATACTAACTGGTGAAACAGCTGTCTGCTATATATGTTGGAAAGGTTAATTTGTCTTGCATTATCCTCTAAAATGGTTCTAATATCTGCATTTATGCATCACGGGTATTAATCAACTGTTTGTAATGAATTAAGATTAAGCAGAAAAGACATAACCAATATGCTCCAAAACAATACGTGTGGATAAATCCATTAATCAAAACGCACAAAGTGCTGGATATTGCTTAATTCTGTCTTTTTGACAAATGATTTAATTACCTGAAACAGCTGATGTGCATAGGATAACGTTGATATCCCATGTTGGTCAAGTTCCATGAAACTGGCTAGATCACACTGCCATTGGGTATCTGAAAAGAAAACACTTATTTCCAGTAATACATGGATTGAGATTCTGTACAATGATTTGGGCCTCGATGTTGATGGTGCTAGAGCAGAGTTAGGTTTTGAGTGAGGGGTGGGGCAGAGACAGAGTCTCGGGGTGTCTGCATACGAGTGTTTTTAATGATATATTATGGTATTGGCGCACACCTCACGAGCACAGATGGAGAAACGAGCATAACAATGTGCTTCATCTGTTCCATTCAAAACCTTTCTAAATGTACCTGGTACGCTGCAAGTTAGATATTGCCCGTCCAGGATCATGCACTTTTGTTAAACAGTGAAGCTGTTATTTTACCCCACTGTACAGGTAAGGCACTTGAACACACACCCGTCATGCTGCACTTGGTACAACTATTTAAATATTGTATTTCAAGGCCCACATTTATACTGCCTTACAGAGAAGAGCTCTACATTTTCCACTGGCCATGGGCGAGAGAGCCATCCATCCCTGTTTTTGCTTGGAGTTGTGGGACTTGCAGTTTTCATAAATTCCAAGTGGGGAAAAAACTTTAAATCAAAATCCAAACGGGGAAAAAACAGGACAGGATGGTCTTCTCACCCATGACATGGTAACTTGAGCGCTCTGATAATTTTATTTGCAACATACAAATTAAAGCCACCTTGTTGTAAGCTTTATTTTTCACTTAACAAATGAAAAACTAGAAGAATGCAAAATGATGCATGCCTGAAATATATTTTCTTTTTACACTACACTACACTAGCATGGTGTGGCGGGGAGTACAGCCATTACTGAACTCTGGTAAAACCCCACCGCTCTTATCTACCCTATAATATAAAATCATAAGTGACGATTTTGTGTAAAGTTTTATGTAACTTTTTTGTAACACTTATGTCCTACAGACAAGGGTCTGGAGTCATTCCTTTCCACATTTCGCCCTTTAATGGTATACTGTCCAAACTGCAATTCTGAGGCGTTTGAAGTCCATTCACTAGAGTTCATTCACTGATGAAGTTGTGTGCAAGTGGCTAGTCCGTGTAATGTTTCATATGAGTCTGGTGTGATTCCGTCCAACATGCCCCCAACCTTGATGGTATCCGGTCCAAATCTACAGTTCCTTAGGCATTTGAAGTGTCTTTAACTGATTAAGTTGTGTGATGTGATGAACTTGTGTAAATGACGGTACCGTGACGCTTTGACATGGGGTCATTGTATGCCCTAAAGATATGGGTGTGTTGTCATTCTGTCCCACAGTTCTCCAACTTTGCGGGTATTCTGTCCAACCGAGGAATTCCCCAAAGGGGAGGAGTTGCGAACGAAGCAAGCCCTTGGTGGGGTATCCATACAAGCGCCCAAGCTGCAGAGTTCAACGCGCAGCAGTCGCTGGGGGTTGAGTGAGTGAATTTGAGCACCAAAGGCACCCCTAGTGTCCTGTATTCCATAGATACTAACCTAATTGTTCAATGGTTTTCATTAGTCTTAATCTAAATGTTTCTTCCCTATCTAGGTGGTTAATCATTACAGTTGATAACACTATTATAACACCATGTAGATTGCCTGCAAAACCCCTGGACGGCCAATTAGATGTGTTGGCATTTGTGTGCACTGCACTTGGCTGTATTCTGGGAGTGGAAAATGTGTTGTACTTGGATGGATTGCTGGGGTATGTAGTAGGGAAAAAAGGTCACAGTAGTGAGAAGGTGATTAGCTGAGGTTCACTAAATATGGGTAGTTCAGTTTTGGACCTTTGTTTCCTTGTTCCATAGTTTACAACTTAAAAAGTACAGTAGACATTTCTATCATCAGTTTTAAAACCAAAACACAGTGATGTGTATTTGTGTGTCTTTCACAGGCTAAACTAGGCATTGCTTCAATAAATCTAACTTGCAAAGCACCAACTCACATGATGCATCCAGCTTATAATAGATATAAAATGGCGAAAGAAACAGATATGCAAAAACAAGTAGGATTCACTTCTTCAGAAAAAATAAATGGACATAGTGAGCCCCACAAGGATTAAAACAGCGACAGTGCTATACAGATTACCTAGACATTTCAGCAGCCGTCACAAAACTTGCACAGCTACCTAATATTATGTTACAAAGAAAACACTCACTTAACGAGCGAATGGCTGTATAGAAATTATTTTTCGGTCAAATCCTGGGTGTTTCACTGGAATCTAGTGTTGTTCAAGCAGCTAACTGGCAGAAGCAGGCCATCAAGGCAAGCAACAGGACTATGCCATCTCTGGATGGGGTCAGCTAGGCCCCATGTAAAATGTAGGCCTCAATAGCTTTCTGTGCCACTGCTGCCTTTAAATTTAAATCTAATGACGGTTCTCCCTGGCCAAAACTAAAACAAAAAGCCGGAGACGTATGATAATCCATTTTATGCATCCAATGGTGTCCTTCTACTATGGGTAGTGGGGAGGGAGGTGCTGCCTCAAAGCCTTGCATGGCAGGCAGCAGTCCCTTGTGTGTTTTATTTACACAGGACCAATTCCAAGATGGCCGCAGCCCGAGAGAGCTCCGGCAAGGGCTCTGATGTCCTTGCAGGTATCCTGGGGGTATCCTTTCTGGGACATCTGACCCTAACAACTACGCAGATCTGTTTTAATTATATTGCTGCTGCAACATCTCCTTTTGGCTGCCTGGGTGAACTCGTGGGGATGAGCATGATGACAAGGGCCTGCCGCGTGGCCTTCAAGTGGCGGAGACCTCACAGCGGCGGTCTCTCTGCCGCGTATTATTGTGGACGACCTAGACATAGAGCGAGAAACGCCACCCGGTGCTCACTGCAGAGACGATCTAAATTAGTGACAGGACAGAGGTGCGGCCCCTGGTGCCAGAGCCCCTGTGCTTCCCTTACAATATCATCAGCGGCACCGCCGGCGCCTCCTCCCACGGCAAGACGGAGTCGCTATAAGGGGGAGGCACACTACGAAACAATGTAGCAGAGGCTCGATGCCCCAAAGGTGAGGAGCGTCAATGGGAGGGAACATCTGCCGGGACCCGAACATTGGAATCTGCTCGCTTTGGGGCCTTCTGCAGTGTCCGGCCGCACATTAATTTTCCTTTCTGACCCTCGTAGGGCTTTCACAGAGGGGGGCAGTGGGGCTGTAAAAGATCATCCCTGCACGGTGCAAGATTTCCTTTTACATGTTCTTGATGGGATTGTGCATTCACGTTGCCATATCTGCATGAGGATTGACACCCTGGGCCCTCTCCACAGGGTGTTGGATGCCGTTTGGCCCTACTGGAGGGCCCGAGTCTGAATACTACATAGAATTTGCGCTGTCACGTCTATTGCCGTTACCCACTGACCCCATGGGAGGCCCTGCGCCTAGGGTATATTTGTAGATTTGTGAATCCCCTAAACCCTGCGAAATTGATAATGTTAGATTAAAACCGGGGGATAACCTGGACATAAACAAGGTGGGGGAAAAACATTGTGCTCCCAGCAGCTCCCAGCTCCTACATCCATGTGGAGCAGCATTTAACATGAAGGTAAGCTGAAATGGGCGTGTAAGCTGCAGGGGACAGCGACCTGCAATATTGAAATCAGATCTGCATTTTTATTTGTAAAATCTCTGCTGGACGTGCAACATGTTGTAAATTGGCCCATGTGAAGCGACTTTGACTGCAGCATAGCCTTTCCACTTTTGGGCTGTGGGTGCTTTGGGGTGCACTGTCTAAGATGGCCTCCCCTGTCTAAGGCGGAGGAGCCATCCATTGCCTGAAGCCTGCCCCCTCTAGAATTGTTTGACTCATTCCTACTTCAGCCAATCAGGGGCTCCGGCTGGTGGAAGCCAGCCCCTCCACCAAAGGTCCACATCTAAGGCCCTGTCTGAGCCTGGCTTGGCTTTGCGGGCCCCCGTAGCATACTACAGGCATAGAATGCGCCGTGATGCTGGTTACTTCATCCATGTGCCCTTGACTGTGGCATTCCCCTTCTGCTATGACCTGAGTGCTGACTGTTTTCTCCATTTGCCTGCCTCATCTCCCTTTGACATCTGTGCCTGTGCCACTCCTGACAGTCTCACTGATCTATTTCAGCTGGCACTCAAAAACTCTTACATTGCATTCCCTTCCTGAGCTGTCACTTCCACTGCATCCATGTGTCTTACATGATCAAAGTTATGCATTGTTCGTCTGTTAGTTGTGCTCACATCCTGCATTGACTGTATCTGTTAGTTTAAAAATCGAAGTTGGGTGTGCTCTGTAAGGAAGGCATGGCATAAAAGTAAGATAAACACAAGTATTCACAGTTCAAGGGTGTCTCTTAAACTATAAAGTGGGTGAGTTAAACGCCTAATCTAAATCTAAGATGGGTGCAAGCTACGACCATCCAATAATAATACAGTCCTAGTGGAGTCTAGTCAAGTAAAAAAGGGCCTATACCAATCCTTACTGCTATGCTACAAAAGAGTGTTGGATAATGTTCACAAGAAAAGAAAGAAGTGTTCTCAAAATTGTAAGTCCGGATGTTACACCCAGGATCTCCCTTCCCCACGGGTCAAGGCGGGACTCTCGAGTAAAACACACTCCTGGGCTTCTCCAGCACAAGCTTACAGTTCCTTTTCTGTATATCGGGGCCTTCTATGCCCAAGTCTCTTCTCAAGCAAAATCTCTTGCTTCAGAGGGCCCGATACTTCAAAGCAACAAAACAAATGTTCCTTCCATTATCCTTTTCTGTTGGGTGATTACCCTTCACACTTGGATCCCCCTCAGTCTGGCGCAGACCACCCATTCACTGTTGACATCCCTCAGACAGGTTCATACTTGTCATCACAATGCTAGTAGCTTCTTCACAATTTACCCCTTGATTCCCTCAGTCGGGTTTACTATTGCGTTTCAATCACAATCTCCTTATTTGCTTATTCACGAATCTTAATGTCTTTTTAAACAAACCATTCTTAATGGTTTTAGTGAGGTCCCCCTCATCCGGGCTCAGACCTTCCGGAGCACTTGCCAATCCGAACAGACTTTCGAACTGTGATTATGTTTCGCTGGGTCACTCTGCGTGCTTATGGCAAGCACGGTTTTCACACCTTCACAGTTCGCAGCTGCGTTTTTCTCAGCTGGGCGCAAACGCCTATTTCACGATGTCAAAACATCGGCAATGGGTTGTGTGACCAACTTAACACACTATACCGGCCTTCCCTATGGCCTCTTGGTACTTTTAGTTTTCTTTCTTCCCAATATTCAATACAGGATCTTGGTTCATAAGAGTGGTACCAGCCAGAGACCTTCCACTGGGCACCCCTGTTGCACCGGACCACTCTATCTCTGGTACCAATGTGTTCACAAAAGACTTCTTGTCTAATTATCTTCTTACTGTTGTAACTGCAACCTTGATCCTCAAACAGCCCGGTTGACTATCGGCTTCTTCTGACTCACCGGGTGTGCTGAACTCGTTGGCTGCTCCTTTGCCGCGGGCGTCAAGGACGGTACCACGATAGCAACCTCGTCTCCCCGCCTTGGTTATCAGTGCAGGATGGTGCCATGTACCACTGGCATCCATCGCGCCATGGGCCAGCTGCGATTCATGGTCTTATGTTCCTTTCATCTGATATTTTGCGGGACTGGGTTGAAAAAGGGAAGGGCCACTCCTTCCTTGACGTCCTTTCAGGTCTCGGTGCCTTTCTTCTCCATTTGAACTGCTGTCCAGGAATGGCTCCTTCCTCGGGCGTTCGGCCTTGCTCAGAGTGTGCTCTTGTGCTCTGCCTTTTATCCCAATGGGGGAAGGGAAAGGGTAATCAGGTGTGTGTAGTTGTCGGCAATTGCCTGACTCTGCCTGACCCTTGTGTTGGGACATGTCAGGTAAACGGCTTGCGTATTAGTCCATTGTCGTTCGTGCTGCGAGAAAGTGTGTGTGTTGGAAGGGGGGGTAGAGTTTTTAAGTATCCAACTAGGCAGGATGTGGAAAAGGTGTCACAAGGAAGCGTATACCGCGGCTCAACCTGAGGGGGTCCCACTTCCATTCTCCGAGGACCCCCCATCCAGGTGATCCTCCCACTCTAGTCCACCCCCAGGAACTGGATCCAATAGCGATGGCCATGTCCTGGCCACCTGTATAACAGATCTCCGGGGACTAGTAATTGAGACACCTTCAGCTTTCTCACAGCTCACATCCTGCATTGTTTGTCCCTTATTATAAAAATAGAAATTAGCTGTGCTCACATTCTGCATTGTTTGTGTCTGTTAGCTTGAAAATCGAAGTTAGGGGTGCTCTCATCCTGCATTACTTTGTGACTCTTGATCTTAAGATCCACCTGGCCGCCTGTGAGGTAGGTCAAAACTGTGCAATGCAGTACCACCCCCCCCGGTCTTTGTGTCTCTGCTTCTCTCTTCCTTCCTCTTGCTCTGAGATGGCACTCTCCCATCTCCCCAATCTTCTCCAACTGCTACACTATCACCTATCCACCCTCTCACAAAATCTGGACGGAAAAAGCATAAAAAAAGACATCCCTGCTGTAAAACCTGGCCTCCCAATTGCAGACACATAAGACGGTGCATCCTCCAGAGAAATCTACACTGACATCCTTTTCTCTGTCGCATCCCAGGACCTACGGACTTATCTGTACTCTCTCCCCTTACTCTTCTGAACTGGAGGCTTCCAGCCCTTTAAGATGAGTTAGCAATACCCTTGAAATGGATGGGGATACAGAAGTTACTCAAACATTAATAATCGAAACGACTTAGGTAGTTGGCAAAAGGAGAACTGTTTTAATATCAATTATCGAAAACAGGGAGTACACCGGACATCAACGGATGTCACAGCGTAAGATCTCTCAATGCATCTTAAAAAAAGCATTCTTTTATAGTAAAACATCGTCATAGGTGATGTTAACCTACGTATTACTAACGTCATCCTATGTGGCAAACTACAAAAACCTAGTGGCAATTGTGATAGGTTCTTAAGGAACCTCTAAGTATACGATCCATGCTCGTTTAAGAGTGAAGAACAGTGATAGGTTTCTTATCAGGTGGGACAACTAAGCCCTCCCCTTAAACAGGTCACTACGAACTTCACTAAATACACAACGACCCATTGGCTACACAAACTATAGGACCCTTTATCACGCAGCCCCCTACCATTGGTTGGCACTCTAACCTCTGTCAGTACTTTCCACCTATGTTAGCAGCACGCAGACTGGGCTTCCAGGTGCTGGTGAGCTAGTCTTCAGCCATAGTTTCCCACCAATTAGCATATTCATCTATCATCACCTCCGTGGTCTGCTGTCAATTAGGGCTTTGAACTTGTCCTTGGGAGTGTTCTTTTGCTCTAGAGAATTCTAGGAGTGAAGGCAAGCTCTGCCCTCATGCGTTGGTGTGACCATCATGCTCGTCCAACTTCATCCTTCCATGTGACTGAAGACCACAAAATCAAGCACTAGTGAATTTAAAATACTATTTTCTACTGGGCCTCTGACATCTTCCTTGTTTTTGTCCATTCCTTCTGAATGAGAGTTTTGTTCTTTCCCATGATTTGTTTCCAATGTCTGCTCACCCCAGCCTATATGGAAACAGAATTGAACTCCTTCGCTTTAAGGAGCCAAACTGCTTGTATGCAAAGGAAGTATTTGAGATGTTTTCTTTGATGAAATGGACTCGGTGAAATTTAACTACATTTCTCTAATAATACCTTAACTGTATTTTACAGTATTTGATAGTGTGCAGGGGAAGGGAGGATTCTACATTTGAATCATCTTTTCTTTCTTGTATTTTGTGTTAGTTTTGTGCCAGGACCACAGTTCCTCCCCAGCACATTTAACCATTATTGAAACACTATTTAAGACATTGCAGAAATTCTAATTTTAAGGTTCTGATGTGTACCAACATCTCTTCTCTCCAGTCTATTTAGATTGGACAGTCGTTTAATGTATAAAGTACAACATATTCCTACTAGGGGCAAACCACTGTGTTAGAATGAGGAGTGGTGCTGAAGGAGTTATGGAGTAATGAAATGGTTTGAACTGTTGTAAAGAATCCTGATTTGGTCATCAATACCCATGATGGACAAAGAATTATTCCAAAACTGTAACACCTGAAAAGGAAAAGCTCTTCAACCACAGAATGTTCCACATATAGTAACAATTGAGTGCTTCTAAGATTGAGTGCAACAGCCGGATTACCTTGAATTATGTTCTTTATCAGTGATCACCTGTTTTCATAAATTGTGATACATAAAGCATTGACTGGAGACCCGCAGTAACCCATTTCTCTGCACCATTTCTTATTCTTGCAACCAATTAAAAGATTTTGTGTTTTAATAGCTATTAAGAGGGCAAGCCACATTTTTTAGACGTTATTTGGACAATCAAGTCTGCTGCATCTTCAGCAGGTGGGGAACACCAGATGTTGATCTTCCCTCAACCAAGGCGAACAAGAAGTGCATGGCCTTTGCCAGTAGAGCCCATCATGCAGGGAGCCTAGGAGACACCTTAACCTTCCGAGGGCATGTTCCTGTACACATTCCTTCCGATCCCTGTTGTTCCCAGAGTAATTGATGTGTTCAGACGGCATCAGTGCAAACTGATATTGGTGGCTTCAGCTTGGCTGAGGCAATACTGGTTCTCTGAGCTCTTCTCACCCGATCGGCTGCACTTCTCATCTGAATTCCTTTGCTTGTCAATGATCTGGCCAGAGACCAAGGAACAGTGTTGCACCACGACCCAGCCTTCCTCAGTCTAACAGCCTGGCTCCTGCTTTCTTAGAGATTGGACTATGCGGCTGGCTCAAGACGCTGGTGCAAGCCTGGGCTTCCTCCCCAGTTTCCTGCTATAAAAGCAGGTGGATGCATTTTCCCCATTTGGTATTCTGTGCGGGGCCTCGGCCCCTTCAATGTGCATGCTCCAAACTTCCTGCCTTACCTGTGTCTTTGGCGTGAGCCGGTCTGGCTCACTCTTCCATCAAGGTTCATCTGGCTTCAATTTCCAGGTTCACTCGTTCCTTCCCTGTGGTCTTGCAGGCTCATCAAAGAATTCCTGCAGGGTCTGTTCTGCTTATTACCTCTTGTCAGAGCACCTGCTTCAGATTGCGAGTTGAACATAGTCCTCTCCAAGCTCATGGAACCTCCTTTCATGCCTTTACACAAGGCCTCTCTGATGTTCTTGTCCTGGAAGACTGCTCTGTTGGTTGTAATCACCAACGCGAGACGTGTGGGGGATATCCATGCTTTATCGTGTAGGCCTCCCGATTTGGCTTTCCACAAATATAAAAAGCGGGCCTTCGCACCAACTCGACCTTTATGCCTAAGGTTCCATCTGCATTCCACCTAAACAAGCCTGTGCTGCTTCCCGTATTCTTTGGCTCTCTGTCCTCTCCTGCAGAACACTCATTGCACTCCCCGGACATTGCACAAGCCATAAAGTTTTATGTTGCACACATGGGTTACCAGTCATTTGGTCGAATGCCAAATGGTCGATTTTTTTTTTATTTTTTCTATGGGGGGATTCCCCCCAACCCCCTTTTTTCTTAATTTTTTTTTTTGCCAACCAAAACCAAAAAAATATATAAATAAATAAAAAAAATCGACCTTTTTTCTTCGACCAATTGGTATTCGACCAAATGGTCATTTGATCTTTTATTTAGAACCAAATGACTGGACAGCCTAATGCCTCCATTGCCCGTTGGCTGTCATCCAACATTCCTTTTATCATCAGCTGGCTAGCAGGCCTCTTCCAGGCAGACCCAGAGCCAATTCCAACAGGGCTGTGCCGTCCACGACAGCTCTCTTCTCTGGTGTTCCCCTGCTGGATATTTGCAGGGCTGCCTCCTAAAGATCTGTACATACCTTCACATGGTTTTACTGTGTTGACGGGGATTCCATAGAGGAGTCAGTGGTAGGCCAGGCAGTGCTACACAACCTTTTTGGGTGAGGTGAGTGTTTTTCTGAGTGTTGTTCTGAAGTGAGTGTTTCCTTCAGGTGAGCTTTAACCCCGCCCATTGTTGAAATTGTGGGTGTACTGCTTTGTAATCTATTCAAACAGCATGTGAGTATATGACAGATTCAGTGCTGGAGAAGGGGAATATGTTACTTGCCTGAAATTCCTGTTCTCCAGCATTGGTATCTTTCATAGATTTCACATACGACCCACCGACCTACCCCTCTTATATTTCTTCTTGGCTCATATTGCCACATTCATGTATGCTTGCCAAAATGTTTAAATGGCCTCCAGTGGTGGAGCTAAGGGAAATCGGTCAATTGGCTGTGGGCCAATATGACCGAAAGCCACTCTGATAGAGCACTAAAGTGACAACAGTTTTTACAGTGAAAAATAAACTCCTTTGCATTACTGAGGATTCAGGATTCGGCTTTGAATACAAGAAGTTCTCTAATGCACTTACTATAAAAATCAACATAATGAGAAAATAAAGTGAAAAATAAGATTTGAAAAAGGATACTCAACTATTTAGACTGTCAGTACCTGCAGCGCAGCAAAGTAATAGTACAATCAAAATGTTAAACTGAAGAATTGAAATACATTGTAAAATTGGATAACACATTCTGTAATCCTGTATAACCTTGAAGTATACAGGAAATTATTTCTTTATTTTTGCAAATTGCAACCCCATGCCATGATGGGCTTGTTGACAAGAACTTAGTTTTAGTTCGACTAAAATTGGAGTGTACACAAAAGACTTTCAATAAGTCAAATAGGTATTTGAAAGACATTTCAGGGGTAGACAATAATACTTGCAAGCCTTGCGCACATAGGACGACTTCGATAGAAACCGCGAAAAGCAATGCTCTAGATCCCGGCATTGGCACGTAAGGCAATGGGCACTGCTCAATTTTAAGGTTGAATAGATACGACAAATGTGGATTTCTGCCTAGTGCCCCAGATGCTTTTATATAGCTGGCTCATTCCCAATTAATATGTGGCCAGGGTAGTTAACATCACAGGCCCTAAATTGAATTCCTGCATTTCCGGCCAAAAGTATTTTTTAAGGCATAAGGCATGTAAAACTACTGACACATTCAAAAGCTTTCTAAGCATCCAAGTGGAAACAACCACTTGAGCTACTATGCCATTTTTGTGAAGTAGATCATTGTAGCAAGCTCCCTCATATTGCCACTATTCTTCTAGTTGATCATCAAGCCTGCTTTATTCTTATGAATGATGCTGGGCATTGTGCCATCGAGCTCCAGTGCGAATATCTTTGCTAGTAAATTTATGTCCAAGCTCATGATATATTACTATTGGTTGGGAAATCATGGTGCAGCTTACTGCTTCAATTTCCTATAGTTTATACATCCCTGGTAGAATAAACCCAGCTCTTTATAAAGGAATCGAATCCAGACATTGTATGCACGATTAGGCAAGTTATAGTTGTTACCTACGTTCCCATCGGCCCAGAATACAGGAACTATAGTCTCAATGGCAGGGGTGCCTATTTGAGTAGGAATTGGCCAGTGCCAACCTATAGTGTAGGCTGTTACCCTAGTAGTTCATACACCTCTTATTCCCACAGCCTTTTCTCCTATAGCGTGGTGCCTCTTTACCAAACTGCAATGTCCCACATAATATGTGGTCCAGCTGTCATAGTTTCTACCATTTCAATACAACATGCAGGTCTTCTCTATCCGCTCCTTCGTCTTACAACGTATCTCTCTACACATCCCTACTTGTGCTGAACAGTTCTGAATAGTTTCTTAAACTGCAATTACAGAGGCATGCTTTGCTATCCTACTTTCTTATCATCACTGACTACAGTCTTCGGAAGGGTCCTCCCTCCTTCGTTGTCTTATTGACATTCAAAGGGGATCTATTTAGTAGTGCTGGTCACACAGGTTCCAGGGCTTTGATCCCGTTTGAATAGTTGTTTTGCTTTGCTTTGTTATGCAATATATATATATATATATATATATATATATATATATATATATATATATATATATATATATACACACACTGTTTAGTTTGAGCCCTAGTTGATGTCAGTGAAACAACAGAATAGTTACTTGAAGTATACATTCACGTGTATGCAAATTTGATGAGCATATGCGCAGGAATGTTTGATACGAAGGTTGCACGTGTAGTGCAAGTGACTTGTTCAAAGACGCAGCAAACAAAAGAGAACTGCTATGCGCTGTCTTGGGAGCTCGTGCATTAATACCTCAGACCTGTATTGTTCTCTTTTTTTTTTTTGATGTGTGACATTCATTTGAATCATAAAGCGGGCCCCAGGAGGCTTCAATTAATACTGCTCTGCATGGCATTTTAACCTTTCATGTTTTCCACACAAGCAGGGGGTGGTAATGCCGCCAGCAGAATTAAGTGCAAAGTGACTTCTGCGTTTAGTACGAAAACCTGAGCACCATTATTTTTGGAGTTGATGAAACGTGTAATGGGTCTGGTTTTAAGAGTCCTGCTGATGGCATTAAGTGGATTCCACTTATACCGGTAGTGATTACTTAAAAAAAAAAATCATGTAATTTTATGTTGCTGTTTTTTTCTGTTTGCTCTCTGACCTTCTACCATCCAAACTGTGTGCAATCAATAGGCCGTACGTCGTCGGGCTGAGTTAAAGATTTTCTTGTCTCTTAGGGGTTATACCGTGGTGCTGATAGTGCTTGTTGGCATCTAATGATGGCTGAAGAGCCAAGAATTTCTCCCAGGCTTAATTGTGTTGTGCTTATAAAAAAAAAAAAAGGTCGGAACGTATTTCCAGGCAACTGTAATGAACAGACTGTCTCTGGCGGCTAACATTTGTGACTTTGCAAACACATTTCTGCCCTATTTCAACTGGCCCCAGTGTTTTAAGTGTGTTGCGAATTGGGGCACAAAGTGTGCAGACGGTCGTCTAATGATCAGTAAGTGTGCTGGGCAAGATCTGCCTGTCCCAAACAATGCTATGAGGCCCTGCAAACATGTATTTTGGGTCACTCAGCATTGTCTCAGCTGGTCTTGTCCACATATTGTAAATAAAGCTCTCTCTGGTTCGGTTTCTAAATAAATTGCGGTCTGAAGGTAAATGGCATTCTGGCTCGGTGTGTGGAGGGGTATCGAGCATGGCATGAGTACTAGTGGCGGTGAACTATAGGACAAGTCCTGATTTTCTTTGTTAAAAAAACATTTTTGATGGTGGAAAACAGGTTTTGCCAAAGTGTTAAAGTAGGTACTAAAACAAAACCAGCCATCTTCATGGGCTTCCATGACCCATTCGACGATACTCAAATCCAGGAGGGTTTTGGCTGGTGTTTCCCATTATGCATTTTTTTTTAAATAAGTTGAAATCGCATATTTCACAGCACAAATTTCAAGAAAAATTGGGAAAAGATATAGATTTTACACTCTGCTGCACAGGGACAAACATAAAAACACTTTGAAACACGTGGTAAATTAGGCTCAGAAGGAGGACAAGAAGTCATGGTAAACCAGTAAAGTTTTATTGAACTTAAGGCCGCCAATTATAACCCTAGCACTAATGTAGATCTTGGAACTATCTAAAAAAGAAAGACAAATAACTGTGATGGTTCCTACGTTTTACAAAAAGAATACCAAGAAGGCTAACATAAAGTTGAACAGAACAGGTCTTCTATAGTGTGGTTCCTTCAATGGCTGAAGTGGTGGCTGGCTTCGCACTCCCGCCTAATTGTCCACCTATAGTCTTCCAGGCTTTGCGCCTGACAGGATAGTTCAAAATTCGTACAGTAATGTCTTTCTTGACTCTGGTTTTCGAGGTTAGAATCTTTGGATTTAATACTGAGATGGTGGGTACTTGACTCTGTAGTATGGATTATTTCACTCAGAATTGGGTTTCTTACCCCTCCTTGGGGATGTTTGGCTTTCACCCTGCCAACGGTTCTAGGGTTTCACACCCTGCCATGGGGTATTCTCTCACCCTTTCCTGGTGTCATCTGGCGTTTACCCTGCCAAGGGCTTTCAGGATTCTCACCAAGGCGTGGGGTATTGCCAGAAATTGCCTCCACACCCCCTCCTCCTTGCTGCCAGGAACAGCCACGTACCTTCTATCTTGTGGCGGCATTCCTTGGAGGAGGGTATCGCGGTAACCGTTGCTTGATCTCTCTATCTGCTTCCTGCATCGGCCTTTCATCATCAAGAAACTTTATTCGGCCGTGTGGCCATCAAAGTACAACCTAACAGATTACATAATATACATTAGCCAAGCATAGAACTACACATCAAGAGGCATAACAAAAAATGAAAAAAAAAAGGATCATCCAGAAAGCCCATCCCTTTCAGGCAGGCTTCAAAACCGCGGGGACGCCCGTGGTTAGCCCCGCCAGCCCCCCTTCCTAGTGGAGTGAGGTTTGCGCCTGTTAGGGGCGGGGGGTATTCCTCTGGATTTGCTTGGTGTGGCCGACTGGACCAGGACACGGATACAGGCTGATTGAGATCCCACTATTGGGTAGCCAACCATCCAACCCCCCTCGTTACCAAACCACCTCAGTCACTCTCCGATTCCAGAAAGTTAGTTCGACAGTGTCAGAGGCACACTGCCCATTGCTTGGAAGTCTACAGCAGCCCGCCATATTGTCTCTTTAGACAAAGTTACAACCCCCTACTGTCCGTAACCAGTGCAAGCTTTTGTTTAGCAAGGCATGCCTTGGTTCATGTTTATTCAATGGTAGTTTTGGAACCCCATGGAGATAGATTGTAGTACAATGGGGCAGTTCTTGGCCATTCATTGGGTTTGCTCCTGCCCCTACTTGGCCATGGGAGTTGAGCTGTGGTTGCCCTTAGGCTCATGCATTTTGTGGCCTCTGGGGTTGGTACGGGGGTCCTCCTGGAGAGTAGAATTTAGCTTGCAGTAAAGCACCCTTCTCCAGCATGGGGTCTGGCATGGATTCACATGCTCATGAATATTCCCCGTCGTCAGGCTGGGAATCCTCGGTAATGAAAAAACCAGTATCAGTTTCGTTTCTGATCTGTCTTTCGTAGTAATAACCAATCACTGGTCTCTGCGTCATACTGACCACAGCCAATGACTGCCCTCTACCTAAGCACCGCCTCTGGCAGCCATCTTCAGATTTTTACCGCACGTTCATGTGTTGGGATCCTCGTGCTATTGCTCTCGAGCGTTAGTGCTATTTTTTCGCGCTTTTTCACAAAAACTTCGATTCTTTCGGTCAAAAGAGCCTCAAGCTCCACCGATCCTACATCCGATCAACGGGGACCCGTGTCGGATTCATCTGTGCCCCTCAAGGGTGAAGATTTCGTCGAGCTACACTTCGGAGGACTCCAGAAGCTTCTCAGGCCCGGTCTCGGAGATGGCCCAGGAGAAGGGAAGCTCGACGCCCGGAAAGCTGTTCAGGGCCTGCCCTGGATGCCAGCTGCAGAACGTCTTCAAGGAGGACGAACACTCTTTCTGCCTTTACTGCCTTCATGGGGACAAGACGCACGTGGAGAAGGACTGTGCGTTTTGCGGCAACATGTCGGAACGGACCATGAAGGACCGCCATCAACGTCTCGCCAGCTGGCTGGAGGGTAAGAGCCCGTCTGGCGAGAAGAAGAAGAAATCTGAGCGGTCTTCTAAGACCTTTGAGGGCGCCCCGGCGACGGGGGCCCAACATAAGGCCAAGCACCGCGAGTCCGCTGGCACCGGGAGCGCCGAACGGTCGGGCTCTACGGGCGCCAGGCAGGGCGCACCCTCCCCGGCACCATCAACCACGAGCCAACGCTCTGGGTCGGGTAAGAGGAAGGCCGAGCACCCGGCGAAGCTCCTGGAGAGACCCCGGTCGAGCTCTAAGGCAGAGGAGGAGCGTGGCAGTGCCCCCTCCCTCAAGGATAAGGCGGTGAGCGCACCTAAGGTGGTGAAGGCCTTGATCCATTCGACCAAGCCCTCTATCGAAACGGTCGCGGCGGCCCTGGCCCAGCCTGTGGAGGCTGCACCAGTGGTGGCGGCCTCGGGGCCCAGAATCTCCCTGCCTCCTCGGAGGGAGTCTTCTTTCGTGCCCATCGATAGGACCCCCGTGAAACCCTCCGTGGGGAAGAAGGGGGGGCAGGGCGTCGTCGTAGATTCGGCCTCAACCTCAGAAGAGGAACTGATCGAGGTCTTAAGCCACGGCCTAGGCGTGGAACAAGACCAGCCCGTCGGAATGGGCCCCGACGCAGGTGACGACGACGACATCGTCGAGGATACCGACGGGGCCCCTGCTCGCCCGTCGGATTCCCCTCTGCCAGCGCCGCAAGACAACTCAGCGGCCATTTTGTTGGCTATACAGTCCTTATGCTCCGAGATAAGGACGAGACTACCGTTACCGACGGAGGAACCTCTCCCGTCGGGGGATCCAGAACCGGGACCTTCTGGTGTTCCCCCTACCAAGAAAAGAAGGATCCATCCACCGCCTCCTTTTCAACCGTCGCGCCCCGTCCAGCCCTCCTCCCCGTCCACCCGAGGGGATGATACGGGGACTGACACGGCAGCGACGGGTACGGACGACGAGGCATACGACGAGGATTTTCCGTCGTCGCCTCCCACCAGGGCTTCTCCGCCCGACGAGATTGGATCGTTCCACTCAATGATCGCCAGGGCATCCGAGCTTTTCCAACTCTGCCCTGAGGAGAAGAAAAAGGAAGGCTTCCTTTACCAACGGCGCGAGACCAAGAGGAAGACGGTCCTCGCAGTGCCTCTGTTGGACGACATTTGGGATGAGGGCCTTTCCCTCCTCAAGAACCCTTCCACGACGCCAGCGAAAAGAGACCGGTACGAGAAAAAGTACCGGGTCCCGGACTCGGCCCCCCTATGCCTCCGGGCGCAGCCTACCCCGGACTCCGTCGTCTCCGCGGCAGCCAGGAAGAAAGCGGGGGGGGGTGCGGCCTCCACGTCGACTTCCCCGCCGGACGGCGAGGGAAAGAAATTGGATGCCATGGGACGCAGAGTCATCTCGTCGGCGGCGACGACGATTAAAGCGGCCAACGCCTTGGCTATCGTGGCCCGCTACGACAGGGAACTCTGGTACAAGATAGCTCCCCTGCTGGATTTTCTGCCGGACGACAAGAGGGCGGAGGCCCTTGAGATCCTGCAGGAAGGTGAGGTGGCCTCGGACCACGCCATCACCGTGGCGACGGACATCGCCGACACTGGGTTCCGCCAGATGGGCAACGGCGTTTGCCTTCGACGTCGCGGATGGCTCAAGGCTACGGACTTTCGGCAGGACGTCCAGACCAGGGTCCTGGACATGCCCTTCGACGGGAACAACCTGTTTGGGAAGACAGTGGACGATTCCCTTCAGGCCATCAAGGCGGATACTGAGACGGCCCGGGCCCTTGGAGTACTGCAGCAACGGCGGACGCCCTTTCGGAGCGGCGGAGGCAAGGGCGCCTCCAAAGGTTCCGGCGGCGGTTTCGCTTCCTACCGTCAAGCGGCCCGCTCGTCGTCGCAAGAGGCCTACAGAGGACGAGGCAAGTCTGGCGGCCCCCGCCGTCGTCGCCAAGGAGGCCAAGGCGGCAAGGCCGCGTCCAAGCAGGATTGAACCGGCCGTGGGGTCGGGCCCCCACCGAAGCACCCCGGTGGGAGGCCGGCTGGCGGGCTTCGTCAGCGTGTGGGAGTCCATCTCCACCGACCGTTGGGTGCTGGACGCCCTGGCCCGGGGCCACGCGCTCGAGTTTCAAAGAAGGTGCCCGCGCGTCCCCCCCGTGGCCAGGAAAGAACTTCACGTCCCTCAACTTCTCCTGGAGGTAAAGGCGATGCTCAGAAAGGGCGCCATCGAACTCGTCCCAAAGAGGCTTCGGGGCTCCGGAGTCTACTCGCGTTACTTCCTCGTGAAGAAGAAGACGGGAGGATGGCGCCCCATCCTGGACCTGCGACGCCTGAACAAGTTCATCAAGGCGCAGAAGTTCCGGATGGTCACCCTCCAGCACGTCCTGGGTCAGCTGGAGGAAGGAGACTTCCTATCGTCGTTGGATTTGGAGGATGCCTACTTCCACATTCCCATCCTAAAGGGGCACCGAAAATTCCTCAGATTCGTGGTCCAAGGGCGTCATTACCAGTTCAAAGCCCTTCCCTTCGGACTGCGGTCGGCACCCAGGGTTTTCACCAAGTGCCTCGCACCGGTGGCGGCGCAGCTGCGCCGCGAGGGGATTCACGTCTACCCCTACCTGGACGACTGGCTCATCCGCGCCAAGACGAGGGAGCTCGCCGTGGTCCACACGGCAAGGACCGTCCAACTCCTCACGGACCTGGGATTCTCCGTGAACTACGCCAAATCCCACCTGGTGCCCGCGCAAGTCGCACTGTTTCTGGGAGCGAGGCTCGACACAGTGTCCCTTCTGGCCTCCCCGTCGGAGGAGAGGACCAGGACCATCTTGGGCAAGGTGCAACGGATGTTGGTGGCCGACGCGGCCAAGGTGAGGTCCATCAAGTCCCTCCTCGGGATGATGTCTTCCTGCATCTACCTCATTCCCATGTGCAGGCTCCGGATGCGCCCGTTGCAAGAGTTCCTGGATGCGCGCTGGATCCAGACGACGGGCAGCTTCGAGGAAAGGATCAAGCTCGACGAGAGTTTCCGACGAGCGATACGGTGGTGGGGCACCCGCGCGCATCTGACGGCGGGCATGGACTTCCAGACCCCAGCCCACCAGGTGACTGTGACCACGGATGCCTCCCTAGAAGGGTGGGGAGCGCACACCGAAAATCTGCACGCAAGGGGACTCTGGCTCCCGACGGAGAAGTCCCTGCATATCAACGTCCTGGAGCTCCGTGCAGTGTTTTGGGCCCTCAGGTCCTTCCTTCCGTCCCTCAAGGGCAAGGTGGTGAGGATCTTCACCGACAACACCACCACCATGTTTTACATCAGGAAACAGGGCGGAACCAGGTCCCCAGCGCTGTCCAAGGAGGCGCAGGACCTGTGGCATTGGGCCGTCGCCCAAGGGATTCTTCTGGTGCCGTTTCATCTGGCAGGGATAAAAAACACCATCGCCGACTCACTCAGCAGGGAGCTGCGCTCGTGCCACGAGTGGGAACTACGGCAGGATCTGGTGGATCGCCTCTTCCGACGGTGGGGCACACCCCAGATCGACCTGTTCGCGACGGCGACGAACACCAAGTGCCGGAGGTTCGCCAGCAGGTTTCCCCAGACGAGGAGCATGGGCGATGCTTTCTCGTTCCCCTGGGAGGGCCTGTTCCTCTACGCGTTCCCTCCCTTGCCTCTGCTAATCCGGCTCGTCAACCAGCTCAAGAGGTCACGGTGCAGGATGATCCTCGTCGCACCTGCGTGGCCGAGGCAGATATGGTTCCCGGACCTTCTGGACTTGTCGGCGTCCCCGCCAATCAAGCTGCCGGCGGACGCGGATCTACTCTCCAGGGAAGGAGGCGCCATCCTCCACCACGACCCGAAGTCGCTGAACTTGCAGGCCTGGCTCCTGCAGCGCTAGAGTTTGGAGGATACGACATACCGGCCGATTGCAGAGAGGTTCTTGCAAAGGCCAGGGCGTCCTCGACTCTTAAATGCTACGGACACAAATGGAAGAGGTTCTCTGTCTGGTGCCACGCACAGAAGATTAACCCTCTACGGATTACGGCTCCCCAAGTGCTGCCGTACCTGCTGACGCTGGCCAAAGCTGGTCTGGCACACGCGTCCATCAAGATTCATCTTGCTGCGATCTCCCGATACACCAGAACCATGGGCCGGACGTCCTTGTGGTCTCATCGTCTGGTGAAAGAGTTCATGAAGGGACTGTTCAGATCGTTCCCGCCGGTGAAGGCTCCGGCCCCGGCGTGGGAGCTCAACGTGGTACTGACCAAACTCATGGGACCTCCGTTCGAGCCTCTGCACTCGGCCCCGTTGAAGTTTCTATCGTGGAAAACAGCTTTTCTCGTGGCCATCACCTCCGCACGACGAGTGGGAGAGATCCAGGCCCTTTCCTGCAAGGCCCCGTACTTGACTTTCCACGACACGAGGGTAGTGCTCAGGACGCACCCCTCCTTCATGCCCAAGGTACCGTCGGACTTTCATCTCAACGAACCCTTGGTGTTACCTGTGTTCTTCCCGTCGCCTTCGTCGCCGGCTGAGAGGACTTTGCACTCGCTGGATGTAGCTAGAGCGCTGAAGTTCTACGTGGACCGCACGAAAGGTTTTCGGAAGACGTCACAACTCTTTGTGAACTTTGGACCTGTCAATCAGGGGAAGGCTCTCTCGAAGGCTTCCATCTCCAGATGGCTCTCCGGCTGTATCATGTACTGTCACCGGTTGGCAAACCGACCGCTGCCTGGCCGTCCGAGAGCCCATTCCACCAGAGCGATCGCAGCTACCACGGCGTTCCTATCTGGTGTGCCCCTGCTGGACATATGCAGGGCTGCTACGTGGAGGTCGACGCACACCTTCACGAAATTCTACTGCGTCGACCGGGATTCCAGGGAGGAGTCCAGGGTCGGCCAAGCAGTGCTGCGCAACCTGTTCGCCTGAGGTGAGCCTGGTGAGGAGGTAAGATGCTTAATGTTGAGTTGATGTGATGCTTAATGTTGAGCCTTTGCCACCTCCCGTGGTTGTGCATGTGTGTACTGCTATGTATTCTTTATTCATGAGCATGTGAATCCATGCCAGACCCCATGCTGGAGAAGGAACAAGTTACTTACCTGTAACTGTTGTTCTCCAGCATGGGTCTGGCATGGATTCACATGCGAACCCTCCCGCCTACCCCTCTGCGGCTCTTCACTTGGTCATACTGCCACTTCACGTGCTTCCAAATCTGAAGATGGCTGCCAGAGGCGGTGCTTAGGTAGAGGGCAGTCATTGGCTGTGGTCAGTATGACGCAGAGACCAGTGATTGGTTATTACTACGAAAGACAGATCAGAAACGAAACTGATACTGTTTTTTTCATTACCGAGGATTCCCAGCCTGACGACGGGGAATATTCATGAGCATGTGAATCCATGCCAGACCCATGCTGGAGAACAACAGTTACAGGTAAGTAACTTGTTCCTTCTAGCCACCCCATCTTTTACAGGTTGCAGTCCTTCCCGTGCAGCAATTTGCCCTTGTGTCTAGGGAATTCAGCATGTATGTATGCTTCACCAGGAAACACGGACTGTATTTACCCAGCCTCTTTTATACCCACGAGTACTTTCTAAGGATGAATCATATTGGTTGTTTTCCCAAAAGCTCTTGTATTACTTGTATCAATTCCTCTTATATGATTAATAGTTAAGGTCCGTGATTGGTTTATGTCAGGGCTCTGCAACCTGTGGCTCTTCAGATGTTTTGTACTTCGACATCTGTAATCCCTAACAATAGACTATACAGGAGTTATGTTATAAAATATCTGGTAAACCAATTGTTGCAGACCTCTGATTTATAGGGTAATGGTTTCTATTGGGTGTTAAAAGGAACTACGAGGTTTCACAAACTTCTTACGGGCCGTCTCCATCTTGGCATTCCCTACCTTAAGTTTGGCAGCTCTGCAGCATTGCACTAGCTTTTGTGCAATTTGCTGTATCTCCCATAGTATGAGTGCTGGAGTACATGGTCAGCAAGGGCCCCATTGCTTGTTTCTGTTTCGTTAAGTCAACATATCAGCGTTCATGAACGCTGCACGTTTGCAGCGAGTCATCTACAGATTATCCTAATTTTGGTATTCCGATCTTTGGCCCGCTCTGTTCCCTTGTGGTGTAGTATGAGGAATGGAGTTCTCGGGTTGGAGACTGCCCAGGGATATTCCTAAATTGCTGTGCCTCTGTGGGGACAGCAAGCCAACAGGATGCCTCCTCATCCAACCTCTAGTTAACATATCTGGTAGCAGCCGAGTCAACCCTGTTCCCTGTTAAGTGATAGTTTCAGATGACATCAAATTGTATCAATACCAAACAGTTCAAGAGTGACAGTTATTAATTAAGGATGTAGCAGGTGGTGGAGCATTCCTTGAAATCTGCAAAAGTGTTGTGCAAACATGACCAGCATTAGATAAAATGATGATAAGGACGAACAGTGAAGTGCAGATAAAATTAAAAGTAAATAATGAAAGAATGACTGTGAAGCATGATAGAGAATTAAAGAGACTAGCCTGTTATTAATGTGGAATTCTGGAGCATCTGGCATCCAATCCCTTGTGTAAGATGTGTTGAATGTGGATGCCTGTGGACATTTTGCCGGAGTGTGGGGAAAAAAGCAGGAAGTAGTGAAATAGGCAGAATAAGAGGTTGCTGAAGGTATTCATGATTTTGTGATATATATTGGTGAGGTGAAAAGACTTGGTCGTGTATATGAGGGGCAAAAAATTAAAATGTTAACCAATTCAGGGTCACTTTGATAGGCAATATCTAAGGAAGAAAGGACAAGCATGGGAAGGTAATTGCAGGAGTTGATAGAAGCAAACATCGGGTGTGGAGCATGCACTGTGGACAAGTTATGTTTTTGGGGTATGCAGTAGTGAGGTTTGCCTATAAAGGCACAATTGCAAGTGGGAAATCCTACATTGCGAAAAAGGGATAGTCTTATCTTAGGATAGGCCCAACAAAGACTATACATGTTGTTGAAGCCTAATGCCCCAAAACGTGTTACATCTAACTTTTCAAGACATTTGGGAGATTCTGCCATGTTTAATGATACTTGAGGGATAAGATAATTCATACATTAGGCAGTGTTGAAAAGGAGCCAATTCTGCTGTTAACGTTTTTTGACCCCCTTCAATACTGTTAAGGGAATCAATGAAGAAGGAACATGACTGCAAGCGTTAAGATGTTATTGAAAAGATTGAGCCCGCCCGGTGGGTGACTCCTACCGGGAAAGCTTGAAAGTAAGGGGCTTCCATTACATTTTGTGTAGTCCTCCTTCAACAGTAAGATTTGGGTGGACAGACATCCATTACCATGATTCAATTAAATGTTGACCATTCTAGAAACTGCAAAAGTCTTTGCTACTCTTGACTTGTTGCTTGCGTACCATCACGATCATTCATGATGATGATTGTGGTGTATCATTTTAAAAGCATGCATTCAAACTAGCGTCTCCATCTTCTATATTTCAAAGACTAATTGAAAAGTTATTTGGTGGTATGTTTCAGAGTAAATGTGTATAGGATATCTCATTGTTTACTAGTAGTAGACATGAGCGTGATGAGACTTTGTGTCCAAATATTGCAGTTACGAGGAAGGCGTGGTTGGCCAACAAAAAGGAGAATCATACATTTAATGTACAGGAGGAGTCCTACATGAGGCGGAAGGAATAAGCTGTAGAGTTAGCTGGGTTGAGGCTGTGAATGACACATATGCAACTGTTAAGGATACACTTTTTGTGTTGATTAACTAAATACTATTTGAAATATGTGAACAGTTTTGTGTCAAAGGGTGGTGTTGTAGGCACTGTTGAAAAGGTGTGGAACATAGTTTCCGGGGTGCGACTGTTCCTTTAATAGAAGGAACAGTGATATTCTCAGTGCCCATTATGAGAATATTTGACCCCAGTAGTATCTTGAAAGCACATGCTGCAGGGGCTAGGCTTCAGGGGCAATTGTGACACCTGAAGAAGGTATCTCTTGCATGCAAGTTGAGTCATTGAGCATTTAAGTTCTTAAGAGGTGTGCAGCTCAGTCGCAGCGTATCATAACCCCATAGTTCATGTATTAGTGTTGAAGAGAGTATAATAATAAAAACCTGCATGATAAATAGATGGGCTTTCAAGTTGGAGCAATACCCTTTTGTTGTGGAGTATATGACTGGGCTTTAAAATGTATTGGTGGACTGTTTGTCGTGATTATATCATAAAGAACAAGAGAAAACTGAGAACACTGAGGAGGCTACCGTGACTCAGGTACTGGTCAACAGTGTATTGTCCCAGGAATAACGAAAGGGATAATGACAGAAGTTTGGCCTATGAAAAATAATGAAGGGTTACGTTTTAGAGGGATGCTATGGCAAAGTGAACATTTTGTTGAGGAGTCCTGTATGGCAGATGATTTTTTTGTTTAGAGGTGAAAAGATCATGCTTACTAGGCGGTCAGAAGGTCTCTAGCAGAAATGGCACATGAAGCCCACTTGGGAAAGAACATGATGAAGAGGTGTGTTGGAGAATGTGTTTGGTGGCCGGGGGTCGACCAAGAGATTGAATTAATAGTAAAGGAGTGTGCAAACATTAACTAGTAGTACCACTGCCTTTGAGTCCTGTTTGTGTACAAGTCCATGAAATTTGTGTTTGTTATTATGGGGCTTGTTCAAGGACTTATAATAGGCTGCTTTTCCCTGGTAATAATCGATTGTTATTCTATGTGACCTATGGTGAAATGTTTGGAAGACGTTACTACAAATAAAGTCATAGAAATCTTGGATGCATTTAAAAGAAAATTATGTTCCTAAATGGATAGTAAGTAACAGCAAGGTACAATTGGTGTCAGAGGAAACGTTGACATTTTTTAAGGGGAATGGTACCCCATATCATTCCAAAGTTTTGCAATGGGACTGGTTGAGAGTTCAATCAAGGAGTTGTTTAATTAGTGAAAGGGCTGGAATTTATAAGGGACACTGGACATTTTCCCAATTGTTTCTCTTAGATGAAGAGTGCACATGGCTAGATTAGTACTGGAATGATATGGGGTAATTGTGCTGTATATTTGGATAAAAGGAAATTAAGGGGGGTGGAGGCATGCCAGAGGAAGTAGGTGAAAGAGATTCAATGTTCATTACTGCACTCAATGTAAAGTTGGTTAAATATGAGTTAAAAATAACTGCCTCATAAAGCTGCACCAAAATGTATGGGTACGTAAACAGTGGTTGGAGAACTGTGAAGGGCGGCGCCTGTATGCCACTTAAAATATTCAACCTGCTTACCTTGATGTATGGCTAGTTTACCATATGGTCCATTTGTATGGCACAGACCACAAGCGCAGTTACTTATTGCCCGTTAACTAATACATTTGTTATTAATGCCTTCGGCACCCTTCAAAGTTTTCCTAGTTTCCACTGTCCCGGCATGTTTCTTTTCTGTGTTCTTTTACATCTCTACAGAGTCAATCTTCGCAATCAATATGCTGCACGGGGTGTTTAGCAACTAACCAGTGCCTGGAATGTGTATTTTTGGCTAAAATTATTCATGAAATATGTCTTCTGAAACCTCACAGTAATTTGGTAAGTGGGATCATTTTGTGGTGCATCAGTCATTTGGCATTTCATATTGCCTTTCATGGCAGCTTGTTGCCTTTACATGTCTTTTAAGAGAAGCTTGTATTCAAAATGTTTATTAAAGTGTCGCTGTTAGGATTTGTGAGACAGGCATGGTATCAAGAGAGACACAGACTGAAAGGTAGCAGTTTCAAAACCTGTATTTAATAAAGTTCCTTGCTTGGTGTAATACCTAACTGGCCCTATCTCTAAATGGATTGTTCCCACAACTGATTTTTCTAAGAGCCGTTGATGTCTCTAAGTCCAAAACCAAAGACTGTCTATGTCTATGCCTAAGCCTATGCTTGCCCTCACTCTTGGACAAAATGTGTTCAGGAATCTTCTTAACAAGGAAATGTAAACCATAGCTGCTTTCAGGTAGTCTTGCCAATAGTTTTAGCTCTGTCAGCTCGAAATAATTCAACTCAAAAGGGTTGCCCTTGAAACCTTCCGCATAGGGCTCTTGCTGTAAGTCAATAGAGTTCACAATGACTCTTGGTCTCTTGGGGTTCCCTTCCCCAAGCTTCAATCCTTCCAGTTCCAAATAAAAAGACACAGTTCCTGTTAGGCCTCTCAGGGTTTCGCTTCCCTAAGGTTTAGGCCTCTCTTCACAATGTTCAACAATGTCTTTGGTGGGCCTCCGAGGGTACTGTGAGAAACCTGAAGGTATTCTTCCAGGTAGTACCCAGGAATCCCTTATTCAGGAGGCCAAGACACAGCCATTGCTGTTGGATCCAGTTCCAGGGGGTGGACCAGTGGGGGAGGATCACCTGGGTGAGGGAGACCAGGGTTATGCTTGTGAGGATATCCAAGGTGAGGCGCAGTACTGTAACGAGGAGGAAAAGAGAGGTTGAGATCCCTGAGGCCTCTGTAGGGTACAATACATCTGCCTCCACCCCTCTATTTAGATCTCTCCAGTCCAAATCCCACAACCCCTCAATATGTAATTAGTCCTCTAATGACCCAAATCTGGTTACACCCAAAAAGCATAACTCTCAGAATCCTTGTTTCACCTGTCTCCATACAAATACTCCCTGTTCTTCCCCCGTCCCTCTGCTTATTATTTTCCGCATTCCCTACCTGACCAGAAAAAACACTGATTCCCACAATCCCCTTTGTTTATTTCATAATTCTGTCTATTCCTGTTTACCCCGCAAACCCTACTAATCCTGTCCCACTGATTGTCACGTTCTGAACTCCCAGTCGAAAGTGACCGACAATTACAATTCCCACCATCCCCTATGTTCTGTTCTTCATCCGGTCATTCTGGTCCATTTCTCGAACCTTCCCAATCCCATCCCGTCAAATACTCTGACACTCCAAATCCCCCCCCCCCTTTTCTAACACAAATACTTTTTCACACCCAAGACATTGGACTAATGTAAAGCCTGTTTACCTGACATGTCCTGACACCAGGGTCAGGCATTTGACTTAAATCACACACACCTGACGGCCCTTCCTTTTCCCCACAGTGATAAAAGATGGAGCAAGACAGTACAGTACGATCAAGGCGAGCATGGCAGACAGCACGAGACAGCTAAGCAAACACGGCAGTTCAAGTGAAGGGGAAAGGCGCAGGAGCCAAGAGGGGATTGAGGAGAGAAGTGACCTTGCCCTTTTCATACCACACCCGCAGAACCTTTCGTGAAAGAGAGCTTAAAACCGCGAACAATAGCACCAGTGTCTTGCCGCAGATATCAACGGTACATGGGTCAAGCTTATGCCGATAAGCAGGAGTGAGGGTAGCTCCATTGCCTGTGGTACCGGCCTTGACTCCAGAGAAGCCAAAAGCCAAGCGGTTCATCACAGCTGGTGAGTGGGGTTCCATGTAATAATGTCGCCACAAAAATCTCGCCATGCAAAAATATTGCCGAAAAATTGCCGTTTTTTTGTGGCGACATTATTGCATGGAACATGCGGTGGACACCCCCGCAACCCCCAAACTTTCTTTTTCTTTGCCCCCTGTCTCCCTATATTTATGGTCACCCAAATAATATCGCCACAACATTTTCCCGGCGATATTATTTACGGCGACCATATATATGGCGATATTATTACCTGATACCGTGAGTGGAGGGGAGAATGGATAAGAACCCGTGCGGTGTTGGATGAGAAGCGCAAAGTGGCAAGTTTGAACCAAGTTTAATGAACTGTAAGAAGTGTTGAGGGGAGACCAGCTGCAGAGGGAAAACCGGCACCACGTGGGTGCTAATACAAGAGACTCTGGTCGATCCCCATCTGAGTGAAACTACAGGTACCGGAAGCGCAAAGGAGAATACCTAAAAGAGGTCAAAATGGTCACACAGGAGGTCTAGTAAAATCCCTGTACAATCGAAAGACTTTGATCGTCAGACAATGGGAAAGCAAGGGAAGTAAATCCTGCATTGAGGGAAAGAAAGGGAAGTAAATCCCGCATTGAGAGAAAGCAAGGGAAGTGAATCCCGCATTGAAAGCAAGGGAAGTGAATCCCGCATCGAGAGAAAGCAAGGGAAGCGAATCCCGCAAAAGCAAGCAAATGTCAAGTTGGCAAGAGTGAGCCCGAGCGAGGGATGCTGACGAGAAGGGGGCAAGTCTAAAGTCCCAGGAAACATTGTGTTGACAAGAGTGAACCCGGCGGAAGGATGTCTGGTAGAACTGTTTTGAAAAGACAGCAAGAGCAAAGGAGAAGCTGTAGTAAACCCAAAGAAGGGCAGTTGAAAATAAAGTAGGGTCAGCACCCAGAAGAGGGGGTCCCAGGGGTGAACCCATCACCCAGTGAACATTGGAAACAAACTTTCATTTGTTAAAGGAACTTCATTTTGGAACCAGAGAGGCCCTTGAAAGTGAGAAAACATAGCTATTCGCACTCTTAATATAATTGAAGAACTTTCTAGGGATTTGTACCCAGAAGAGGGGAATCCCGGGGTGAAAGTAGTCACCTAACGCCCATGGAAAAGACTGTTTATTTGTTTTGTTAGTTGAATACGTTAGGTCCTCGAAGGCAAGAGATTTGCAAGAAAACAAGACTTCGCCATCTATGTTCCTGAGAGCTGCCATTAGAACTGTCGTCTCGTGCTAGAGAAGCCCGAGACTGTACTGTGCTCCAAGCTCCCATCTTACCCCGTGTGCAAAACGTGGGGAAGGGAGACCCAGGCTACCATATCCTGACCTATTATTTGAGAATACTTTTATTTCATTTTCTAGCGAATTTTCCCACGCCCTTTTTGTATTAGTTGTAAGGTCAGGCCATAGGTTTATTAGTATAGGCCCTTTTTATTTGACACACCGCCACTTGGACCGCCTTATTTTTCATTTGATGGTCGACGCTTGCTCCCATCTTAGATTTAGATTTAGGTTTAGATTAGGGGTGTTTCCAACCTGCACACAACGTTCATTGTTCAATAAACACCCTTGTGCTGGGAGCACTTGTGTCTGTCTTACTTGTTGTCGCCAGAGTTCCTTACAGTGCCCTTCCCTAAGCCTAGGCCCCTCCTGGTTTTGCACAAAAGTTCACCTCTTCAAGATGTGCCGTTTTAAGACCCAGTTCTTTCCATGGGGTAGTGTCCGCGACTTTTGAAAATGCTTGGCTTTTCACACCTCCCCTGCGTGACCACTCTGACTCCTGACCCCTCTATTTGTACTCTGTTTCTTCCTTTTAGGTACCTTTCCCTCTTGTGCTCATTTCCAATCTGACTTTATTTCTCTTACACCTTTCTTTACTTCTATAGTGCACACCTGCACCCTCCTCTTCAAGTTGCTTCTTGCACACTCTTCTTCCCCTGGCACTCTGTCCTTTGCACAAACACCCTTGCACCTTCCTTTCCTTGTATCATGCCTCTTGCACTTTCTCTTTTCGACCTGCGCATCTTTCATGCCCTCCTTTTCAGCTTTCTGGTCGCTCTCACCCTTTCTTTACTTTCTTTCACTTTGTGTTTAACTCTTCACATCTGTCAGGTCGCTTGCATCCTCTTTGCTTTCTGTCACTCTGCTTATCAATCTGTCTGGTTGCTTGCATCCCCTTTCCTACTTCGGGTTGCTTGAACCTTTACTGTACCGTCCTTTCGCTTTGCTCCTCTTGCGCACTCTGCTTTTCCTTGCTTTCATTTTCTTTCCGCTAGCTGCTTTACTTTCTGCTTTCTCCTTCAAGCAGCTGCTTCCGCTCCAGCCATCCTCAGGCTGCTGGGTTCCTCTCATTGACATAGCGAATTACTGGGCAGTGCAGCGCCGTTGAGCAGCTCCCCGGGATACGGGGTGTGATCAGGGTCTCGCTACCTGCCCCTCGGACAGCCCTGGGACCGACACATGTACCAGTGGAACGAGCACTGGCCTGCACACAGCCAATAAGCAACCACTTGCCTTCCTCTGGCTTCAGAGACACCGCTCCTCCGCCACGCTGCCACCCCTACGGGTACACCAGCCCAGCATCTCGACGTCCCGTTCTCCTCCAGCCCTCCCAGGCTTCTCGTGTTGCTGCCTTCACTTTCCAACCAGCAATCCCGTTTTGCTCGTACTTCTTGGCAGACTCGCACCTTTTTTACCAGAAGTAATTGTCAAGTGGAGTCATGTGTAAAAGGTTTGGGTTAATTGCCTGAACTGTTACATGGCAGGCCTCTCTTTGTATTCCCATACTGTTTCTATGGGCAATCCTCATTGCTCCTGATAGCCTCTTCTTCGTCCCAGTACTTATTGGAAATGCAGAGGGTGAGATGGGGTGTGATTGAAAATACCCCATTAAGGCTGAAGGGAGAGTGGGTTGGTGTATAATTGGGAAAGGGGGGATACCATGCCTCACCTTTGGGTAATCTTCTCCCAATCCCATATGACTCTCCACTCGGGCAATCCTCCCTTGCTTATCCACCCTAAGGGTCAGGATCCAAAAGCGATGACTCTTCCCTGGCCACCTGAATGGAAGATCCTGGGGAGTAGGTGGTAGAATACAGTCGGGTTTCTCACAGATTACAGAAAGCAAGGAGCTGTCTTGTCTGGCATATTAAGATGCTAAAAGTGCCACCTCTCTCTAGCAATATGCGGCTTGTGGTGACTTCTATTTTAGGACTTTCAGCGTTTATGGCTTTCATTACTTAAAATAATGAGTGCATCGCAGCTTACAATTATAGTGAAAGCAATGGCAAGTACTTTGCATGCACCGTGCCGAGAGGAAAGCAGACAGGTGATGGAATGTTAAACCTGCTTGGTTGGTGGCACTGTGGACCTACCGTCCCGCAACATCAGTGTTTTCTGCTTAGGTTCCTAATGGGGCCACTGACCTTTACAGCTCTTGAGTGCATCCCGAAAACCTATTTGGTGTGCCAACAAGCAGTACACCTCCAGGGTGCTGCAATTGCTCATGCAACATGCTACTACTCCGCAAGCCCTTTTCATCACCTGCTGCAGCTTCATGTTCAGTGACATGTTGCTATATTTGTTTCCTTAGACAGAGGCACAGAGAAGTATTTCATAATTCAGTCTGTGATAAAGGGCTATGCAGGATTGGGCGTGTGCAAGCTGCCTGTAAGTGCTTAAATGTGGCCATATTGAACATCATTTACTGGAAAGGGAGGTAGCGAGCATGTTAAATGTTTAACACTGAATGCTTCTCATTCTGTTAAATATGGTTCCACACTCGTATTCGTTTTTGATTTTGGTTTTCCCTCTTGACAACTGTTATTGCCAGTACTCATTACTGTGCAGTTTGTACAATCCATGTCTTCTTACCTGGGCTATTCCATTACCCACTAGAAAGGAAAGGCATGATTGACTAACTAGTCCCTTTTTCTTTTATATTCTTGTTTCTGATGCTTGTGAATCTGCTTAGAATCACATGCTTTGCATATAGTCTGACATCTAGTGGTAATCGCAAAGTATTGCATTTTTGTTCTTCGAAGATCATAAAGTGACGTTGACCTGGCCATGTCTGTAACACTATCCTTACTGTGATGTGTAATGTACCCATGATCTCTCACACGTCGAGGTCCCCCCTGGATTGTTTGTATCCATCATACTGATCGGTAGCTTTAATGCAGGGCTTGTGTTAACAAGATTGATTACTAAATATGATCGTGTCTTTGCACCGTTTTGTCGACTTGACTCGACGGACGTTTCCTGTATCCCATCTTAAGATTCTCTGGCTGAATTCTTGACAGCTGTCAGCGGCCTACACGATCAGACTTCGGCCTTTTACAGTAGGGAGAGTTTACTCTTTAGAGAATGGCTTTTCTTGCTTTTCCCTCTTTTTTTCCCTTGTCTAGCTGCTATTTTTCTACTCCATGATGGAGAGAACTCCATTTAAATGCTGCCCTTCCTGTAATAGGACGTTTCCTTGGAGGAACACTCATAAGGAGTGTAATAACTGCTTACCTCGGGACCCTGACGAGCGCAAGGCCTGTCGTCTCTTTAAGCCTAAGACACTTGAAGAAAGGCACACAAAGCGGTGGTTGGTCTACGCCATGTAGGTTGAATCCCATTCCCCCACCAGCGTTATCACATCCGACAAGGAATCCTCCAACAGGCACAGCTCCAGTTCGGAGCCCGAAGACTTTGTTGCAGAGTCTGCCGACTCCCAGGTGCTCATCCCCAGCCCTACTGCACATGCCAAATGCCCTGCTGCAGGGAGACCAACCACTGGTTACAGGGGCACACACAATCGCACCACTTCACCTTCTGGCATCCCCCAACGGTACCGTCGAAGATGCCAACGGCACCCACAGGCACCTTGAAATCTTTGTTGGACCCTGTAGAACCTTCTGGTTCTCAACCCTCTACGTGTAGCACTAGGTTCAAAGTCTTCAACTACACAGGGTGCTCCCCTTAAATCTTTCAGCACCTGTTTCAGACACTTTGAAAGACGCATCAAAAAGCACATCATTGGGTAAAAAACATCCTAAATTAAGGGAAAAGTTGCCCAAGTCACTTCCCCAGCCAGATTCCCATGGTTCTGGCCCCCCCGACACCCCCTGTCTGTCTTCAAGGATATGTCAAGACCTCTTCCCCGCTGTCACAGTCCTTACAGAGTCAAAAAGGTCCTGTTCAAGATGAGTTGACTTTCCCACTCCCTGAAGTTCCAACTACAGGGTCCTGGACTAGGGCAAGGTTTGAGGAATGTATGGAAAAGGTGTCTGAGTTTGATTTCTCAGACATATTTGATAAAAGTATTCATAAAAGAACTCCCTCCTTAGAGCACTACAAGTCTCCTAGACTTTGGTCCCCAGTTTTCCGCTCTGTATCTCCTGTTCTTAAAATTGATGAACTCCTCAGGAATCAAGATGATCAGGATGAAGAATTATTATATGTTCCAGACCAGGGAGAAGTATCCCAATATCCTGGCTACCAGGACCCACATGCATGGCTTGATGCTGATAACCAGCCCACTGCCCCTGCACATGAGGCCGAACCTGACATCTTTTTAGATGCCACGCCTGTTGCACAGCCCAGCGAGTCTTCTCCCGTTGACGAACAGCTGATCTTCAATAACATCCTTAAAAAGGCAGCAGATCCTTTCATAATTCTTACCCAAGAGGCAGTGCCTGACTCCAACTTTGTGGAGGGCATCCCCAAAGAGAAGATACCGGTCAGTCAAAAGATTCCCTACTCGACTATATAAAGATGCATATCGCCTCTTCTTTACTCATGCCCTCCCTTACTCGGGCAATTAACCTGCACATTGAGAAAATGTTCAGACATGGTCCCTCAGATCCCCTCTATACTCGGGGACACTCAGTTCCGGATTCACTGGTGGTCACCACAACCATAAAGCGTGCAGGCGTTTCCTTGTCTTCGCCTGAGGATCCTCCCGACAAGGACTGTAAAAAAAACCTATGCCTTTGGCAAAAGGAAAGTCTTCTGCGACTTATAGTACCTGCATTGCCAATAACCCCAATTTGCTTACCAGCTTCAGTGATGTCCAGTGGGGTCTGGTGCAGGACAGACTGCAGAGTGTTCCTTAACGTACCAAGTAACAGCTGCTCGTTATTGTGCAAGAAGGACAACACGTCACTCAGAATATTTTTTAAAACACGTTCGACGCCAATGAGACAGCTGGCAGAGTGTTAGAGGAAGGGACTCTTTTAAAGTGACACACTTGGTTAAAAAACTCAAGACGCAGGCCTCCCTTCAGTAAGTCCATAGAAGTCTGCTCTGTTTGGGAAAGTGCTGGATGACTCACTCGAAATGGCAAAGAAGGAACATGAGAGCTTAAAGTTTCTCAACCATATTACCAGCAGGCCGCACATGCAGCACAGAGTTTTTAATATCTGCCAATCCTTTTGAGGGCAATCCTTCTCCAGACCCTCAAAGGGTTCTTATAATACAGGAGGTTTGCCCTGGTGCTCTAACCAAGGAACGTCCAATGCATATCAAGCCCCTCAATGGCAGGGGTTTTGGCGTGGCAAAGGAAGGGGTAGGAATGTACCCGCCAGAGGCTTCGCTGCCAACAAATGACTCTCCAATCTGAGTCTCAACCCATAGATCTCCAGTAGGAGGTCGGATAGCATGCTTCACCCATGCATGGGAGGGGATCACTTCAGACAAGTGGGTGCTCAAAACAGTGGGCAAGGGTTATTGCGTTGAGTTTCTTCAAACAACCTGGTACCACCTGCTAGAGAACAGAAGATTGTCTCCAGACCATCTCCTCATCCTTCAGGCAGAAGTGGAGGCCCCCCTGCAAAAGGGGTTCAATGGAACTCGTCCCAGATCATAAGGTAAACAAGGGTATCTATTCAATATATTTCTGTGTACCCAAAAAGGTTCTAACCCTGCGCCCTGTATTAGACATGTGCCTTTCAAACCAGTTTATCAGCCTCATAGTTTCAGGATAACAACTTTGCAAGAGGTAATTCCACTGCTGAAGCACAGGGATTACATGGCCACCTTGGATATGAAAGATGCATACTTACATATTTCAATGTTGCCTGTGCACAGGAAGTACCTAATGTTCAGGATAGAGAACACGCACTATCAAGTCAAAGTACTCCCTTCAGCATTGCCTCAGCCTGAGGATTTTTACCAAAGTTCTAGCAGTGGCAGTTGCTCACTTGCACAGGCAGTCCTTTCCAGTGTACCCTTATCTAGACAACACCCAAAAGATAATAGACATTCTCTTTTAACTGGGGTTCTTTATCAACAAAAAGAAATAAAATCTTATCCCCAGTCAAGTGAAACAATTTCTGGGAGCAATAATTCGGACAGAAGACAGACTTGTCTTCCCCTCCAACGAGAGGGTTCAAAACATGTTGTTCCAGATCCCTCAATATGTGGGCGGTCATTAGGTAACTGTGCGGAGAGCCATGCAGCCATTTGGAATGATGGCATCCTGCATTTTCCTAGTTCCACATGCCCTTTTGCGCATGCGCCCTGTGCAAGAGTGGCCCTCGAGCCAATGGTGGTCAAGCAAGCGGTCAGTGGGAAAATCTGGTGGTTGCCTCGAAAGCCCTCGGTCTATCACTGCAGTGGTGGACAAAGCACAACATTCTGAAATCATTCACCACCACGCAGTTGAGGCCACTATCACCACAGACTCATCCCTGTCAGAGTGGTGAGCTCACCTTTTCCACCAGACAACACACAACATATGGTCACAATCTGTAGTAAACAACATATCAATCTATTAGAGCTACTAGCTTTGTTCAAAGCCATGAAAGCTTTTCAACAACAACTTGGAAACACTGTTCTAGACCTAACGGACAGCACCACTGCCATTTTTTACATAAACAAACACTGGGGTACTCACTCTCCAGGGCTGTCCAAACTGTCACAAAGCATTTGGAAGTGGGCACTCAAACACATGTTCCTTCTGTCACAACACATTCCAAGTGAACACAATCTTCTTGCAGACATGCCCTCATGAAACTGACCTGCCCCTACAACATGCTGCCACAGGATTGGGGAACAACATGGCACCCATGGCCTCAAACTCTCAGGTTAGCAGCATGGCTCCTGAAGTCATTGAGTTTGGACATTTTTAAAGAGGCATGGAAACCAAATACAGAACACTGTTATTCCAGTAAATGGAGGCGTTTTGTCATTTGGTGTGATACTCATAACATCAACCTAACTGATTATTCCCCCACACACATAGTCCATTATCTAACCCTCCTCTTCGACTCAGGACTAGTTTTTAACTCGCTGAAGGTCCCTCTCTGCTTACACCACCTCTCAGAGCAAAACGTCCTGGTGGAGAGTCCGGTAATCAAGGCTTTCATGGAAGGGGTGAAGACACTTCACCCACCTATTTCTAATCCAACTCCCGGATGGGACTTCAATGTTTTCCTTACTAAACGTATGGGCCCTCCTTTTCAACCAATGCACAAAACTAGTCTTAAGGCTCTCTCTCACCTATAAGACTGCTTTTCTGGTGGCTATTACGTCCATTACAAGAGTTGGTGAACTAAAGGCGCTTTCAGTTCAAGACCCATTTGTTACTATTCATCAGGACAAAGTGGTTTCGCGCGCACATCCCCATTTTGCACCTAAATTCATCTCCAAGTTGCATATAAACCTGTCCATTAAACTTCATCTTTCTTTCAGAATCCTACTAACTCAGCTGAAAGAAGCCTCCATACACTAGATGTTAGGAGAGCAGTGATGTATTATCTCAATAAGACAAAACCACTTCGAAAGACAGATCAATTCTTTGTCTCCATTGCACTCTGAAACACTTGTGTACGAGCGCGATAGAAATAAAATATCAATTCAATTCACTGGCAGAGAAGGGGATTCTCTCTAAGTCGGATATCTCTAAATGATTCGTTAAATGTATCCAAATGTGTTACCCTGTTGAAAGAGAGCCTTACCTTTTACGCCTAGACCACATTCTACTCTAGGCACAGGGACTACAATAACTTTCATTGCAAATATTTCTTTAGATTCTATTTGCAAAGCGGCTAGCTGGAGTTCTGTTCACACCTTTACACAACATTACTGCGTAGACACATTATAAGACTGATTCTCAGTTGGGTCAGGCAGTGTTAAGACATCTCTTTGCTGCTGTTCCTTCAAACATCCCACCACCATCTCCTGGTTGCTCATTAATCTATGCATAACATGTGACTCTAAGCAGATTCACAAGCACCAGAAGCCTTGCATTACACACCGTAATCATATTTCTGATGCTTGTATCTGCTTAGATTCACATGCGCCCAGCCTTCCTCTCCCCTCTTGGAGTTGAAGGTGCATAGACCTCTTACACCTTCTTTTCTTCTGATCTCACACATTGTCTTCAGGCTCCCTCATGGCAGAATAAAACAACCGGGGGGGTCCTTGACGCGTGAGGGATCGTGAGTACACTACTCATCATAGTAGAGATAGTGTTAGACATGCCCAGGTCGACGTCCCTTTGCGATCTTTGAAGAAAAGATGCAATACTCTGTGATTACCTCTAGATGTTGGACTATATGCACAGCATGTGAATCTAAGCAGATACAAACACCAGAAATAAGATTACATTGAGTAATGTATGTCATTTAAAATTGCACCAAGTTACAGGATAACACGGTCATCTCACACAAAACCATGCATAAAACACTGCATTGGCATCCAAACATAAATATTTTATATTTTTATATTGACCCAATATCTGCGAAATGGTTAATTACGTAAGTCTCCCGTCCACATACCCCTTCCCATCCTATGAGCTAGTTGTAAGCAACAAGAGAAAAACGGTATAATTAAAAGCATATATGAAGGAGGTTAAGAGGTGTACCAGTGCCCCCACCATGAATGTAATACCTGTCGCACTGCCTCTATTATTATTGATCTGAGTGTCACTCCTGCGTGAACTAAATCATTAAAATGCAAAGTCTGCCTATTGGATGTAACATCCCAAGTTATATTTCTTCCCTTCCAACAGTACTCAGGATTACGCATGCTGCCTCGATTTGTTCGTTCATGGACCAGCATTACCCTTGCTGGAAACCACATAAGGGCCTTGATGAGCGTGCTTTCCATTTCTTTCTAATTTTCTTAGAGGTCATGTCTCCCTCTGTGTGTCTTAAGGTTTGGTAAAATATTTTTTTCGCGGCGGGGGATTGGACCACTGAAGGGTGGCAGTACTCTTTTTATAAAGTATTGTAATGAATCAAGGGAATTCCTCTCGTATCCCCCCCTCCCATAAACCTGTCCGCCACCCTCCGACCCCCCACCCCCTGTGAGGCTACGGAGATCCGCCTGCTCCGCAATACCCTCCCTATGGGCAGATGCAAATTGGACCTCAATGGAAGAGACCTCCCTGTGGGAAGAAGGACTCTCATTCCCTTGAGGAACTCCTTCAAGCTATACATACAATGGCCTATATGGGATATTTTTAAATACCAGAAACTACAAAGTATCTGAACTGGGAAAAGATCATGTCTCTAATTCAAAATGCCAAATCCACTGGGGCGAGGAGGTTGAAGAGTGCGAGTCCAGAGGAAGGCAGAGAGGCGGAAGAGAAATTAACAGAGTTGTAGACGATCGCATACGCAAGCCGGGGGAAGCCCCAACCTATGCAACACCAGGAGACCAGGAAGAGGTGGTGGGGGGACACCACGACAGGAGGTTCATGGTGGAAAGCTGGTCCGCATAACGTCGCTGATACCACCGGCAAGAAAAGGTCACAGTGTGACTGGGCACACAGCTGAGCACTGTGACACTGAGATGAAACAGAAGAGTGAGAGGAGACGGACGTTCGCCAAGAGAAGACTCCAGCAGTTCATGAGCAGAGTGTGTCTCCCCTAGGAAGATGACTTCCAAATACGTTGTCCTTCAGGAATGAAGGTAACAGGGAGAACGGGAAACCTGGGAGGACTCAAGGGGTTCATTATACCGCACAGTTAACTCATCAGAGTAGAAGCTATTAAACAAAGTTAACTTGGATGCAAAGGTTGTAAGTCAAGAGAAAGGACTGTTGAAAAGTTGGACAATGAGAGAGAAAACCAATGCATAAAAATATCCTTTGAAAAGGGGCAGAAAACTTGTCATCCTGTACATAACAAGGTTAATACTAAAGAGAAAGAAAGAGATGAACCTGAGGTAAGAGGAACTAGGCAATTGAACCAGATACAATACTAATTTGACCAAGGAAAGTGGAACCGTTATTACCTGTCAGAGGAAGCATATCAAAGTAAGATTACCAGGTATATGCTGAGGCCCAGGGCCAAGCACATTGGTCTAATAAGGAAACCCTAAAAGGGAGCCCTGGAGAAAAGAGACACATCAATAAGCTGATTGAGGACCTGATCAGAGAAGTCATGAGACTATTTACAGATTGTATATTAAAGGCTGGGTCAAGAGGTACCCTCAGGAGAAGAGTCCTTCTCCTGACACAAGTTAGATTTTCATAAGGGGTAGAGTCAGTTAGGATATTTTAACACCATCAACACTTAATTGGGAATGAAGCGACACAAAGCAGGCACACACACATTCATATTCTGATCACAATGTTGCATTTATTGGAGGAAAACTGATTAGTGCACATATTCCACAACCTTGATCTCTCAACGTAAACACTAAAAATCCCTAAAAAGTTTGCTAATCTTTTAAATTCCTTACCATTCATCCTCTAAGAACATTAAATCTCTTCCTAATGTCTGTGACGCCCCCTCAATGCCTTTGTGATTTCTAGCTCTGCCAAGTGTACTATGATGAAGCCCCATATTTCAGGCTGAGTGATGGGTCTGGAGTGACCATGGATGCCAGTTATCACCACTTGCTTTGTGATGTAGGGCCCAGAGGAGTTAGTGGGTCCCCCATGCATGCAAGCTCATCAAGGAAACAGCCTCTCACCGTTCTCTGAGGTACTTGAAGCTAGAGAACAGAAATCGGTGAGTGGATGGGGGTCTTCAGCAGGGTAATGGGGACCATGAATCGCAGTCCCGTCCTAAAAGGGATTTGTTGACTGGGAAAGTACCTAGATAACCCATTTACTGTGGGCAAATCCTCTAAGCCCTATGATATCAATATTGTAAGGATTTTATTATTTTTGTTTAAGACTTTTATGAATCCTCTCGGTATTGGGTCATTCTGTCATCCTTACGCTCCCCGGCCGTCCCATCTCCTACAATCTCTGAATATGGACACAGTGACCCCCCCACCAAACTTAGGGTGAGCTATAGCACCCAATGTCAGAAAATATGCTTTGGACTAATCAAAATTACCGTGTTTGCTACCAGGACCTGTACACTGTGTTAATGAGATCTAAGCAACAGCAATGGGAGCCACTGGGATATGGAAGAACGTAGGTTCTCAAGCCTTACTAGCCAACCTACAGCAATGGTTTGACTCGCAAAGAACAGATGCCCCAAAAATGTCCCTATGTGAACCGACTTTACTTGAGGGAAGGAGCACTAGCTAACCTGGTAGTAATCTGGTTCAGTATAACGACAGCTGATGATAGGACTGGCAGCAGCGAATACAGTAGTGATCTGAAAAATAAGGTGGCGGACAACTCTCTCAGAAATTTGGTCCAGAGAGCCATGCTAGGTAGCGTTGTCCAGGAAACCGCTGTGAAGCACAGTACAAATCTAAAGGGCCAATCCCAGAAATCATGGAACCTGGCGGTGGCTCAGTCTAGCCTGCGTTTAGTGCACAGTTTGGACATTGGAAAGAGGAAGGCAGCAGTGAGAAGGTGATAGCAAGCAGGAGGGATGAGAAGGGGGAGAGACAGCAAAAGGGGGAAATGAGAGTGGAAAATACAGAACTGTACAAATACTGTGACTTAAAAATGTCGCCTATACTGAATACGGCGCCTTTGCGCTGTACTAAAATCCCAACCCCCATTACTCCGACTAATGAGAGCTGGGGTGTCAACCGCTCCCGTTAGTTGTAGTAATGGGGGTTGTGTTTTGCTGGGGACAATAAAGAGAAAGGTAAAACGAAAAAAGGACCCTGCGTTGCCAGTTCAGACCCACGTTAGTGGGACAGAACTGACGCTGGAGGGATACAGTTGAAACAGCGGCACATTTCTGTGTGTGCTGCCGAAATAAAGGTAGGAGGGAGGCGGGTAAGGGGATGCAGGACACCCTGATGTATGTGATCACTGCGCCGCGCCATAATGGAAGTCCGCTTTTTTTAAATGGGCGGCGCAATGATCACATAGATCTGAAAATACCAGAGAGAGAGACACAATGTTAAGGAGGTGGAATTATATAAACTTAAGGGAGGAGAAAGACAGACAGTGAAAGTAAGAGAAGAAGGAAAAGAAAGAAAGGGAGGAGGGTTTTCAACAACAGGGAGACAGAGAAAGAGAATGAGTGAAGGAGGCTGCACAGAGGAGGGAGAAAATAGGGGAAAGAGTGGATGTGGGTAAAAGATCAGAACCATCTGAAAAGGGGACTACTGAGGGAGTGGTGAAGTAGGAGAAGATTGGAATGCAGGCAGGATGATTGGAGGAGGTGGTTGGAAGAGGTGTGTAGAAGCAAAGCAAAGCAAAGCAAGGACGAGGGATGGGTAGTGTGAGAAACCTGAGGCGTTTATCCCAGATTATTCCCGGGAGTCTTTTGTTGAGGTGGCTAGGGGAGGGCCATCGCTCTTGGATCCCAACCCTGGGGGGCGGACGAGCGAGGGAGGATCACCTGGGCAGGGGCTTCTTGGGGACCATCAGAGACATGCCCTTGGGCAAGACACAGTATTCCTCCCATTCTGATACACCCTTACCCGACAACACCTCAGTTGTCATGGGATATTGTCAGCAGATTCCTTCATACCCCAGTGCCTTTCTGTAAGAAAAAAGAGAAAATTACCAGGGGAATCAAAACCCAATTAAAAAAATCCATTCACCCCTCACAAAACATTTACCCCCTTCATCCTGACGAAAACCTACATGGTTTTTCCATGATCTTCAGGAAAACCTGCAACTCCCAAAATCCCTACTTCCATTCTAGAATGGGGACGAAGAAGAGGCAGATGGGGGTCATGAGGATTGCCCGTAGGAATGCATGGACAATGGATTCCTATGGGCAGTCTCCATCTTGTCCCGATAATGAGGTTTGGCAGAGTCAGACAGGGAGGGACAACTACTCACACCTGACGCCAATCAACTCTTTCAAAAAGTATAAAAGATCAGACACCTAGGCACACTCATTCGGGGGTGCTGAAGGAAGCAGAAAAGCCAGGAATAAGGAGCCAACACATAAGACCCTGGAAGGCTTGGAGTGGGAAGTAGTGCTGGAACACTGATCCTTTAAGCACAAACAAGGCTGCAGTGTGATGGGGAACCTATACATGCAGAAGGCAAACAGAGGGACAGTTGAGGCTGCCTGACAGTGCCCAACCCAGAACTCCTCCCCTGGGTCAGACTCAGACCCAGGCTCTTGAGGGACAGGTGGTGAGACCGTGACCTCAAGAGAAATCCCATTTGAACAATGGTGCACTGTGTGACTTGAAGTCCAAAAGCCCTTATTTTGATAACAGTGAAGGAATCTTAGCCCGACTGAGGGAGACCCCTGAGGAGTCAAGCGCAAGTCGAAGCACGAGAGGAGGCTGTCCCTCCAGAGTGGTGGTGAGCAAAGGGGTGAGCATCGGGAGCTGGGCACTGAGAGGCCCATTGTGCGAATGTATGCTTTCTTCTTGACACCACAAAGATGTGGTTGCCAGCCCAGGTGCAAGAGAAAGGAACAGTTATCGTGCTACAAGTTTATCAACAAACCCTCCCAGGTGAACGACAGAGTTGGTGAGACGTAACTGTATTAGTGATCTTCTTGACTCCGACATTAAACCAGTGCAAAGATTGAAAGACTCCAACGCCAACCAGTGAGTTAATGAAACTGACAAGACTGGCATTGAGGTTTGGAAGCGTTTGAAAGTGAAAAGTAAAATTAACGAGCAGCTAAGATAGGTGCGAGCCCGACAGAGGGAGACCCTACATTGATTGATCCTGGCTGAGGGAAAACAATGTGAAATATTGAGTATTGAACTGTAAAAGTGACAAAAGAAATTAAAAGTACCAGCAGAAACTGGGAAAGAAGGTAGTACTGTGAAAGTGGTCAGGTAAGGTTTAAGTAAAATCCCATGTCGTTTCGAAAGCCTTCGACGATAATAGCTTGGAGAAGGGAAAGCCCAAAATGACAAGGGAAGTCTGTGTGTTTTGAGAAGCAAAGTGAACTTTGTTTCAAGGCTGAGGAAGCCTGTGTTTTGACAAGATGTTTCTTTTGAGAATCTTTTTTGTTTCTTAAAGACTTTGCCAGAGTGTTGTGGGACCAGCTGAACCATTGAACTGTGTCCCTCTGCCAAAGCAGCCAGAGTGTGCACGAAGCTCGAACGTGCTTCCTTGTCCTGTGCTGAAAACATGGGGTAGAGAAGACCACTGCAAAGCTATGCTGACACATTATTTCTTGAACACTTTTCCTTTTTGTATACACTATTGTTCTATACCATTTTGTATTTAGAAGTAAGGATTGGCAATAGGTTTATTAGTATAGGTCCTACTCTCACGTCCCCTCCCCTTTCCTTCCAAGGGACGGGAGACAGAACCTTTTTCGCCAGAAAAAAACCTTCTTCCCCTTTAAATTTAGAGGTGCGTGGGGGTGCCGCCCAGGGAACATGCGCTGCCCTGACTCCGCCCTCCGGTGCCACACCCCAAACCCCTTTTCCACGTCGACGGGAACGGGCCGAATTCACCAGCGCTCCTGGGTTTGGCTTCGGCATGTAATTTCACACGCGGATGATACTTCTCTTTGTCTTATCTTTCATTCAGGTACTCGGTCCTCAGGCGTCACGCTCCTCCCCGGCGTATGTCGACTTCTGCAGGGTTCAGCAGGTGTCCATCCTGCAACGGATCCTGTCCATCTTCCCAACTTCAGACCCCCACGCCCTCTGCCTAAGTTGCCTTGGCTCAGACCACAGTTGGTAATCATGTTCGGCGTGTGAATCGCTGTCCTCACAGGCGCTGAAGAACAGACTAGCCAGGTGGAGTGAGCTCTTCCAGAGGTCACCTCCAGAGGATCTCAAGGAAGTGTACTCTGTTTGCATCCTGGCAAGTTCAAGGCCCTGGCTCTCTGGACGATGCATTTCACCTCTAGTGGACTGGCTTGAAAGCCTACGTATTTCCACCCACTCCCCTGATCCACAGGGTAATCTGCAAGATCAAAGAGTCTTGCCGACTCCTCATTATTCTGATAGCTCTGTGGTGGCCGGCCAGGCATGGTTTTCGGAGCTGCTCAGCCTCTCGGAGGTGCCCCGATTCACCTTCTGACGGGCCCAGCACATCTTCTGGCACAGCAGGGGGGGGGCAGAGTCATCCACCTGAGCAGGTAACACCTTGGCACCTTAGCATCTCACAGGCCAATCTGGAGATCATACAGGGTGCCAGGAGCAAAGCCACCAGGGCCCAGTACAAAAGCAAATGGACCAGATTCTGCCACTAGGTGGACTCCAAGAGTATCGACCTCTTGGCTTGCACTTTGGACGACATGCTCTCATTTTCGGTGCACCTTGCTCATTCAGGCGTGCAGGTGGACACCTGCCGCACATACCTTGCAGCCATTGGGGCTTGCAGGCGCTCGGAGCAGGGCATTTTCTCCTCTCAAGCCCTATCGTCAAGAAACATCTGACAGGTCTCGCTAGGCTCTACCCATTAGTCAAGAGACTGCATCCGGTGTGGGATCTTAACATTGTCTTGGGCGCCCTGGCGCACAAACCATTCGAGCCAATGACGTCCATGGACATCAGGCTGGTCACCATCAAGACAGCCTTACTAGTCGGCCTTACCTCAGCTCGTAGAGTCAGTGAGATCCATATACCACTTTTCACAAGGACAAGGTAGTCCTGCAGACGCACCTGGCATTTCTGCCTAAGGTTCCGTCTGCCTTCCACTTGAACAAGGCAATAGTCCTTCCTATGTTTTTTCCCGATCCCAAGCACGAAGCACAGAGAGTGCTGCACTACCTGAATGTCAGGCGTGCTCTGAAATTCTACTTGGACAGGACCAAGGGCTTCTGCAAATCGGACGCCCTGTTTGGCACTTTCGGAGGCTCAAGACCAGGCTATCAGGCATCTAAGGCTTCCATATCCCGCTGGATGGTCTCCGCCATCAAGGAGGCATACGAGGCCCAGCACAAGTGCTCCCGGCCAACATGCATTCCCACGCAGTCAGGGCCAAGGCATCGGCCATCGCATTCCAGCGACATGCCCCTTGGCAAGTCATAAGCAGGGTGGCCACTTGGGCATCTCCCTCGGCTTTCTGTAAACATTACTGTTTGGATGCCGGCTCTAGATCCGATGTGGCCCTCCGGACAGGCGGTTCTCAGGAACCTATTTGCTTAAGGAGGGTCCCCACTCCACCCTGGGGCCGAATTCAGTTGTAATCGCCCATACAGTATGGAGGAAAGGGGACAGGACGTAAGAGTAATTATAGGTTACTCACCGTAGTGACAAACTTACTCTTGGTGCATAGTCCCCTTTCCTCCATACGTTCTACCAACCTCCCCCCTAATAATTCTGGTGTCATTAGGCAATGTTTAATCTATTGCCGACACGTCAATGGGGACTGAGCTGTGGCGCCGGAGGGCGGAGTCAGGCCAGCGCATGCTCTCTGGGCCGCACCCCTGCACACCTCTAAATTTAAAGGAGGTGTTTTTTTTTCTGGTGAAAAGGGTTCCGTCTCCCGTCCCTTGGAAGGGACGCCCATACAGTATGGAGGAAAGGGGGCTATGGACTAAGAGTAAGTTTGTCACTACGGTGAGTAACTTATAATTTTTATTTTGACACATTGGACTACGACTGTGTTATTATTTTTTGATGGTCGTAGCTTGCTCCCATCCTTTGATTTTGCTTTTGATAGGCCTGTAACCAACCTCTTTTGTGTCGGTCTTCATTGATGATACCAAGCCTTTCCTTACAGTAGGAGGACATGAGACCAGCATTGCCACTCCTGTTAGGAACCAACTGATGAGGGGGAAAGACGTTGAGAGTGGAGAAGGAAGAGGATGGTATTGAGACATATGTGGCTGAGGGCCTCCACACTGCATGACATTGAGGAGGCATTAGGTGAAGGACCAGTACATTATTTTAATTTAATTGTGCTTTGGTTATATTTAAACCTTTGACAATATGTACTAAATGATATTACTATGAAACATTTGCACTGAAAACACATATACAATACGATCAGTTGATATAAACAAAATAGGATAATAAAACTAACATTTTAATTTGATCATAGAACAACTTCTAAGGTCGTTTTATCACCCAATAATGCATGGACCAGCAGTTGCGATATGAGTACAGAAACAGACTAGGATGTGGCCTAAATCACAGGCAACCCTTCTTACTCACTGTAAAGCAGTCAAGTGTCACAAAGACTGTGTCAGAGAATCCCAAGGGTGCGGTGGTATCTGTGATTCATTACTTCTAGCCTTGGAATTTCTGGTGGTGCTCCATACAGACCCTGCACAAGCCAACAGGAGGAGCTGACCTCATTGGAAAATCAAACCCTGGCCAAGTGTCAACAGAGCGACTCCCCAACTAAGTGGAAGGTGCAGTGCCCACTTGAAACCTTAGACTGATAGGGGCTCATTTGACAGACAGCAGGTGAAATTCAAGGGCATTGCAGTCCTCAAGCAAGCAGGAATGATCTTTGATTTTTTTGCTAATTCCACATTTGATCATTCCAAGACCTTGGCCAATTTGTGCTGTAAAACTGAATTTGAATCTCAAGCTGTTGGTTGATCCCTTGGCTATGACAAAAGCTAGTCCTGCCTGCCAAATAAGCTCAGATAACCATCTCCTCCTCCTTTTACCCTTCAGTTCATACTGCATTTACGTAGATCCATTTTCGCTTCCTTCACGCCCTCCGGAGCCTATGCAACCTACTATTTTCCTGCAAATACGTCACTCCTATACCAAAACACAGCCCATCTATCATCACAGATAATAGGTGGGAGGAACCGGGCATGATTCTGACCAGCCACGGACCCAGTGCCTGGCACAAGTTAAATTCCAGTTATAAGCCACTCCCTGGCCAAAATACGAGCTGGGTTCTCTATGCTGTCTACAGAAACTTTTTTTTAAAAGAAGAAAATTCCTACCTCACGGTTGATTTGTACATCGAATTCCTTTCCGCATTGTGTATTTTAAATGTGTTTGGGTTCTTTCTGCAGGAATTTTGGCTTGCTTCCTCATTTTAAGCCAAACCCAAATTCTCATAAAGGCAACCAAAACGTGTAAATGCACAACAGTGAGTGAGCCACAATGCAGACACATGTATCTAATTAAGATTTATTTGTTGTTTAATGTTTCTCCTAATGGGTGGTGGAGAAGGGATCACATGATATGGAGAGGAGTCAGAGTTGTTGGTAGGGAAAACGGTGGGGTCAAAGGATGCCAGCTAGGGATCTGTTTGAGGGGATGAGAAGTATGCCTGGTAGGGATCTTCTGCTGTGGGTTGAGGAAAATAGGGCACCAGGCAGTGGTCTCTGATGTTGGGTTTGTTGGGCTTGGAAGTCAGGTGACCATGCAGGGGGTCTTGTGTGGTGGGCCCTGGGAAGTATGGGAGCGAGTTATGCTGTATTGCTCTCTCGGCTCTAATTTCATCTTATGAGCCATGCCAGACTCCCTGGCTTTGCACCAACCATGATTTCTCGGTCTCCCCCTCCTGCATATTAAAACAAAAAAATTAATACTGGACTCCAAATTGACTGAGGCGTGCTTACACCCGAACGTGACAACGCCTCTTTCCTGCCATGTCCAACTTCACACTCTGAATTCCTGCAACCCCAATACCACTTTCTCTTCAGAACACAAACAACTCAAGACAGATAAGTAAGTACAACTCTTTAAACTCTCTCATTATAATACCTTCCCAACAAAGTAGATTAGGGACTTGAAGCCATCCCAGACTTGGTGCAGGAAAAAAAAGAACCAGAAAACAGACCTTCTCTGTCTATGCCCTCAAACCCTCGAACCTTCTCCCTGTCAACACCAGACTTGCCCCTCGCTTCTACATTTCTGGAAGGAGCTAAAAACCTGCCTCTTCAAGGAATGGCTCCTCCTTAACACCTAGTTACACAGGAGTGTGGGAGCCCCTCTACTCAGAACGAACATGGGTCAAATACTCTGTTCTAAGGAATTTCATCCACTCAGGAGGGACTACAACCACTTCTTTGCTCACTGCACCCTTCACAGAGGAGAAATACCCATTTGCATATCAGTATTTGACCCACCCACAAGGCAGTCCAGTACCGAAATGCCAGGCAAATCTCCTCTGAACAAGAGTACCATCAGCAATGCCTCGCACGTGTTTCGTCCTAGACGGGCGTCATCAGTGAGGTGAAGCTGAGCCTCTCTAAGACACAGTGAACAAGGGATCCACGTCTGGATTGCACGCGTGTTTGTTGGTACTCTTGTACAGAAGAGAATTGCCATAGCATTTCAGTGTTGCACTTCCCATGTGGGCGGGACAAAGAGTGATATGCAAATGGATATTTCCCTTCTGTGAAATGTACAGTGAACTAAAAGATGGCAGTGGACACTCTCGAGTGGGTACCTTCCCAAAAACCAGGTAATTTAGCCATGTTCGTTCTTGCAGAGGGGCACCTATGACTATTTTTTGATTGTTTAAGGGACTTAGGTTTAGTCACCTTAAGTTTCCTGGGGTCATCCAAACATGGACCCCTTGATAACTGTGCTTAGAGAGGCACAGCTCCACCTCACTGATGAAGCCCAACAAGGCTGAAACATGTGTCTGTGGTTGCTGTTGATACTGTGGTTTTGAAGACAATTGCCATAGCATTTTGGTGCTGGATTGCCCATGTGGGCAGGACAAACACTGATATGCAAATAGTTATTTCCCTTCTGTGAAAGGTGCAGTGAGCTAAAGTGTGGCTGTGGACTCTCGAGTGGGTACCTTCCCAAAGAACAGGTCATTTAGCTGTGTTTGTTCTTGCAGAGGGCACCTATGACTATTTTTTGATTCCTTAACACCTAGGTTCACACCCCTTCCTCTCCCCACCTAACTTGAGACTGAATTATTTTTTTTTCTTCCCTGGGCTGCTTGTAGATTCATTCTAATTGTTTGTCCTTCCACATTGTTAGCTATCCGCTCCCTTATATTGTTCCCTTGCAATCTGCTTCCCTCACCATTTACTGCTCTCCCTATGAATTGTAAAGTGTCCGTTGCTTCCCAAAGCTCGATATGCGCTCAATAAAATTTACAAAATAACCTGAGACCACGGCTACCCTCCTTCACACACCTCATACTTATACCATCAACTTGCCCCTCCTGGCATGTCTTGACTCACAAGTCTACCATCCCCAGAGATCTGCCCAGAATGTTATGAGGGCAAACAGTGGACCACTATTAAAGTTCATGGCTTCCATTAAATAAGGGTAGGGTAGTGTGCCCTGCATAACGGCTTCAGGTAGATTTCTGTTTGGCAGTTTGCGTTTGCCAAATTTTCATCAGTGGCCCAAACATACTTCATAACTGAACAGATAAACTTGCAACATCCCCACTTAATTGCCCCATGAATTTTCCTCTTTCCACTCGCTAAACAAAATTGACATCTAACACCCGTCCATACACCCCTCTCATCTAACCTATCCATTTCTCCAGCATGGGGTCTGGCATGGATTCACATGCTCATGAATATTCCCCGTCGTCAGGCTGGGAATCCTCGGTAAAGAAAAAACCAGTATCAGTTTCGTTTCTGATCTGTCTTTCGTAGTAATAACCAATCACTGGTCTCTGCGTCATACTGACCACAGCCAATGACTGCCCTCTACCTAAGCACCGCCTCTGGCAGCCATCTTCAGATTTTTACCGCACGTTCATGTGTTGGGATCCTCGTGCTATTGCTCTCGAGCGTTAGTGCTATTTTTTCGCGCTTTTTCACAAAAACTTCGATTCTTTCGGTCAAAAGAGCCTCAAGCTCCACCGATCCTACATCCGATCAACGGGGACCCGTGTCGGATTCATCTGTGCCCCTCAAGGGTGAAGATTTCGTCGAGCTACACTTCGGAGGACTCCAGAAGCTTCTCAGGCCCGGTCTCGGAGATGGCCCAGGAGAAGGGAAGCTCGACGCCCGGAAAGCTGTTCAGGGCCTGCCCTGGATGCCAGCTGCAGAACGTCTTCAAGGAGGACGAACACTCTTTCTGCCTTTACTGCCTTCATGGGGACAAGACGCACGTGGAGAAGGACTGTGCGTTTTGCGGCAACATGTCGGAACGGACCATGAAGGACCGCCATCAACGTCTCGCCAGCTGGCTGGAGGGTAAGAGCCCGTCTGGCGAGAAGAAGAAGAAATCTGAGCGGTCTTCTAAGACCTTTGAGGGCGCCCCGGCGACGGGGGCCCAACATAAGGCCAAGCACCGCGAGTCCGCTGGCACCGGGAGCGCCGAACGGTCGGGCTCTACGGGCGCCAGGCAGGGCGCACCCTCCCCGGCACCATCAACCACGAGCCAACGCTCTGGGTCGGGTAAGAGGAAGGCCGAGCACCCGGCGAAGCTCCTGGAGAGACCCCGGTCGAGCTCTAAGGCAGAGGAGGAGCGTGGCAGTGCCCCCTCCCTCAAGGATAAGGCGGTGAGCGCACCTAAGGTGGTGAAGGCCTTGATCCATTCGACCAAGCCCTCTATCGAAACGGTCGCGGCGGCCCTGGCCCAGCCTGTGGAGGCTGCACCAGTGGTGGCGGCCTCGGGGCCCAGAATCTCCCTGCCTCCTCGGAGGGAGTCTTCTTTCGTGCCCATCGATAGGACCCCCGTGAAACCCTCCGTGGGGAAGAAGGGGGGGCAGGGCGTCGTCGTAGATTCGGCCTCAACCTCAGAAGAGGAACTGATCGAGGTCTTAAGCCACGGCCTAGGCGTGGAACAAGACCAGCCCGTCGGAATGGGCCCCGACGCAGGTGACGACGACGACATCGTCGAGGATACCGACGGGGCCCCTGCTCGCCCGTCGGATTCCCCTCTGCCAGCGCCGCAAGACAACTCAGCGGCCATTTTGTTGGCTATACAGTCCTTATGCTCCGAGATAAGGACGAGACTACCGTTACCGACGGAGGAACCTCTCCCGTCGGGGGATCCAGAACCGGGACCTTCTGGTGTTCCCCCTACCAAGAAAAGAAGGATCCATCCACCGCCTCCTTTTCAACCGTCGCGCCCCGTCCAGCCCTCCTCCCCGTCCACCCGAGGGGATGATACGGGGACTGACACGGCAGCGACGGGTACGGACGACGAGGCATACGACGAGGATTTTCCGTCGTCGCCTCCCACCAGGGCTTCTCCGCCCGACGAGATTGGATCGTTCCACTCAATGATCGCCAGGGCATCCGAGCTTTTCCAACTCTGCCCTGAGGAGAAGAAAAAGGAAGGCTTCCTTTACCAACGGCGCGAGACCAAGAGGAAGACGGTCCTCGCAGTGCCTCTGTTGGACGACATTTGGGATGAGGGCCTTTCCCTCCTCAAGAACCCTTCCACGACGCCAGCGAAAAGAGACCGGTACGAGAAAAAGTACCGGGTCCCGGACTCGGCCCCCCTATGCCTCCGGGCGCAGCCTACCCCGGACTCCGTCGTCTCCGCGGCAGCCAGGAAGAAAGCGGGGGGGGGTGCGGCCTCCACGTCGACTTCCCCGCCGGACGGCGAGGGAAAGAAATTGGATGCCATGGGACGCAGAGTCATCTCGTCGGCGGCGACGACGATTAAAGCGGCCAACGCCTTGGCTATCGTGGCCTGGTACAAGATAGCTCCCCTGCTGGATTTTCTGCCGGACGACAAGAGGGCGGAGGCCCTTGAGATCCTGCAGGAAGGTGAGGTGGCCTCGGACCACGCCATCGCCGTGGCGACGGACATCGCCGACACTGGGTTCCGCCAGATGGGCAACGGCGTTTGCCTTCGACGTCGCGGATGGCTCAAGGCTACGGACTTTCGGCAGGACGTCCAGACCAGGGTCCTGGACATGCCCTTCGACGGGAACAACCTGTTTGGGAAGACAGTGGACGATTCCCTTCAGGCCATCAAGGCGGATACTGAGACGGCCCGGGCCCTTGGAGTACTGCAGCAACGGCGGACGCCCTTTCGGAGCGGCGGAGGCAAGGGCGCCTCCAAAGGTTCCGGCGGCGGTTTCGCTTCCTACCGTCAAGCGGCCCGCTCGTCGTCGCAAGAGGCCTACAGAGGACGAGGCAAGTCTGGCGGCCCCCGCCGTCGTCGCCAAGGAGGCCAAGGAGGCAAGGCCGCGTCCAAGCAGGATTGAACCGGCCGTGGGGTCGGGCCCCCACCGAAGCACCCCGGTGGGAGGCCGGCTGGCGGGCTTCGTCAGCGTGTGGGAGTCCATCTCCACCGACCGTTGGGTGCTGGACGCCCTGGCCCGGGGCCACGCGCTCGAGTTTCAAAGAAGGTGCCCGCGCGTCCCCCCCGTGGCCAGGAAAGAACTTCACGTCCCTCAACTTCTCCTGGAGGTAAAGGCGATGCTCAGAAAGGGCGCCATCGAACTCGTCCCAAAGAGGCTTCGGGGCTCCGGAGTCTACTCGCGTTACTTCCTCGTGAAGAAGAAGACGGGAGGATGGCGCCCCATCCTGGACCTGCGACGCCTGAACAAGTTCATCAAGGCGCAGAAGTTCCGGATGGTCACCCTCCAGCACGTCCTGGGTCAGCTGGAGGAAGGAGACTTCCTATCGTCGTTGGATTTGGAGGATGCCTACTTCCACATTCCCATCCTAAAGGGGCACCGAAAATTCCTCAGATTCGTGGTCCAAGGGCGTCATTACCAGTTCAAAGCCCTTCCCTTCGGACTGCGGTCGGCACCCAGGGTTTTCACCAAGTGCCTCGCACCGGTGGTGGCGCAGCTGCGCCGCGAGGGGATTCACGTCTACCCCTACCTGGACGACTGGCTCATCCGCGCCAAGACGAGGGAGCTCGCCGTGGTCCACACGGCAAGGTCCGTCCAACTCCTCACGGACCTGGGATTCTCCGTGAACTACGCCAAATCCCACCTGGTGCCCGCGCAAGTCGCACTGTTTCTGGGAGCGAGGCTCGACACAGTGTCCCTTCTGGCCTCCCCGTCGGAGGAGAGGACCAGGACCATCTTGGGCAAGGTGCAACGGATGTTGGTGGCCGACGCGGCCAAGGTGAGGTCCATCAAGTCCCTCCTCGGGATGATGTCTTCCTGCATCTACCTCATTCCCATGTGCAGGCTCCGGATGCGCCCGTTGCAAGAGTTCCTGGATGCGCGCTGGATCCAGACGACGGGCAGCTTCGAGGAAAGGATCAAGCTCGACGAGAGTTTCCGACGAGCGATACGGTGGTGGGGCACCCGCGCGCATCTGACGGCGGGCATGGACTTCCAGACCCCAGCCCACCAGGTGACTGTGACCACGGATGCCTCCCTAGAAGGGTGGGGAGCGCACACCGAAAATCTGCACGCAAGGGGACTCTGGCTCCCGACGGAGAAGTCCCTGCATATCAACGTCCTGGAGCTCCGTGCAGTGTTTTGGGCCCTCAGGTCCTTCCTTCCGTCCCTCAAGGGCAAGGTGGTGAGGATCTTCACCGACAACACCACCACCATGTTTTACATCAGGAAACAGGGCGGAACCAGGTCCCCAGCGCTGTCCAAGGAGGCGCAGGACCTGTGGCATTGGGCCGTCGCCCAAGGGATTCTTCTGGTGCCGTTTCATCTGGCAGGGATAAAAAACACCATCGCCGACTCACTCAGCAGGGAGCTGCGCTCGTGCCACGAGTGGGAACTACGGCAGGATCTGGTGGATCGCCTCTTCCGACGGTGGGGCACACCCCAGATCGACCTGTTCGCGACGGCGACGAACACCAAGTGCCGGAGGTTCGCCAGCAGGTTTCCCCAGACGAGGAGCATGGGCGATGCTTTCTCGTTCCCCTGGGAGGGCCTGTTCCTCTACGCGTTCCCTCCCTTGCCTCTGCTAATCCGGCTCGTCAACCAGCTCAAGAGGTCACGGTGCAGGATGATCCTCGTCGCACCTGCGTGGCCGAGGCAGATATGGTTCCCGGACCTTCTGGACTTGTCGGCGTCCCCGCCAATCAAGCTGCCGGCGGACGCGGATCTACTCTCCAGGGAAGGAGGCGCCATCCTCCACCACGACCCGAAGTCGCTGAACTTGCAGGCCTGGCTCCTGCAGCGCTAGAGTTTGGAGGATACGACATACCGGCCGATTGCAGAGAGGTTCTTGCAAAGGCCAGGGCGTCCTCGACTCTTAAATGCTACGGACACAAATGGAAGAGGTTCTCTGTCTGGTGCCACGCACAGAAGATTAACCCTCTACGGATTACGGCTCCCCAAGTGCTGCCGTACCTGCTGACGCTGGCCAAAGCTGGTCTGGCACACGCGTCCATCAAGATTCATCTTGCTGCGATCTCCCGATACACCAGAACCACGGGCCGGACGTCCTTGTGGTCTCATCGTCTGGTGAAAGAGTTCATGAAGGGACTGTTCAGATCGTTCCCGCCGGTGAAGGCTCCGGCCCCGGCGTGGGAGCTCAACGTGGTACTGACCAAACTCATGGGACCTCCGTTCGAGCCTCTGCACTCGGCCCCGTTGAAGTTTCTATCGTGGAAAACAGCTTTTCTCGTGGCCATCACCTCCGCACGACGAGTGGGAGAGATCCAGGCCCTTTCCTGCAAGGCCCCGTACTTGACTTTCCACGACACGAGGGTAGTGCTCAGGACGCACCCCTCCTTCATGCCCAAGGTACCGTCGGACTTTCATCTCAACGAACCCTTGGTGTTACCTGTGTTCTTCCCGTCGCCTTCGTCGCCGGCTGAGAGGACTTTGCACTCGCTGGATGTAGCTAGAGCGCTGAAGTTCTACGTGGACCGCACGAAAGGTTTTCGGAAGACGTCACAACTCTTTGTGAACTTTGGACCTGTCAACCAGGGGAAGGCTCTCTCGAAGGCTTCCATCTCCAGATGGCTCTCCGGCTGTATCATGTACTGTCACCGGTTGGCAAACCGACCGCTGCCTGGCCGTCCGAGAGCCCATTCCACCAGAGCGATCGCAGCTACCACGGCGTTCCTATCTGGTGTGCCCCTGCTGGACATATGCAGGGCTGCTACGTGGAGGTCGACGCACACCTTCACGAAATTCTACTGCGTCGACCGGGATTCCAGGGAGGAGTCCAGGGTCGGCCAAGCAGTGCTGCGCAACCTGTTCGCCTGAGGTGAGCCTGGTGAGGAGGTAAGATGCTTAATGTTGAGTTGATGTGATGCTTAATGTTGAGCCTTTGCCACCTCCCGTGGTTGTGCATGTGTGTACTGCTATGTATTCTTTATTCATGAGCATGTGAATCCATGCCAGACCCCATGCTGGAGAAGGAACAAGTTACTTACCTGTAACTGTTGTTCTCCAGCATGGGTCTGGCATGGATTCACATGCGAACCCTCCCGCCTACCCCTCTGCGGCTCTTCACTTGGTCATACTGCCACTTCACGTGCTTCCAAATCTGAAGATGGCTGCCAGAGGCGGTGCTTAGGTAGAGGGCAGTCATTGGCTGTGGTCAGTATGACGCAGAGACCAGTGATTGGTTATTACTACGAAAGACAGATCAGAAACGAAACTGATACTGGTTTTTTCTTTACCGAGGATTCCCAGCCTGACGACGGGGAATATTCATGAGCATGTGAATCCATGCCAGACCCATGCTGGAGAACAACAGTTACAGGTAAGTAACTTGTTCCTTGTTCTCGATGTGGAGAGGTAAGATCTGTCCCTTGCAGTAGCCACCTTGTCTAACAACTAGATGGCTTAGGCTGCTCGGACAAGTGACTGATTGGAAGAGGAAACCGTATGGAGAAAGCCTTTGAAAGTACTTGAACCAGGACTGTTTATTCCAATGTTGTGTACTGGCTGCTACAAAGGGTGTTAATTGTAGTAGTTATGTGATGGATGCCTAGTTTGGAGACTTTTCAGAGGGTAGCAGGTAAATGAATTGAGGTTCTCTTGATGGATGAATGGAATTGCGAGCAAGAGGTCAGGGAGGCCCAGGGGAAGTCACAGCAGAGTGCCGCTGGGGTGCAGCAGCCAACAGCGAGCTGGAGAACAGTGGCAAGTGGTACAGCACTACACATGAGAGGGAACGACAGATGCCGGCAGTGCTAACGGAAGACTGTGGAAGGGAGACTTAGGTTGAAACGTAGACCAAGCAGAACCTAAACAGAGTGCCAGAGCAACAACTAACCTGACATGTTGTGACTGCTAGGCAATTCATAGCGTGAGCCAAGACCACCTAGTAAAGATGTTAAAAGGACTGGCCAGCAAATGTCTGCAGCCACATTAGTCTTGTCAGACTCTGGTGACTGTGCAAACTGTGCTGCGTGCTAGGACGATGCATGAATATACCATTTCTTGAGCGTGATCTTCTTTAATTCAATGTTGTACATGCGCTGCTGGAGCTCACCAGATTTCTTATATATGAAAACGATTGGTGCCCCTGTGGGCGAAGTCGATGGCTGAATGAATACCTTCAGTAGGGATTTACCCCCTAACTCTTTCGATCTTTCCTTGTTATACAGAAAAGGAGTAGATTCATCTGCGTGAAATCTTCTGATCTGGTGTGAGGTCTGTCAGGCAATCATAGAAGCGATGTGGAGGTACAGAGATAAAAAAAAAAAGATTCAATGAGCAGGAGAGCTCCTGAGTGTGTATCCAGGCTTCAGCAGAAAGCAGCCACTACCTCTCGGGAATAAGGAGCTAGTCCAAATAGAATTGCAAGTCAAACTTGGGTTGTACACTGTAACCTTTTGTTCACTGTATATGACCTAATATGGTTTAAATGTGTTGTATATTTATTCTGGGACTCATTTGTGTACATAGCCAAATGCACAGAGGTAATGTCAAGGGGATAGATTTTCACAGCACCAATTAGCCTTGAAGAGTGCATAGTAGCTTCTGGTAGCTGTTATTATTCAGCTACCAGGCTCGTCCAGGCTACAACCAGAAACTACATCGCTACCAGTTCCTGTCAATTTCGAACCCTGGGATAGCTTCTTGGCATCTGATGGCAAGAACACATCCGCAAATGCTTGATATTTCTGTTGGAATGGGGATGGTGTGGGTGCCGGGGCTAGCAAAGAGATTGCAAGAGTTCAGCAGACTTGTTGACAAGTTTGAGATTAAATAAATCACTTGATGCATGGTTAACCGAGCCGATGCTGGGACTGTGGTGACTTAACAAACCATCCCCAAAGCCACTTGTAGGTTGAAGGCAACGATGAGTTCAAAGTGGATGAACCCCTGATGATCTTGGATGCTCATTCACAAAGTAGTGGTTCTATGTGTGATGCTCTCAGAGCTCGGGAGATGAGGGGGTGGAGTGGACCATCTACAGAATGGATTGGCACAGGCAGAGGCTTTAAAAACATGGGTACTTGATTTTTGCCTGCAGACTGTCGATAATGGTGACTATTTTCACTCAGGCTGTCGTTCCCACAAACTCAACATGTACGTAGTTGTACACACACAGACTAGTCGAAGAGGCACACAGGGAACACAAAGGAATTAGATACACTTGAAGAGGTGTTGCCTATTATCTCTAAGCCTGGGCATTTTCCAAACTCTATAAAGCACAGTTTTTACAGTAAATGCATAGGCCTTTCCTGCATTTCTCGATCTGCTGTTCCGAAGAGAGGGGACTACAGAGCTAACCAATCTCCATGTGGGTAGGTTCTACAGTGACTTTAGTCTTAATGGGAAATGATGGGCTGGCCGGTAAAGTTGGCAAACATTGACAACTTTCAGGTTTTTTTTTTTCAAACTGACCAGCAGCAGCTCTTGATTCGCTTATCAATTTGAAGTGCCATGTCGACAGTGGGCGAGACAGGGTCCAAGTGCATTCGAAAATCCTGAATTTCAACCTGGAGCCCATGCTGAAAAACAATCATCTATGGGTTTTCAGACAAGTAGAGCGCCATAACTCATTTGTGGAAAGTGGTTACGTCCGGCATAGGAGACGAACACGAGGAAATGATTTAACCAATGCTACAAAATGTAACCAATGCTACAAGACAATAAACTGGTGCTTGTCAGGGTGTCTCAAAACAAATGCAGTCTTCAGTCCAAAACCTAAGCTGCCTTGTCACTAACCTATTCTAGTAGAAAGAAAGAAATAATCCTAAACTTGTGCTTAGTTTAGAGTTACTCCACCGAGGAAACTTAGTGAAGTTTAGTTTCTTACCCCCATACAGTTGTGCATATAGTGCCAGAAAGTTCATTTATGCGGTTTCTTCAAGAATAACAGATCGTCTCTTAAAGTTCAAAAGAAATGCAAACAGTTTTTCAAATGGAAAATGTCACAAAAAACTCTACCAACAAGGTCTTTGCTCAGTACCTCAGTCTTATCCCATCTCCAGGGATAGTGGAACTTGACCAAAGTTGTTCACTAAGTCAACTGACAAGAACACTGGTATCTGAGCCTTACTAGTCTCTCTGGTTCTTCAGCCTAGGGAAAGCGGTGATCTCCTCCAGCCCGGTTCTTTCTCCCTCTTTTTTAGCCCATCCTGGGTTGTAGGTTTGTTGGCCCTTCTCTGACTACAGGCTTTATCTCTGGTGATTTCACGGCTTGTCCTTCGTGCTGTATGAGCTTCTCTAGCTCCTGTGGTTTCTCAATTCGCCTCTCGTGGGCTTCTCCGGCCCTTAGGGTTTCTCGGTTCGATCCTTTCAGTCTATTTGCATCTTTCACCTCTGAGGTCCCTAGTTTGGTCTCTCACCACCTATAGACTGCTTCAGCTCTTGCTGTTTCTCGGTTCACCACTCGTGGGCGGTAGGCTTCTCTCGCCTCTTAAGTCTTTCTTGGGCCCCTTCTGGGTTACATACATCTCTCACCCCTGTGGTTCCTTGGTTTGTCCCTCATGGGCTGTAGGCTTCCTCACTTTTTTTGATTTCTCTGTTTGTTCCTTGCGGCTACAGGCTTCTTTATGCAGGCTGCAGTTTCTCTTAGTTTCCCAGTGTGGGAAGTCGTGGGGTTGGTGTTTCATTACTGTTATGTCCTGTCCCCTTTCCTCCATACTGTATGGGCGTCCCTTCTAAGGGACGGGAGACAGAATCTTTTTCACCAGAAAAAACCTTCTTCCCCTTTCAATTTAGAGGCGTGCAGGGGCGCGGACCAGCGAGCATGCGCTGCCCTGACTCCGCCCTCCGGTGCCACATCTCAGTCCCCTTTTCCGCGTCAACGGGAATCGGCCGAATTCAACAGCGCTCCTGGGTTTGGCTTCGTCCATGTAATTCCACGCACGGATACTACTTCTCTTTGTCTGATCTATCGTTCAGGTACTCGGTCCTCAGGCGTCATGCTCCTCCCCGGCGCATGTCAACTTCCACAGGGTTCAGCAGGTGTCCATGCTGCAACGGGCTCTTCCCAACTTTAGACCCCCACGCCCTCTGCCTGCGTTGCCTTGGCCCAGACCACGGTTGGCAATCATGTTTGGCATGTGACTCGCTGTCCTCGAAGGCGCTGAAGAACAGGCTAGCCAGGGAGAGGGAGCTCTTCCAGAGGTTGCCTCCAGAGGATCTCAAGAACTTCGTGAAGCATCGAACCAGGCCCAAGGCAGGGCTGATATTTTCCAACTCCCCAACCCTCCTCAAGGGAGACTCCTTCCCAGGGACTCTCCCGCGCGGTAGGGATCGGCCAGGTCCTTTTACCAGCACGTGCACCGAGGCTGCTTCAGCTACCGGCCTTCCGGACGAGGGCTCCTCGGATCCTCCCGGCGCAGTGATGAGGGACCGGAAGGTTCTTCTACCGGGTCTACACCCGAGGGGCTCCACCCTAACACCAGCAATATGTCCGAGGGGCTATGCCCCAATACCAGCAATACATCTGAGGAGGCGCCTAAACGCAGCTGTACCGGCCCCCTGGTCATGGGTGTCACACCTACCGGGCTGAGGCCAAGGAGCAGGATAGGCCTCGTGATCCACATGCAAGAGTCTTGGACCAGGCTGGGCCCAGTGCGCCGAGCAACACGTGGCAGGCACGTGGTAGGCAGCCCGACAAAATGCCCGCCGCGCCAGAAAGGGGCACCTGTCCGACGCCATTCCACGAATTAGGCGAAGAAGGGAGAGTGTCGAGGTGGGACTGGCCTCAACCAGGTATGTAGCCTACAGTCTACCCTTCATTTGCGCAGGGCAACTTTCCTTTGCGTCCATACGGACTCGGGACACAGCGGCTCCAGCAGCCCCCCGCTACCCTGTTGGTACCCCCTGCCACCTCTTTGGCCAGTGAGGAAGTGCTCGTCAAAGTTTCTCGGCCTCATGAGGTCTCCTCAGATGGGGGTTATCATCAAAGACACAGGGAAGTCCTCCCTGCCATGCTAGAGGCACCACAGACACCTTCATCGGGCCCTCGGGCCTCGGTGCAGCCGCCTCCTCCGACCCACAACCAACTCCGCAAACTCCACTTCCTCCTCAGCCTCCGGCTGCAGTCCCTGTATGATATGATATGGCATTTATAACGCATCTATACACAAGTGTTTCAACCCCAGCCTCCAGCACCATCTACTACTCCTCCTCCTCCACAAGATCCTCCCGGTCCGCAGGATACGGACGAGGAGGAGGATCCGGACAAGCCATCCTCGGCCAGGTCCTTCCATGAACATCTTGCGGGCCTGGCAGAGTACCTGGGCCTCCCCCAACCCGAGGTCGAACAGCTGGCAGAGGGGGTTCTGCCTATAGTCCTCACGAGATGCTCCTCTGCCAACACAGGGATTCCACTGCAAACCGATGTAGTCTCCCTGGCCAAGAAGGGTTGGCTCAAGCCCCACTCAGTCCAGCCTGTCATCCAACGCCTGGACTCCAAGTACAGGTAGATGGAGGGGGGGGATACACTCTTGCTCTCAACCCATCCTCAGCCATAATCCTCAGTGGCTGCTGCAGCATCACTATACTCTAAGGCTCAGTCATCCTCAGCCTTCTCCTCTGCGGCGCTGCTAGGCAAGGAAGAGAAGATCTTGGAGGGTTACAGTAAGATCTACTCCAACGCCTACTTGCACCTGCACAGATGGCCAACACAGATGCGATGCTGGCGGCCGCCAACCAACGGTTATGGCAGGAAATCAGACTTCCTCCTGGAACTCCCCACCCAATGCCAATCTTGCTTTAAGGCGGGGCTAGCAGAAACCAAGCTCTTGGCGCATGACCTTGTGGAATCCACAGTGGCGTATATCGATACCTCAGGCCATGCCATCTGCATTGCCACGGAAATGAGAACAGCAGCCTGGCTCCGGGCAACGAAGTCCAACCCGGATGTCCAGGAGCGCATTCTAGATCTACCGTTCAAGGGGGTGGGGAGAACCTATTCCACTCCTCCACGGACGAAGAGCTGGACAAAAAGAACAACAGCTCACGAACGGCAAAGTCTTTATCCATTCTAACTAAGACCACGCCCAAGTCGTACACCCAATCTCAGCAGCGCTCAGAGAAGGGTCGTACATATGGAGCGTTCCGCGGCTTCCAGGAATGCAGATCCGGGCAGCCGGACCGATCGCCGTCTCAGAACCGGCGCAAACAACAAAAAGAGGGGGGGAAAGTAAGGGCTTTTTCCATTCCCCCTCCTCAGCCTTCGAGTGAAAGAAGGAATGGGCATATCATTCCTTCAGGTTCCCGTGTCTGCGGTGGGGGGCAGGCTTGCTCTCCATGCATAATTCTGGCACCAGAATTTTGGGGACCCCTGGATCATCTCCATAGAATCCACGGAATACCGCCTTCCTATCCCAGCCCCTCCTCCCTCCACCCCTCCACTCCCACAGGTTGGGACAGCAACTCTTTTGACGGAGGAAGTTCCAGCCTCCCAGAGAGGCTTTGGCTTCTACTCCAGGATTTTCGCCTTTAAGACGAAGAACCAGGCGGGCCTGAGAGTTGTGCTGGACCTTTCCACCCTTGACCTCTCCTTACCCCTGCAAAAATTCAAGATGATTACACCAGCTTTTATAGCAGAGACATTGGACAAGGGAGACTGGATGTGGTACCAACATCTCCTGGGTCTACTAGCGGCAGTTCTGGTAGCCGTGCCGCACACCAGACTAAGGATGAGAAGGATTCAGCTGTATTTTGTGGCCTCATGGAATCAGGAGAGGGGCTCTCAATCAGAGATGATCAATGTTCCTACATCGCTCTACCCGGACCTAACTTGGTGTTTCATGGACTGCAACCTATGGATGGGTAAGACCTTCGGCTGCCCTCTCCGCAGGCCACCATCACCACAGACTCCTTGCTCGAAGGCTGGTGAGCCACCCTGGACGGTGTCTGTCCACAGCACCTTGACTTGACAGGTGCAGGAATACCACATCAATTGGCTGGAGCTGAATGGCATCTGGCTAGCGGTCCCAGCATTCCTACCACTTCTCAAGGGCAAGGTTGTCCTCATCCAGACAGACAACTCGACCAGCATGTACTACGTCCCCTCCTCTGTGCAGACTGATGATCAACATGTGGGAGCGGGCCCTGGAAAATGACATTTACATCATGGCAGTCCACCTCCCGGGCGAATGCAACCTGGAAGCGGGCAGGCTCAGCAGACTGGGAGAGGACAATTACGAGTGGCAGCTAGACGACCTCGTTATTCAGGAGATCTTCAACAGGTGGGGTCACCTCCACGTGAATCTCTCTGCCACCTGGTACAATAAGAAGTGTCCCCAGTTCGCATCCTGGCAAGGTCAAGGCCCCGGCTCTCTGGGTGACGCATTTCACCTCCAGTGGACCGGCTGAAAGCCTATGCCTTTCCTCCCACTCCTCTGATCCACAGGGTAATTTGCAAGATCAAGGAGTCTCGCTGACTCCATCATTCTGATGGCTCCATGGTGGCTGGCCAGGCATTGGTTTTTGGAGCTACTCAGCCTCTCGGAGGTGCCCCCGATACACCTTCCGACGGGCCAAGCACACCTTCTGAGGAATTAGCCCTCACAGCGTGGTACCTGAGCAGGTAACGCTTCGGCACCTTAGCCTCTCACAGGCCAATCTGGAGATCATACAGGGCGCCAGGAGCAAAGCCACCAGGGCCCAGTACAAAAGCAAATGGACCAGATTCTGCCACTGGACAGACTCCAAAGGATTTGACCCCTTGGCTTGCACTTTGGACGACATGCTCTCCTTTTCGGCGCACCTCGCTTATTCAGGCGTACAGGTAGATACCTGCCGCACATACCTTGCAACCATTGGGGCTTACAGGAACTCAAAGGAGGGCATTATTTCCTCCTCCAACCCTATCGTCAAAAAACATCTGACTGGTCTCGCTAGGCTCTACCCACCTGTCAAGAGACCGCACCCGTTGTGGGACCTCAACATAGTCTTGGGCGCACTGGCACACAAACCATTTGAACCAATGGCGTCCATGGACATCAGGATGGTCACCATCAAGATGGCCTTACTAGTCGGCCTTACCTCGGCTCGTAGAGTCAGCGAGATCCAGGCGCTGGTCACCTCTGAGCCATATACCACCTTTTACAAGGACAAGGTAGCATGCGTACGCACCCAGCTTTTCTGCCCAAGGTTCCGTCTGCTTTCCACCTTAACGATGAAATAGTCCTTCCTACGTTTTTTTCCCGATCCTAAGGACGAAGCACAAAGAGTGCTGCACTGCCTGGATGTCAGACGTGCTCTGAAATTCTACTTGGACAGGACCAATTGCTTCCGCAAGTCGGACGCCATGTTCGTCACTTTTGGAGGCTCAAGACCAGGCTATCGGGCCTATAAGGCCTCCATATCCCGCTGGATGGCCTCTGCCCTCAAATAAGCATACGAAGGCCAGCACAAGCCACTTATGGCCAACATGCATGCCCACGCAGTCAGGGCCAAGGCAACGGCCTTCGCCTTCCATCACCATGTCCCTTGGCAAGTCATAAGGAGGGCGGACACTTGGGCCTCTCCCTCTGCTTTCTGCAAGCATGAGTGTTTGGACGCCGGCTCTAGATCTCCTGCGACATTCGGCCAGGCGGTTCTCAGGAACTATTTGCTTAAGGAGGGTCTCCACCCTGGTGCTACAATCAGTTGTAATTGCCCATACAGTTTGGAGGAAAGGGGACGCGACGTAAGAGTAATTATAAGTTACTCATCGTAGTGACTAACGTACTTCGTCCATAGACCCCTTTCCTCCATATGTCCCACCAACCACCCCCTAATAAAACTGGTGTCAATTGGTATGTTAAATCCATTGTCGACACATCAATGGGGACTGAGGTGTGGCGTCGGAGGGCAGAGTAGGGCAGCGCATGCTCCCTGGGCTGCGCCCCCGTGCGCCTCTAAATTTAAAGGGGAAGTAGGTTTTTTCTGGCGAAAAAGGTTCTGTCTCCCGTCCCTTGGAAGGGCCGCCCATACAGTATGGAGGAAAGGGGACTATGGACTAAGAGTATGTTAGTCACTACGGTGAGTAACTTATAATTTCTTGAGCAAGCCATCGAAGACGGCACAATCTGAGAATCGGTTCGTCTGAACGGAGTAATGAGGTGGCTCTGTTTAATTCGTCTCTCCCCACCACCAGTGTGCAAAATGAATAGAACCTCATTTATTTCTTTATTTGGATTTGTAAAGCACACTAGCAGCCTGTAGGCATTGAGGCTCTGTTGCAGGACAGTGTTTTAGTTACCGAAAGATTACTTGGCTCATGGTTACAGTGAGTATGCTGCTTAGCAACGCATGTTTAGTAGGATACTTAAGTATGTGGTTACAGGTTTGGTGAATCATACAGAAATAATGAAAGGTAAATCACATTGAGTGGAGCTATGCAGCCTAAGTCGAGACAATTATACAAACAGCATAGTTTTTACTGCTTTCCGGAAGGCTATATGCGAATCAATACCCCTAATGTGGGGTGGTAGTGTGTTACAATGGGTAGCGGCCAAAACGGGGAAACTGGCACCTCCTGCGCAAATCCTCTGGGTCTTAGGCACAGCGATTCGGTTGGTGTAGGCCATTCTTGTGGGTCTGACTATGGTGGGTTTGGTGATTCTTTCTGAAAGGTAGCGGGGGCCATGTTGTGGACACTTTTATGCGAAAGGGCGAGGGTCTTAAAGACAACTTGCTCTTTGATGGGGAGCCAGTGAACCTGCTTCCTGGTCTCTGAAATATGGTCCCTTTTGGAGATACCCGTGGCGGCCCTGAGGGCATTATTTTGGATAGTTTGAAGTTTGTTGATGTTTTTCGTAGATGTCCCTGCTAAGAGGGCGTTGCAGTAGTCCAACCAAGACCAAATTATAGCTCTCGATAAGGTGATGCAATTCTGTTCTGACAGAAAGGGTCTAGCTGCGGTGAGCAGTTTGGAATGGTAGGCTGCTGCGGATGAGATGGCATTGACCTGCCTGTCCATTGAGAGGTTGGAGTCCAAGTAGACAACTTGACAACTTGAGATACCTGGATTGGGATGTTGTCAATCGTGAAGGAGTTGTATTGTTTATCCAGTTTTTTGAGGGTTGCAGGTGAGCCCATTATCAGAAGTTCATTTTTTTCACCATTCAGGCACAAGCAGTTTTCTGCCTTCCTGGTTTGGATTGTGGAGTAGATGGAGGTGTAAGGGTTTCCATGTCAGACTCATTGTCACCAGTGAGGAGGATGAGGACCTGCTTATCATCAGCATAGTTGGTGTATGTGATGCCCAACGTGTCCAGAATGTTGAACAGTGGCCTTGTGAACAAGTTGTAGAGGGTGGGTGAGATGCAAGAGCCCTGAGGGACTCCGCTTTTAATGATGCTCGGGGGGGGGGGGCACAGGCTGAGGCAGAGAAGACTTTCATATCCCTTTCCTAAAGAAACAAGGTGATCCAAGCTATGGCATTGGGGAAAAAAATTGGCAGCTGAAGAGAGATGGTGGCAGAGAGTATTATGGTCCACCAAATCAAAAGCTGCAGACAGATCAAAGAGCAGGAGGGGGCCAGGTTTGGCAGCATCTCTGAAGTCGTCCATTTGGTTTTTAAAGTCTACCAGTGCAGTTTTGGTCCCATATCCGGGACGAAAGCCTGACTGCCGGAGGCCAAGAATATTGTTAACCTCAAGGAATTTATGTATTTGCTGATACGCGGCCTTGTCACAGATTTTTAATAGAAAGGGGACCGAGGTAATAGGTCTGTAATTCCCTTGGACAGCTGGGTCAGGCGCAGGTTTCTTAAAGAGAGTTCATAACCATGTTTCCTGGAGGCCTGTTGGAACATGGCCTGTTTTGAAGGATGCATTGATAAAGGACGCGAGGAAGGGGCAAGTGCCGGGGCACAATCTTTGATGAGTTGAGCTGGGCAGGTGTCCCCTTTGCAATGGGAAGGTTTAATAGATTTAAGGAGGGAGATGACTTCATGTACAGTCATTTCCTTCAAGGCAAAAGTGGTGGGGGGGAATCACCTACGGTGCTACTGTGTAGGTTGGATATTTGCTGCCTGAGTGCCTTAGACTTGTAGTTCCGAAACTGTGAGGGTTTCTTGAGGAAATGTAAGAAGCGCTGTGCTTAATAATTCTGGTAGCAGCAAAGTATATGCTGTATCCCTCTGTACTGGACTGAAGCTGGGTACCTAGGGTAAGTAACTAGCTCCAGCCAGACTCTCATATCACACAGTAACTGATGTCATCCAGCACCAACTTTTCTTGGATACAGCCAAGTGTCTTTTGTGATCAGGGCTTAATTAACAAAGGCCCCCTTATCTACACAAGTGAGCTGCACATTGTGCTCACTCGCTCCCTTTGCCAAACTAGCCAAAACAATGTTTTCACTGCCGACTGTGAGAGTGCTAACATATACAGCGTTTGGAAGGCCTCATGACCCGTAGGGAGTGGCACTCGCTCCACCCTGGCCAGCCAGGATGCATGATGGCTATAGTAATATAGAAAATAAATTATACAGTTGCACACCTAATGATTCAACATAGGGTTGTGTACTTCTATTCTAGACTGTAATGAGGGGCAGGGGGGTGTGTAGCAGCCCTGACGCTAGGTTGAAGTTATCTTGAACAAGAGGAATCCGTGTCCCCACTGTCTGTGGAACACTCGTGTCCCCTGGCTCTCAAGTGTTCCGCAGACAGTGGACACTGATATCTCTGGCTATAGTAATATGGACAGCTCAGCTCCTCCTTTACCATGTGCTCCTCTTCATCCCTTTGCAAGGTGGCCAGGACTTGCCCATACAGCCTCTTTCAGTAATACCAAAATGCAGCTCCTGAAGCGTATGATGAACCGCCTTTCTCAAACAGAACGCAGCAGATGCACTATGCGAACAGTCAGCAAACCGCACTGATGCAGTAAAGGCAGAGCAAGATTGCATAGTTACACTAAACCTTTTAGTGCATTCCTGCATAACAACTCGCCGAGATATAGGAGTGAACAGCTATGCATATTCACAGAGCATACTGAGTGAGAGGGAAAATCTCTCATGAACACAAATCATGTTGCTGTTGCCAAGAGCCTTTATTGGGCTGGTAAGAGGAGACAACCAGGGCTCAAGTCGAGGGTACACGCGGGGGGAACGGAGTCCACCCACTTTATTCAGAGGGTGGACTCAGTCCCCCACAGCAAAAATGAGAAACATTGAATGTCTTCTTTGAATTTATGAATGAAAGCCATCCTCGGCAGTCGTCAGATTTGTAGGCCGGTCACTTCACCACTACACTATATAACCGGATGAAAAATAACAAACAAGTCAAGGTAAGATTTCCCATTTTGGTACTGCAAGTTCCAGGGAAAACATTTGTATTGATTTTTGGGAGTTTAAAACATGCACATCTTTTAAAGTGGATGTTAATAAGCTGACCCCTCTTTCACGAGAAATCATCAGCAGGCAAGCCACAATTAATATAGGACGTACCTCGTCCACGAGTCTGACGGGAGTCTCACCATTTGTATCACCCACGTCATTTAGAGAAACCATGAACAACAAAAGATCGTTTGGATAGTAATTTGTATAAGAATAATTGCCCAGATTTGAGAAAGGCAAAGTGAGAGTGCCGAAACACGTGTCATCAATATGGGCTGCAACTAAAAATAAATAAGGCTGAAAATGAACAAACAGAACTGCTTTTGAACAATATTTTTTTGGTGGCGCAGTAATGGATGTGTGTGGAACTTTATAGTTTCATTTTTGACAAGCGAAGTGGGGGAACTCTGTGTCTTCGCTCTCTACACACATCATTGCGACACGATTGAGTTATTACTTTTGTATTAAGTCGAGGAGGTTTAAGAGTGCAGCTAGGAAAGCTCCCCAAGTTTGCAAAGGATATAATAACATGTTGTCCAACTCTATTATGAAGAGTTGAACCATATTTCTTTGACTTCTCACATGTTCGCATTCTTCTTTTTTTTGCAAAGGAAATACTGTACTGTTCCTTGTACATGAGACTCATATTTGGTAACGAGAGTGTTAAATAGCACTTCTAGGTTTTACTAAAATGTCGTCTTGGCCTAAGGAAGGGTGCAGGTTGATGTTTGTTGTACACACTGCAAATGAAATTGCCTATTTGAAGTAGAAGGTGGCTCAGCTAGTTGCATGTTGTCGTTTGCTGTATAGATGTGGGCCATCTCTTTACATAGTAGCAAAGGTGAAAAATACATGACCTAGGAAAAAACACAGGATTGTGATATCGTTATTTTACTGGGATTCATAAGATACACTGCTGCCATTTGCATGTTCTCCTGTTGTTCTGGTGATCATGGCAGTATGACATTCCTAAATAACCCCATTCCGTATTTGGTGCCACAGGCTGCCTAGAATGGATGTAGTTGCTGAAAGGGTCTGCCTCGTGCAATCCGTTGTTAAGGGATGTGTGGATGTCTGAACAGTTAGGTTTTCAGAGATTGCTTGCATCATTTTGGCAGCTTCACAAATCTGTATTGGGATATTATTTCATGGGTATGGCTGCGCTGGAGAAGTGCCTGCTCAACAATCTTTCCCCTGTTCTCAGCCCCTTACCATTGCACTTGGAGTTTGGGTGGCAAAAGCAAAGGGCACAAATGGGGTAGAAGGACTTCTTAGCTTCACTGGTGGAAAGTTAGATTTCCAATGAGAACCTCTGTTTGGGGGCCCGTTCAGGAAAGCGAAGTTCTTCAATATTCTTTATACTTTTTTGGTTGTCTCTCAAGTCCTAAGTCATACTCGATATGTGTGAACGAAAGTTGGCAAAAAATCTCTGTTCATTTATAAAAACGAGGCTCCCGGTGTTCTATTTATGTATTCTTAAATACAGAGTAAGATCAATCTACTTCTTCTCTGTATTTCATTTTTGGTTGTATTGGTGATGTAAACACACATTTGGAGATTTCACTGTTATTTACCGCTGCACTTTTATAGTGGGCCAGCCCCCTTCCCCTGTCCTCATTCTACTCTCCCTGCCCCGTCACCCCTACACTCCCTATACTACAATCGCTAACCATGTACTAGCCAAAAAAGTGATATAATGTGCCCTCGCCAATTGTGGTGAAAATATTGCAATGGGTGGTGGGGATGCGGTGGGATAGAGGAATACAGAAGAGGGGAGTGTCCGGGATGGAATAAGTGGAAAGGCAGAGGAAATCAATACAAGCATTCCATATTAACCAAAGTACAAGTCACGGCAGGTATTTCAGGGTACATGATAATAAAAGAATAAAAGTGGGCACATGCTCATGTGATAAGTGGGACTCGCGAATAGGGTGGATCAGAAAGACCTGGCTCAGGGATTCGGGTTTGAGGCACTTTCTGAATCGTTTATAGATTGGTTTGTTTCAGATGATGAGGCTCATATTGTTTTGTGGGGGCAATGCCTGCCAAGGGAAACCAGTCTTAAAAATGTTGAGGGTATGTGTTTCCGAAAGAGCTTGGAAAGGTAAATTGTGCTCTTTACTTGAATCACACGGTGAATCAGACTGAATGGCTTACGAACAATCCTGTTTCACCCAGTGTCTGTCAGATGTTATCAGACGTATGGAGGATGGGGTGGTCGACCTTATCAAAAGCTGAGAAAAGGTCAAGGAGGAAAATGGCTGTAGGGAAGGCTGGAAAGCCAAGAAACACACATTTCGAAAGCAGGTCTACTGCATTGCTCCCTATGCTGCCATCTGCCTTGCAGGCCAGTGTCTATGCGCCTTTGGTGGCGAGATGTGGCTTAAACAACAATCACGGGACTGGAGCAAAAATTAGTTTCAAAGGGTAAGGTGGGATATGCAAGAACCTGGCTTCATTTGTGTGTGGCATCTGTATGTGTGTTTTAAGCAAATATTTCTCTGTACTGACTGCTGGAGAGGCAGTAATCAAGATCTTCTTGGTTTGTTCTCCCGTCTTCATGTGTGACACAAATGAGTTGGCCAAAAAATATTGATCTTTGTAAATACCGTCCTTTGTAGTAAATGCACCATACCATAATTTGCAGGAACCCACAGCCATGTGACCCCAGGTGTTTTTAGGGAGCGAGTACTACATTTTTATTGACCGCAAAAGCAGAGCTTGGATTGATCTCTATGCATCCAGCTTTATATGCTTACTGCTACAGGATTCCAAGTTCTAATGCACATTTTTCATTTTAATAAATCTGGAAAAAAACTAGTTGCGTTGTACTTTTGTGTTTTTAAACAAAAAATAAATGTGTATATAGGACGTAACTTTAAAAAGAAAATGTGTTTGGAAATGTTGTATGCCTGCACTGTTCACTCGTGTTGCTTAATAGGAGGAAATGTTAGCACTTGGCGAGTTAGGCATTATGAATAGGAGTAAGTCGGCCAGGACTTTCATTATTACATATTACTAAGATTAGCATCCGCAGCCCTAGCCAGCTCTTGAAAGCCAGGAAGGTGTGTTCAAGCTGCGAGGTATTTATGGAGCCTAAGGGTAGTCCTTGTCCACTCTGGAACACCTTAGTTCATAGTTCAGCTGAAGCCATAACCATCTCCCAGTATGCAACGGCATGTTTCTTTTTCTATCCTACATCATGCATATTCCTCGCCAGGCTAGTGGCCTTGAATGTGTCTGTGCTTTAGAAAGCCTAAGTGTACACTTTATTTGCAGGCATACAGCACGGCCTGAGATAAAGCACATTTGCCAGCAGAACGGTTGTGTTTATGGACGAAATGCGCCGGCCTCTAATCCCGTCATTCCACTTGCCATTTCATGAAACTCTTTGGCCGGTATCCCTGCAGCAGTCTATGGAACATCCTTAACAAAGTGGGTTAAGTGGTTCCTGCTTTTCACAGGAGCATTTATTTTTTTAATTTGGTTTAGAGCTGTGTGTCGTCATGCAGAATAATTAACGAAACAGTAAAATTGCAGATAAGCAGAAATCGAAGAGGCTGATGTCATTGAATGACATTGTAATAGCACAGTACAATTTGAAATTAAAATCACCTTTACATCCAGCTTTCCTTCAATATTAACATGGAAAGAACAGGAGCAACAGTATACGTTTTCCACATTTGTCAAAGATGGGCAGTTTGAATATTTTGACGAGTTAAATCGTTTAGACAAGATTTAAGTTTTTTTAACTTTAAGTTTAGAGAAACTGTATTTTAATTTCCATTGTTACAACATTATAGCATTTGTCAATTGATCACCTTAGGTGCCTGCTATGCGGCCTTCTCTGATGCATTTCATCTTAAGCATGTATTTGTATTTGTTTATTTATAACGCGCAAACCAACAGGCCCGGGGGCATCAGGGCGCAATTTGTACAGAGTTGCAAGAAAACATACAGGCAGAGATTACATTACAAAATTTAAAACAATAACAGCATAATAACAATATTGCTAATTACATATATTACATAGGTTACAGTGCAACTAGGATTAACAGAGGATGTATCCTAGGGTGAACTGAAATAGTTAGCAGAGGTAGCGGGCCGGAAATGGTGTCAGGAGAAGCGGACCAGAGTAAGTAGGATAGAGAAGTCGAACATGGTTTATTGCTGGTCAGAGAGCCAAGATTTGGTTTTAGTCTTGAAGGTGTTGAAGGAGTCTTCGTCTCTGATAGTAGCAGGGAGGGTGTTCCAAAGTTTAGAGGCTAGGACAGGGAAGCTGGGACCTCCCGCTTTTTGAAGCTTAAACCTAGGGATCGTTAGGCAGTGAGTCTGAGCAGTTCTTAGTGGTCGGGCAGTAGGGTGGCGCGATAGCCGACTGCAGAGATAGATCGGGGCCTTGTTGGCTACGCATTTGTGCGTGAGGGCAAGAGTTTTTAGAGAGATTCTCTGCTTCACAGGTGGCCACTTTAGGCTGGTTCTGGCTTCTGAAATGTGGTGGTTGCGAGGGATGTTCAAAGCCGCTCGAATGGCATTATTCTGGGTAGTTTGGAGTTTGGACAGGTTCTCTTGGCTGGTGCCTAAGTAAAGAGCACAGCAGTAATCGATTTTTGCCATGATAAGTGTTCTGGCTAGTGTGACACTGTTGGGGGTGGTGAGAAACGGTCTGCAGGATAAGATGAGTTTGCACGTGTAGGCAGAGGCAGACCTGACTGCATTTGTTTGTCTCGATAAGGATAGGGTGGAGTCCAGGTAGAAACCTAATGTTTTGGTGTCTTTCGAGACTCGTATGTTATTGCCGTCGATGGTGAATGACTGATAAGAAGGCTCAAGTTTGCTCAGGCGTTGAGATATCCAAGATAAGGAGCTCTGTCTTATCGTCGTTCAGACATAGCTGGTGCTGGGCCATCCAAGCTTGGATGACCAGGTAGATGTCATTGAGGGCCTTGGTGTCAGCCAGATAATCACCTGAGATGGGGATGAGTGTCTGGGTGTCGTCCGCATAGTTGGTGTAAGAGACACCCAGATAATCAAGCACATCAAAAGAGTGGTTTCGTAAAGATGTTGTAAAGTGTAGGTGACACGCAAGAGCCCTGAGGTACGCCGCAATGAATAGGGGAGGGATCCGCGACTGCGGACGGTGCAAAGACCCTCATGGATCTGTTGCTCAAGAAGGATTTGATCCAGGCCGCAGCAGACGGTGAGAAGTTGGCAGCCGAGTGGAGGTGCCTGCAAAGGATCTGGTGGTTAACCAAATCAAATGCGGCGGAAAGGTTGAGGAGTAATAGCATTGCTAATTTAACCTTGTCCTTCAATACTTCGATCTGAGTTTTTAGGTCTAATAGAGCCGTTTCGGTCCCATGTCTGGGCCGAAATCCGGATTGTCGCAGACCTAACAGATTGTTCGATTCTAGATAGTTTTGGATCTGCAGGTAAGCTGCGCGGTCCAATATCTTAAGCAGAAATGGTACTGCAGTTATAGGTCGGAAGTTCGTAGGTATACTTGTAATATAAAATAGCTGTGAAAACAAATCTATCTTCTTCCTCCACAAAACTGATTATCGAAAATCACTGTGTTTGCTTATTTTCATTAACGCATACTTCTGAGAGAGCACCAGCACGTTGTGATTTAGACATTCGGAATACAACGCATAGGCCACGTTTGCATCAATGTGTTCTCCCTTTGCGGTTACTGCTCTCCTTTCTTTAGTGTCTGCGACACATCTCCAGTAGTTTTTCTTTACTAATTCCACCACTTCCTCTCTCCCCAGTCTTCTACACTAAAAACTTTCTTTAGCTCTTTTTGCTGCAAAGCTGTCTCCTGGCCTCTCAATCTTTAATCATGTCATTCACTTCATTTTTGTTACAACACAGAAATTCAATCTTCTTGTTTTCTTCCAAAGGAACACCACCCTCTGACTTAGGCAGCTCGGGTTGTTATTGGAAATGATGCTGGGTACTCATCAAATATTTTACACCTAGGTATTGTTCTTGGAAACCTTTTATCTGAAGTCAGTACACTTAGCTTCCTCTGGCTTAAGACTACATATTTAGACATTGTCCCATTTTTGTTTAATAAATTAAGCATCCTTCAAGACTTCTGAATGCCACTTCACCGGAAAGGCATGGGTTGGCTTCTTGGCCCTTCAAGAGACTCTGATAACTCATTTAGCTGGAGTTAGTGTTGTCTTCCCAAAGTATCATGTTCCAAGTGCTTGCCTTGCCTGTTCAGCACCTCTTGTGGCAAGTCATCTTTTCGGCTTCTCCAAACATTATTTGGAAAGTAGTAGTTTCTTCTGCTCTTAGTCTCCAACCAAAAGTGTACAGCTCAAACCTCAAAGGACTGATTCAAATGAATGCCTGAGCAGTCTTGCATTTATACCCCTTAATCTGTCTCGCATTTCATTTTTTGGATAGCAATCGGCCACTCTCTTTAATCTTTGATTTGATTGGCCAAGACTCAAAAATCGCCCTCCTCACCCCTTTTCAGCACCAACCCTCCAATTGGCAAATCAATATATCCAGTGTCTACCATTTTCTTTTTTTCTCATCTGACAGCACTCGTAGATCCACCCAGGCTCCTGCTCGCTCAGAAATATTAAAATGTATGTGTCAGGCTTGATCGGTCCTAGGGAACTTCTCAAGCACACAGACCGCCACTTGTTCAAGCCCAACTCCTTGGATCCAGGAAGAATCCTAGTCACAGGTGCCCAGACAAGTCATATTCCAAATAATAAATAGGTCTGCAGGTCTGAAACACGTTTTCCTTACCGGTCTGGAAGTTACTATGTCGCCACATTTTACCACATATATTCATCGAAATACACACAACAAAAGTAGTGGAAATAATATCTTAATGTGTATTTGTTCATATGTTCACTGAAGTAGGATTCAAAAAAGTATTTAGCCGAGTGGGCACTTTTGAAATAGACTATAATATATTCACTTTCATAGTTCGGCTTTAAACCATTGCGGTGGCGCTGGAGAAGCACGCCCTGTTGCATTCAATGCCCCTCCTTTTCCTGAGTCAAAGGTTGGCGGAGGTATGTAAAGCTCCAGGGGTTCTTTATCCTTTCCTTCTTTATCACAGCTCCCACCTCCATGCTCTCCCTACCCATCCCTGCTCCTCTGCTACCCATGCACCCTCCTTGTTAACCCTGGGTCCGTCCCCTTTGTACAGCACTCCGTTGCTTCTCAGCTAGGTTTGCACTTTATAATTCCCATATGTATATTACCTTATGTATATTACCTTAAGAAATGGCATAGAAGACGCGTGGGATGGCAGGAGGACACTGACATATTGATGGCGCTTTCTAAATTGCAGGAGAAAAGGAAATAGATTGGTGTCATTGGACAGTAGAGTCTCCTTAATCCTCTGGTGCCCATTGAAAGAGTTGCTATATACACAAGGTCTTTGTATGTCTCCCAAGCTCTGGTTCTCTCCAAGTGGACTATTGTAACGGCATCTTTCTAAATCTACCTGCCGCTCCTCTTTGCCCTCTGCAACTAATCCAGAATAGGACTGCAAGACTTGTCCTTGGCCTCAGGCCCTCGGATCTTATCTCTCCAGCCCTGAAATCTCTCCATTGGCTCCCAGTGGATGCAAAGATTCAATTCAAATTCCTCTTCATTGTCCACAAGGCTTTCTGGGGCCTGGGTCCAAAATACCTTCAGCTATCCGTCCGCAAATACCTCCCCTCTCAAGCTCTTTGCTCCTCTCCCTCGAACTCCCTCAGGGTCAGTCGTTTTTCAAAGAAACTAGATCAGGGTAAATCTCTGTCTTTGGTTGGGGCCTCCCTCTGGAACAGCCTCCCTGCCACTCTAAAACTTGAGGAGAACCATCTCTGGTTCCGGAAGCACCTTCTTTGCTTCTGCCTTCACCCCCCCTCTCCCCTGCTGATCTGCTCTCTCGGCACTGTGCACCTGGCCACCCTCTGTTCTCCGGGCCCAGGTGCCTGCTTACCCTGCCACCCTCCCACACTGCCTCCGTGCCACCCTTTGCACTGGGGTCTGTATCTGTGCCCATACAGTCCCCCCCCCCCCCACTTATTTCTTCCTGCAGTTATCAGAAATACCTGGTCTGCTGCCTTAAACCCTGGACTTGCCACTTGCTGGCTGGACTACCATTGTTTGTTGCCTGTATTATTTATTAATGTATTACTATTTATCTGTTTTCTCTGTTGCCCCACACTCTTCATCGCTCCCCCTCTCCCATGCACTTGCGCGTTCTCAATGTCACTGGGCCTAGTAAGATCGTTGTTTCTCCCCTGTTCCTCTTCCCTTGCCTTGTCGCACTCTGAAACACTTGTGTATGAGTGCGATAGAAATAAAATATCAATATCAATATGTAAGTTAAGCCACTTTTACTGATGACTGTAGTAGCCTGTGTAGGTTTTGCATTGCCAGTGAGGTTCAATCCTGTTTCTCATAAGCTCTTCTACTGAAGAGTGCATTGTGGCTTTCACAGCAAGGGAGAGAAAGGAAAACCAATCGAGGCTGTGGTTCTTGTGCAACATATTGCAGTCTCTAAATCTATAACTTCATATCTGAAGTTTGAGTAAAACGCAGTATTTCTTTATTTTCATTGGGTAAAGTTGGAAGCTATCACTAAAAAGGGCGTTTCCATTTTGTTGAAAATACAGTGGTGTCAGAACATTTGTAGGTGTTTAGATGTAAATTATCCAGGACTTTCGGTTGTTTGTATTCATGAATGCGTAATTACTTACCATGTTTCCATGGTGTCATATTTGCCAAAATTATGGGAGCTCCTGTACTGAGAAAGAACACTGCAAAATAGCCTGTTCTCCAGCATGGGGTCTGGCATGGATTCACATGCTCATGAATATTCCCCGTCGTCAGGCTGGGAATCCTCGGTAAAGAAAAAAAAAACAGTATCAGTTTCGTTTCTGATCTGTCTTTCGTAGTAGTAACCAATCACTGGTCTCTGCGTCATACTGACCACAGCCAATGACTGCCATCTACCTAAGCACCGCCTCTGGCAGCCATCTTCAGATTTTTACCGCACGTTCATGTGTTGGGATCCTCGTGCTATTGCTCTCGAGCGTTAGTGCTATTTTTTCACATTTTTTGCTCAAAAACTTCGTTTTTTCGGTCAAAAGAGCCTCAAGCGCCACCGACTCTCCATCCGATCAACGGGGACCCGTGTCGGATTCGTCTGCGCCCCTCAAGGGTGAAGATTTCGTCGAGCTACGCTTTGGAGGACTCCAGAAGCTTCTCAGGCCCGGACATGGCCCAGGAGAAGGGAAGCTCGACGCCCGGAAAGCTGTTCAGGGTCTGCCCTGGATGCCAGCTGCAGAACGTCTTTTAGGAGGACGAACACTCCTTTTGTCTCTACTGCTTACATGAGGACAAGACGCACGTGGAGAAGGACTGTGCGTTTTGCGGCAATATGTCGGAGCGGACCATGAAGGACCGCCATCAACGTCTCGCCAACTGGCTGGAAGGGAAGAGCGCGTCTGGCGAGAAGAAGAGGAAGAAATCCGAGCGGTCTTCTAAGACCTTTGAGGACGCCCCGGCGACGGGGGTCCAACACAAGGCCAAGCACCGCGAGTCCGCTGGCACCGGGAGCGCCGAACGGTCGGGCTCTATGGGCGCCAGGCAGGGCGCACCCTCCCCGGCACCTTCAACTACGAGCCAACGCTCTGGGTCGGGTAAGAGGAAGGGCGAGCACCCGGCGAAGCTCCTGGAGAGGCCCCGGTCGAGCTCGAAGGCCCCATCGGAGGGGGAGCGAGGCAGTGTCCCCCCCCCCTCAAGGATAAGGCGGTGAGCGCACCTAAGGTGGTGAAGGCCTTAATCCATCCGGCCAAGCCCTCTATCGATACTGTCGCGGCGACCCTGGCTCAGCCTGTGGAGGCTACACCAGTGGTGGCGACCTCGGGGCTCAGAGTCTCCCTGCCACCTCGGAGGGAGTCCTCTTTTGTGCCCATCGATAGGACCCCCGTGAAATCCCCGGCGGGGAAGAAAATGGGGGGGCAGGGCGTCGTCGTAGATTCGGCTTCAACCTCAGAGGAAGAGCTGATCGAGGTCTTAAGCCACGGCCCTGGCATAGAAGAAGACCGGCCCGTCGGGATGGATCCCGACGCGGGTGACGACGACATCGTCGAGGGTGCCGACGGGGCCCCTGATCGCCCGTCGGATTCCCCTCTGCCAGCGCCGCAAGACAACTCGGCGGCCATTTTGTTGGCTATACAGTCCTTATGCTCAGAGATAAGGACGAGACTACCGTTGCCGACGGAGGAACCTCTCCCGTCGGGGGATCCTGAACCGGGACCTTCTGGCGTTCCCCCGCCCAAGAAAAGGAGGATTCACCCTCCACCTCCTTTTCAGCCGTCGCGCACCGTCCAGCCCTCCTCCCCGTCCACCCGAGGGGATGATACGGGGACTGACAAGGCAGCGACGGGTACGGACGACGAGGTATACGACGAGGATCTACCGTCGTCACCTCCCACCAGGGCTTCTCCGCCCGACGAGATTGGTTCGTTCCACTCCATGATCGCCAGGGCATCTGAGCTTTTCCAACTCTGCCCTGAGGAGAAGAAAAAGGAAGGATTCCTTTATCAACGGCGCGAGGCCAAGAGGAAGACGGTCCTTGCGGTGCCTCTACTGGACGACATTTGGGATGAGGGCCTCGCCCTCCTCAAGAACCCTTCCACTACGCCAGCTAGAAGAGACCGGTACGAGAAGAAGTACTGGGTTCCGGACGCGGCCCCCCTGTGCCTCCGGGCGCAGCCTACCCCAGACTCCGTCGTCTCCGCGGCGGCCAGGAAGAAAGCGGGGGGGGTGCGGCCTCCTTATCGACTTCCCCACCGGACGGCGAGGGAAAGAAATTGGACACTATGGGACGCAGGGTCATCTCGTCTGCAGCGACGACGATTAAAGCGGCCAACGCCTTGGCTATCGTGGCCCGCTACGACAGGGAGCTATGGTACAAACTGGCTCCCCTACTGGACTTCCTACGGGACGACAAGAGGGCGGATGCCCTGGAGATCCTACAGGAAGGTGAGGTGGCGTCGGACCACGCCATCACTATTGCGACAGACATCGCCGACACTGGGTTTCGCCAGTTGGGCAACGGCGTGTGCCTTAGGCGGCGTGGATGGCTCAAGGCTACGGACTTCCGTCAAGACGTACAGACCAGAGTCCTGGACATGCCGTTCGATGGGAACAACCTGTTTGGGAAAACGGTGGACGATTCCCTTCAGGCCATTAAAGCGGACACTGAGACGGCCCGGGCCCTTGGGGTTCTGCAGCAACGACGGACACCCTTTCGGAGCAGCGGAGGCAAGGGTGCCTCCAAAGGTTCCGGCGGCGGTTTCTCCACCTACCGTCAAGCGGCCCGCTCGTCGTCTCAGGAGGCCTACAGAGGACGAGGCAAGTCTGGCGGACCCCGCCGTCGTCGTCAAGGCGGCAAAGCCTTGTCGAAACAGGATTGAACCAACCGGTGGGAGGCCGGCTGGCGAGCTTAGTCAGCGTGTGGGAGTCCATCTCCACCGACCGTTGGGTGCTGGACGCTTTAGCCCGGGGCCACGCGCTCGAGTTTCAAAGAAGGTGCCCGCGCGTCCCCCCCGTGGCAAGAAAAGAGCTTCACGTCCCTCAGCTTCTCCTGGAGGTAAGGGCGATGCTCAGGAAGGGCGCCATCGAACTCGTCCCAAAGAGGCTTCGGGGCTCTGGAGTTTACTCGAGATACTTCCTCGTGAAGAAGAAGACGGGAGGATGGCGCCCCATCCTAGACCTGCGACGTCTGAACAAATTCATCAAGGCGCAGAAGTTCTGGATGGTCACCCTCCAGCACGTCCTGGGTCAGCTGGAGGAAGGAGACTTCCTGTCGTCGTTGGATTTGGAGGATGCCTACTTCCATATTCCCATCCTAAAGGGGCACCGAAAATTCCTCAGGTTTGTGGTCCAAGGGCGTCACTACCAGTTCAAAGCCCTTCCCTTCGGACTACGGTCGGCACCCAGGGTATTCACCAAGTGCCTTGCACCGGTGGCGGCGCAGCTGCGCCGCAAGGGGATCCACGTCTACCCCTACCTGGACGACTGGCTCATCCGGGCCAAGACGAGGGAGCTCGCCGTGGAGCACACGGCAAGGACCGTCCAACTTCTCACGGACCTGGGATTCTCCGTGAACTACGCCAAGTCCCACCTGGTACCCGCGCAAAACGCACTGTTTCTGGGAGTGAAGCTCGACACAGTGTCCCTTCTGGCCTCCCCGTCGGAGGAAAGGACCAGGTCCATCCTGGGCAAGGTACAGCGGATGTTGGCTTCCGACGCGGCCAAGGTGAGGTCCATCAAGTCCCTCCTCGGAATGATGTCTTCCTGCATCTACCTCATTCCCATGTGCAGGCTCTGGATGCGCCCGTTGCAGGAGTTCCTGGACGCGCGCTGGATCCAAACGACGGGCGGCTTCGAGGAGAGGATCACACTCGACGAGAGTTTCCGCCGCGCGGTCCGGTGGTGGGGCACCCGCGCGCATCTGACGGCGGGCATGGACTTCCAGACCCCAGACCACCAGGAGACAGTGACCACGGATGCCTCCCTGGAAGGGTGGGGAGCGCACACCGAAAATCTACACGCGAGAGGCCTTTGGCTCCCGACGGAGAAGTCCCTCCATATCAACGTCCTGGAGCTCCGTGCAGTGTTCTGGGCCCTCAGGTCCTTCCTTCCGTCCCTCAAGGGCAAGGTGGTGAGGATCTTCACCGACAACACCACCACCATGTTTTACATCAGGAAACAGGGCGGAACCAGGTCCCCAGCACTGTCCAAGGAGGCGCAGGACCTGTGGCATTGGGCCGTCGCCCAAAGGATGTTTCTGGTGCCGTTTCATCTGGCAGGCATAAAAAACACCATCGCCGACTCACTCAGCAGGGAGCTGCGCTCGTGCCACGAGTGGGAACTACGGCAGGATCTAGTGGATCGCCTCTTCCGACGGTGGGGCACACCCCAAATCGACCTGTTCGCGACGGTGACGAACTCCAAGTGCCGGAGATTTGCCAGCAGGTTTCCCCAGGCGAGGAGCATGGGCGATGCTTTCTCGTTCCCCTGGGAGGGCCTGTTCCTCTACGCGTTCCCTCCTTTGCCACTGCTAATCCGGCTCGTCAACCAGCTCAAGAGGTCACGGTGCAGGATGATCCTCGTCGAACCTGCGTGGCCGAGGCAGATATGGTTCCCGGACCTTCTGGACTTGTCAACGTCCCCGCCAATCAAGCTGCCGGTGGACGCGGATCTACTCTCCAGGGAAGGAGGCGCCATCCTCCACCACGACCCGAAATCGCTGAACTTGCAGGCCTGGCTCCTGCAGCGCTAAGAGTTTGGAGGATACGACATACCGGCCGACTGCAGAAAGGTTCTTGCAAAGGCCAGCGCGTCCTCGACTCTTAAATGCTACGGACACAAATGGAAGACGTTCTCTGTCTGGTGCCACGCACAGAAGATTAACCCTCTACGGATTACGGCTCCCCAGGTACTGCCGTACCTGCTGACGCTGGCCAAAGCTGGACTGGCACACGCGTCCATCAAGATTCATCTTGCTGCGATCTCCCGATACACCAGAACCACGGGGTGGGCGTCCTTGTGGTCTCATCGTCTGGTGAAAGAGTTCATGAAGGGACTGTTCAGATCGTTCCCGCCGGTGAAGGCTTTGGCCCCGGCGTGGGAGCTCAACGTGGTGCTGACCAAGCTCATGGGACCTCCTTTCGAGCCTCTGCACTCGGCCCCGTTGAAGTTTCTGTCGTGGAAAACAGGGTTTCTTGTGGCCATCACCCCCGCACGACGGGTGGGAGAGATCCAGGCCCTTTCCTGCAAGGCCCCGTACTTGACTTTTTACGACACGAGGGTAGTGCTCAGGTCGCACCCCTCCTTCATGCCCAAGGTACCGTCGGGCTTCCATCTCAACGAACCCTTGGTGTTGCCTGTGTTCTTCCCGTCGCCTTCGTCGCCGGCTGAGAGGACTTTGCACTCGCTGGATGTGGCTAGAGCGCTGAAGTTCTACGTGGACCGCACAAAGTGTTTTCGGAAGACGTCAAAACTCTTTGTGAACTTTGGACCTGTCAATCAGGGGAAGGCTCTCTCGAAGGCTTCCATTTCCAGATGGCTCTCCCGCTTTATCATGTACTGTCATCGGTTGGCAAACCGACCGCTGCCTGGCCGTCCGAGAGCCCATTCTACCAGAGCGATCGCAGCTACCACGGCGTTCCTTTCTGGTGTGCCCCTGCTGGACATATGTAGGGCTGCTACGTGGAGGTCGACGCACACCTTCATGAAATTCTACTGCGTCGATCGGGATTCCAGGGAGGAGTCCAGGGTCGGCCAAGCAGTGCTGCGCAACCTGTTCGCCTGAGGTGAGCCTGGTGAGGAGGTAAGATGCTTAATGTTGAGTTTGATGTAATGCTTAATGTTGAGCCTTTGCCACCTCCTGTGGTTGTGCATGTGTGTACTGCTATGTATCCTTTATTCATGAGCATGTGAATCCATGCCAGACCCCATGCTGGAGAAGGAACAAGTTACTTACCTGTAACTGTTGTTCTCCAGCATGGGTCTGGCATGGATTCACATGCGAACCCTCCCGCCTACCCCTCTGCGGCTCTTCACTTGGTCATACTGCCACTTCACGTGCTTCCAAAATCTGAAGATGGCTGCCAGAGGCGGTGCTTAGGTAGAGGGCAGTCATTGGCTGTGGTCAGTATGACGCAGAGACCAGTGATTGGTTACTACTACGAAAGACAGATCAGAAACGAAACTGATACTGTTTTTTTTTTCTTTACCGAGGATTCCCAGCCTGACGACGGGGAATATTCATGAGCATGTGAATCCATGCCAGACCCATGCTGGAGAACAACAGTTACAGGTAAGTAACTTGTTCCTTCTTTGGGATGGTTCCAGCTCACCATGTGGTAGGCAGTTCTCCTCTGAAAAGGTGTTTCTGCCTTGTTGGACCTCCTCGGTGAGGTGAAGCTGTGCCTCTCTAAGCACAGTGATTACTCATAAATTACGGTAGAAACCCCTAGTGTGCGAAATTTGGCTAAATTGTGAGAGTGCTCCTACTCGGAACAGACTGGGCCAAATAACCTGTTGTCTGGGATGGTTGCCACTCAAGGATCTACAACCATGCTTTAGCTCACTCTCCCTTTTACAGATGAGAAATATCCATTTGGCCCACAAGGGCCTTCCAGCACTAAAACGCTAGCTGATTCTCCTCTGAACAAGAGTACCAACATTAGCCCCAACACGTTTCTGACTTTTTGAGCAACATCGGCGAGGAGAAGCTGTCTCTCTCTAAGCAGAGTGATGAAAGGATACATATATGGTGAGGCCCCAAGAGTCACAAGTTTCCAAAAATCGTGTGAGGCCTCTACTGATGATACTCTGCAAGACCCAGCGGAAGAGTGTGAAGACCTTTAACTCTCAGCTCCACAAAAGGCTTGAGAGGTGGTAGACTTTTATGGGCTCTCAGCATTTGTTGACACCCCTCCTAAGACTTGGTGTGTTAGCAGGGGTAAAAGATCCCACAGCCCTCAATAGGACTGGCATTCCTCTGCAGAAGATATGCTCGCAAAGGCCAACAATAATTGAAGTAAGCCTCATTCGGTTGTTCCTGCTAGCAAAATGTTGGTGGTGGCGGTATAGGGAGCTCCAACACCCCCCTTGTGATCCAGGGAATCTGGCGGTGCTTCCCTTAGATATAATCAGTTGTAGCGCCTGCTACACTCTTTTTTTTAAAAAAAAAGTGAATTTTTTTTTTCCGCCTCCTCTTACACCCCTCCAGGGAAGCAGGATAGGCTCTTGACACCTGGGGCAAAAAAGTATATGCAAACTCTGCTTTACAGCTGAAACAAGACAAATATATTTCACTAATACCATTGCCAATTTACAGCTCTGGAACGAGCTTGGGGATTTTCAAGGGGACCTGCCTCAACCAAATAAAAGGTTTACAAGTAGGGTCTAGCATACGCCACGATTATCACCCAAGTCCTCCTTAAGGGGGCAGCTCACCATTTGGACAAAGCAATAGGGGCATGTGCATTGGTACTGACTTTCAGAGGACAGCATGCTTATGTTCTACCTACTTTGCTCAGGATCTGCAAGATAAAATTCTAGACCTACCATCCGAGGGCTCACTTATTGCATAGCTCAACGGATCAACATCTTGCAAAAAAAGAAAACCTCCATGCTTTTGTCTGAATCCCTAGCCTTTGTTATTGAAGCCCTTAAGAAGCAATAACAGTCATCCGTAAAAAACTTCAGATTAAGGCCCTGAGGTGGATTCATGCGTTCCTTTAGAGGAGACTGAGACAATCTGACAATCCCCAAGAAAAAGCAAATTTCTTAACACTAAAGGCTTCTTCGGTCAGTGCTCCATTTTCTCCCAAATGGAGAAAAAAAACAAAGTGATGGTGGTGTCTGAGTCTGTCAATCTCCTGTTGGGGCAAGATCACAGTTTTTGGATGGGTGGGTTCTAATTTCTAAGGATTCCAAAGTCAAACCTGCAGTCTTGAGGGGCTACAGGCTGGCTCTCATGTCCCTCCCTCCCAGTTATCTCTCCCCCCACCCCACCAGTAGCTCAGGTCCTGTGTACCCAGATGAAAATGCAGAAGATCCTGCACAGGAGGCCCTATAAACAAGTTCCACCTTCAGAGCTGGGCTAGGGATTTTACTCAACTTTGTTTAACATTCCAAAAAAAACATGCTGGCCTGAGAACCACACTGGAACTTCTCTCTCCTCAATTGTAACGCTCACCTGATTCTCGCAGAGGCGCCGGTCTTGACTAGGCGACTACCGTATCTTCAAAGGTGATGTGTAGCACCCAGTTGGCTCTTTGGGCTGGACCTCTGTGCACTGTATGCCTGACTTCAAGAGTAAGATGTCTGCAGGTAGAAAATATGGGATTAACGAACTGGGGTTATTGGGGTGTCCCTATCCCTTTCCTTTCTTGCTCTCCTGTAGACCCCCAAAGGTTAACGCTCTCACCTTAGGTAAGTGAATGCCGAGCTCTCCATCTGCCTCGGGGCAGGGTGCTGTAACCAGTTTCTTCACTGGACCGGTAGCGCAGGCCTCTTGACTTCAGAGGACTGCTGTCCGTTGTTTACTGCACGAACGGTAAGTTTCGAGTAATTCTATTGTCTTTAAAGTCTTTAGTAATGATGTCTCTTGTTTTGCAGGTTCCGGCGATGGCGGATGACGGGCTGAAGTGAGTTGAAGATGGAGTCCGTGTGATGAATAGAAGCGCCTGGAAGCACGTAAGTAAGCGCTTGTTGCCTGCTTCACGATGCGCTCTAACTGTCTTTTATTTTGCAGGTACGAGTTCGGAGCGGCTGCAGGGTGCCGGAATACCCACTGGGGTTGATGTGGAAAGGAGTAATGGCACGTGAGTATTAAAGTTCCCCAATGTCTTTAAACGCACCTTGTTTTGTCTTTCAGATGCAGGGTGCAGCGCCGAAGGCCTCCGGAGCGTGCGAAGAGTTGGTAAGCTTTTGTCCTTCAGATGCTGGAATGCAGTGTGAAGACCTCCGGAGCGCACAAAGAGTAGGTAAGCCTTTGTCTTTCAGATGCCGGAATGCTAACCTGTTCTTTCTTGTCTTTATAGGTGTTGCTGAAGACTGGATTCAGGATGGAAAGCCTTTTCCCTTAGGCCCAGGATCCGATGCAGAAGACACGATGAGCGTTCTGCTGCAGAGGATGCAGAATAACGCAAAGCAAGATTCATCCACCGGGTGTGGTTTAAATAGCCTCCTGTAGTGCTTAGGTGTCTCCTTCCACAGCCACGCCTAGGTAAGAAAAGAGTTCCTGCTTTCCAGAAGAGTTCCAGTGTTCTGAATCTAGGGAGTGGCTCCTGCCCCACCCAACAGGAAAAGTAGTTCCAAACAGAAGAGGATCAGAGGCTCAGCTGGCAGGCAAGTAAGCAGCATGGTCTGCTGCAGGTAAGTCCACCCAAGCATTATGAGCCCGGCGCTTCCAGCGCTGGGACTGGGCATATTTATGAGCCTGGTGCCACTGGCGCCAGGACTGGGTCCAAAAGGTCCCAATTGGGACTGGTTGGCCCTCGGAACCTGGGTTATGGATCTGCTTCCAAGGGGGTTGGGAAAACCCTGACCTTTTGGAAGCAGAGATCATGACATCAATTCATTCCTTTTTCTTTAAAAATGCAGTGTGATCAGGCTGGCTCAGACCCTCTCATCACTAATGCAAGCATATTGGTTTTGCGCAGTAGTCCTGAAGGACGCTTACTTGCATGTTCCTATATTACCCCCACACAAAAGATTCCTCTGCCTGTCTCCAGATGGTGTGAACTTCCAGGGCAGTGTCCTTCTCTTAGGGTCAAATGCAGCTCTGAGAGTATTTCCAAAGTTCATGACAGTAATTAGATCTCACCTTCGAAGGAAGGGGATACATATTTGAGTACTGACTACTGGATTCTTTGTGCCTCGTTAGAAGAGGAGGCTTCAGACCCTCTGCATCTAATAATCCAGCTGTTGGTCAATCAAGGATCATTGGTCAGTCGGGAGAAATCCCATATGGTTAGTACATATCTTTTAGCAACCAGAGGATCCTTGCGTTTCCACCCGTTCTTCTGATTTGCATGGTGATAACCAAATGGGTACAACAATGAATGGCTGAATGATTCTCACCCCCTTGCTTGCCATCCAGGACGTGGTTTGCAGATCTTCTGTAACTGGCAGCTCGGCCCATTGTTTACCGTATTTCTGGAAATGCTTTTTGAACAGCCAAGGAGTGTGAATCATTGGGACCTTTTGGAAAGTAATGTATAGATTATAAAAGCAGCATGGAAACCTTTCATGCACTCTCATTACAGAAGGAAATAGCTTAGGTGTTGCCAAAGATCTTTGCAAAAGGCTGACCATCCACCCAAGTGTAATCCGGATCAAGTCCTTTCACTCATCTCATATCTGGCAGAAGCAGGGGTTTCAGTAGAATCTTTTTGCAGGTATTTATACCTGAAATAGGAGCATCTAGGAATTCTCCTGCTCTGTCCTTCTCTTCAAGGAACCCGTCAATCGTCGCCACTTGCAGGGCTTACTGTGGCTGTCCCCACCAGTAAAGGTTCTGCACCCGTGTGTGACCTTAATCTGGTTCCATGAGCCCTTGCCCATAAACCTTTCAAGCTGATGGCTCTCACCTCGGGGTGCAGGGTCAGTGAGCTGCAGGCGTCCTCATGCGAGCCCTTCACCACATTTCACAATGACCAGGTCTTCTTGTGCACTCACCCACACTTCTTGCCCAAGGTGGTTTCTCCATTGTATCTGAATCAAGAGATCTGCCTGCGGTGTTCTTCCTGGACCCGCATTCAGAGGCAGAGAGGGCCCTGCATTCCTTGGACCTCAAGAGGTTCCTCAAGTTTTACCCTTCTCGGACGAAATCCTTCAGGAAATCTGAGGCATTGTTTGTCACTTTTGGGGGCTCCTACCCCAGCTCTCAGGCTTCCATCGCTCATTGGACGGTTCAGGCCATTTCAGCGACCATGGACAAGCCAGTCCCAGAGGGGATTCATGCCCATGCGGTTAGAGCCAAGGCCACGGTTGTCGCATTTCAGAGACGTGCTTCTTGGTATGTCATCAGCAGGGCAGCTTCTTGGCCACTCCGTCGGCTTTCTGGAAGCACTATTCCCTGGACACCATCTCCAGGTGCGATGCAGAGTTTGGTCAAGCGGTTCTGAAGAACCTTTTTGCTTCATCCTTGATATGAGGCAAGTTGTCACAGCTCCACCTTATGGTCTTGATCAGTGGAATCACCCACAAGGATAGAGGATAGGGGACGTGACGTATGAGTAATTAGTTACTCACTGTAGTTACTATAGTACTCATAGTCCATAGTCGTCTTTCCTCCATACTTCCCACCCGTCTCCCCCGGCTTGTATTCCAGAGGCTAATATGTAATAAGCGCAGCCAGGTAGCTAAGCGTCCCATGTGTTCAAATGGGACTGAGGTGTAGTTCCCACACCATTGGCTACATGCTATTCTAAATTGAATGGGGAAGCTTTATTTTTTGCTGCCAAAGGTTCCTGTAGCGTCCCCATTTTGGGGGAAACCCACAAGGATGGAGGAAAGGGGTCTGAGTACTCAAATCACTACAGTGAGTAACTTTAATTTCTAATTCGTGTCAGTAATTGACCATACGATTGCAACCCGACGCAGTAACGGCCCAATCCTGATGTGGCGGCATTCTGAAGATTTTCCACTGCAAAATGTTTACGTTGGCCATACCCTAAGCATGTCTCAGTTTAAAAGCAACCAAATACTCCACTGACAATTAGTTGGATGCAGTAATCTCCCAAGAAATAATCATTAAAGCACTGTTCTGTTCGATCAGTAATAGTTTTTGATAGGTTACCACTTCTTTCAATAAACTGTATAAATTATTGCACATTATGCCTAGCCCTACAGATAAGGGGTGTATCATACACTTTTACTCCCTAATAAATGGCAAATACACCCAAAAAATTAAAATAGGGATTACAAATCATCCCAACAAAAAAAGGGAAAAAGACATGTAGAATCTTGTACCCCTGCTTTAACCCTCTCAGCTCCATGGGTACGTTTGGACCAGTATTATCACAGGAAGAAACTACTATTTGAACTGCCTGTTTGTAAGGAGTAAACATGTATATCCTTTAATGTGCATGAATAACTAGGTGCAAAAAATGTTGTTTTTATTTAGTTTATTGAGTGCAAAGTGACCAACTGCTAGGTGGTTGTGCTCATGCAAGTCTTCATTGAACACTCACCGCATGAATTTGGAAAGTCCACACAGAGCTCTTCTACACCCCTGTCATCAAGTTGTGGAGTGGGAAGATTTAGCAGCCCTCAGCAGCTAGCCACATCAAGCCAGTGCAGCCGGGGAGGCTTGGAAGATGTTTAGAACAAAAACGAAGGGGAACCTATACACCTCTACATGGCACTAGAGTAAGTTTGAGGGAAACCTAGTGGAGAAAGCATTCTTCCAGCTGATCTGGCTTATTATTTTACCACAGAAGTCTATCATGAGATATTTGAGAGAAGATGTGTTGGCTATTATTGATTATATATATTTACATAATCAATGTTAAGCATAAAATGATATACAATTGTGACGTGTTAGGAGAAACAGTTAAAACATACATGCTTGTGTGGCTCACACCCATTGCCTCTTGCATTTGGTGAGATAGAAGGTTGGGCAAGTGAGTTGGTCAAAAAACTTCAAATTATTTATTTTGGACACAAATTATAGGCAAAAAGGAAAATTAATTCGCAAAGCAGGCATAATCAGTGCTCCACATATGATTTATTTTGTACTCCGCCAATTGGTTTAATACACAATGTATCGGATTGTAATCAAACAGTTGTCTTTTAATTGTAGGCTACTTACAGTCATATGAGTTTGTTTTAAAAAAAATAATGTACTGGTACAGATGTTTGAATCCAGCTTACAAGCTAATATTTTTCAAAGGCCCTTTTCATTCTCCTTTACTACCAATTCTCTGATTAGAAGCTCCTACAAGCATATATACACATGTAGTGCACAATGCGTCACTACTCGCCAGGCAGCATCTGAGAGATGCCATTGATTGCCTTATCGTAGGACAGTAGACATTGCAACATGTTGAGTATGGTGAAAGCTTGATCATGGGCAGTGTGGATTCGCACCACACTTTGGAGTGATGCAGTTATTTTTGTTGTAGCCATATCGACCACAAAGGAAAATAAGAAATCGGTGGGTGGGTGCTCACCATGCAATAGGTTATTGTATGCAGCAAAGGGCACATTCCCTGCCAGCTGAGATTGAACATTTTATTGGAAAGTCCTGTACCTGGTTGGGGGACTGTTACATATCCAGGGTGGTGGGCTAAGACATTTCACTACTCATCGAAAGAAATTTGGGCCTTGCAAATTCTTGCAAATTCTTTAAAATTTCACTAAACCTACAGGTCAAATAACCTATGTTACCTACTCGACCTATGAGAAATGCTCTCGACCGATGGCAACACATGCCAAAAAATGTTACCAGCGCTTTCTGTACAATGGTGCATGTCATCATAGCCCCACATTGTTTGGCAAATTGCTGCCACTCAATGACCAGCCATGCACAGTGAAACTTAGGGTTGCCTGTTACTGCAAACAATGTTTGTTTACAGTAAATGTCAAAAGTTTCAAATATCCCAGAATTTCATTATCATAAAAATGGTACTTGAACTTCATACCAACTACTTGACTATATGAAGGGTTGAATAGATTTTGCAAGGAGTGATGTTAGACTATAGTATGTACTTCAACTGATAGAATGTGTTATTTTTGTATTATAAGTTGGAGCGGACACATATTTTGGGAAATAGAATGTCTAAATTAGTAATTACTGGGATTTCTATCTGATTTATCATGTTGCCACGCTAGAAGTGTGTCAATGGAGATTTCAAAGTCATCACAAGACTGGTCCTTTATTATACTCTATAAATGATCTGTTAAAAATGTTCTGGCTTTCCATTTTTCTAATACAAACGCAATGCTAGTTTCATTGATTTCTGAAACATGCCCTTTCCCATTTTTATCTCCGTTTCACATTTTTACTGTCCTGCTTTTGGGTTGTCCCCTTCCTGTGCTGTACTGAAAAAAGGGAATCTGACTGGGTCTTCTTTTGGAAAACGTGAGATTGTAGGTATTAGTGCTGTAGAAAAACGAAATATCACAGATCGACATGGTATTATAGTTGTATAGCGGTGAAAACCTGGCTTGACAAAAACGCCTTAACATTCACAAAGAATTACCTATAAAGCAATGCATGCTTTGTAATTTTCCCTGTGGAAAGGCTTAAGCTTCTGCTCTTCCTTTCAAAGCCTTTTTTATTTTACTGCACGGTACATGCTTCAGAGTATTCATGATGCTCTCTGAGCTTCTTCATCTTTTAAGACTTTTTATAAAGTGATTCAGGCACTTCTTTGACTCTGAATGTTGCCAGCTTTTCCCTTGCTAAGGCAAATGAGCTTGTGGTGCAGTTGAATATGATAGCATTGTTTCTTGATCTCGCGTTTCTGGTCTGAACATTTCTATTGTTGCTTTTTTAATGTTTCTAGCTTGTTTATAACATATTGCTTTATTCCCAGTTAAACCTCTTTAAATGGAAACAAATATTATATGTGATACATAGTTCTGAATTTGGACACATTACTGACAATGATTATCAAAATTAGCATGCAAGTCAGATCCAGTTTTCCCATTGATTATTTTGATTCCCTATAGATGTAATACTGAGTACCTTAGGAACAATTGGCTCATGCTGCAGATTAAATACATATTTTGATTGATGACTATTAACATACCTATAGGGCCTACTTCACCATTACTAACAATTGTTCAAGGAGTCACAGTGCATTGCTTCTGTAATGAAAATCCATCTAAAACCTTGTGTCTGATGCGGGTCGCCATTTGTGCTATGCTGTAACTATGGGAACAAAATGCATACATGTAGCACCATACACATTTGATTTCATTCAGATGAGCATCGTTTCCTTTTGCAATCATGTCTCGTAACATTGTTAAAGGAGAGGTTTCCATTGACAGCTCAGTCAGTTGTTGCTTTGAGTATCTGGACGTAGCTGCCACTTGGGGCTCCCCGTCCTTACCATAAAATGCATCCTCAGTCTTTCTCACCGGAGTCATTGCTTCTGTCGCATCATTGGTAAGCTACACAGTTCTGTACCTACTCACTGCAAACATCCTCATCCATGTGCTTGCCTTTTGTTGCCTTATGCTGTCTTCGCACATATTTGCAATATGTACAACACAGTGTTGCCATAATTATTCATCAAACCTTTCAATGTTGTTCGTTTTCACTCATATTCTCTACCCAATACCACTGCTCCATCACTCCACCACAAATGTGAGTTATGACTAGGCTCTGTATACCCACACTAGTTTCCTGCTGTAGTTTGGTATCCCACATTGAGACTCTGAAGGAACCTTTGAGTCTCCTGGGTGTTCCTAAAGCTACATTCCTGGATATGGTGTGCTACTTGTTCTCCTTTGGGCTTGGGTCTATCTATCAAAATGCTAGCCAAAGGCCTTACATTTACAGCTTAGTATGCCCTGACATGTCCAACTTAGTATGGCCTGACCTATGTAGATGCTCCCATGAAGGGTCCAGTGTAGATTTAATTACCCCAGTATTGCAATATAATGCATCATAAACCTGGCATAGCCGGGTGCTGCCCTTGTTCAGGTCCTACTATAAAGTGCCAGTTGCAGCCTCGTATAGTTCTGTGGAAGGTATTGAATGGCAAATAAATCAACTTATGCCAAATGCAACCTCAAATGCATCAGTAATTAGGAAATATAACACAAGGAGGGGGGCATTACCGGTACAGTAATGCGACCAGGGCCATAGTAAGACGCCTGAGCCATTAGTATTAGTATATTGCCATTAGTACCCCGGCACGTGGTACTGGGGAATGAAGAGCAATTTTTCTCAGGTCAACTGACAGCGCTGCAACTGTTTCTCGACTTGAGAAAAAAAAGCACAAAAGAACTTCCACCAGGGATTGGGGAGAAGGGACTATACATGTATTACCTTCTCCCTTTCCTTGTCTGCCATTAAAACGAATGTATAAAAAAAGTAAACAAACAAAATGGCCGCCATGGAAAGAGTAGAGGAACTACACGTAGTCCCTTCTCCCTTTCCATGGCGGGCATTCGCAGAAAGAACTCAGGGACGCGGCAGTGCTCAGAGCCTTCTCGGGCAGATAAGGTGAGGGCCAATGAGCTTGCTTTTTACAAGCTCATCAACCCTCAACGGGTACTAATAACTTTAATGCCTCGTACATGGTATAATCCCATTTGTAAAATACAGCCTCATAAATGGAGCCATGATGCCTCATTAATTCCTTCGAATGCAGTTTGCCTCATAAGCCTGGTAGTTTTCATGTGTAAGATGGACCCTCACATGGCATGTGTTCGCCACTCTGCCATACTCCCTGTGCTTTAACCTTCAAATTGGGCTATTACTCCAGTAACTTTCTAACCGCTGCCATATGCCTGCCTCTCCTCATCCCACTCTCACTGTTGGGTGCTTCCTGCTTATTTAGTGAGGTCGGGAAAGGAAGTTACCATGCCTTTTCCCTCTTTATCCACTGTGAAAAACCAGAGGGAATGTCACCCGCTAGTCTCGGGGATCTCTCTCTCTCAGGTGGCCAGGGCAAGGTAGTCAACTTTGGATCCAGACCCTGGGGGGGTGGACCAGTGAGGGAGGATCACCTCGGTGAGGGGTCTTCAGACGGAGTATTACCTCCTGTTTTGTTATCCAATCCATCATATTTGTTAGGATTCACTGAGGTCCCAACTCCCCTCCCCCCACCCTTTTTACACGAACACTAGGCAGAGTAAGAGGGTGACTGAGAGTAACTACATAAACTTTCACACATCGTACCGGACATGTCCTGCTAATCGGGTCAGGCAAAGCCAGGCACTTGACTCTAAGTGCATACACCTGATACCAAGTAGCTCTCCTGACCCAAATAAAAGGCAGAACCCAAAGAGACACTCTGAGCAAGGTGGAACACGAGTACGAGCAGAACTTCAGGGATGAAGGCAAACCTACTGGAACAGAGTGACCCCAAGAGTTCCCTACCGGAGGTCCTTGCCTCCGACAAGGCTTTGAAAACATGTGGAGAAAGCCAGATCCAACAAGTGAAGACTGCATTGTGTTTCAAGGATGCCAGCGACCCTTCTGGGTCAACGGCAGAGTTGGGGAGGCGAGGCCAAGCCTGTGGTAGTAACATTCTCCAGCATGGGGTCTGGCATGGATTCACATGCTCATGAATATTCCCCGTCGTCAGGCTGGGGATCCTCGGTAAAGAAAAAAATCAGTATCAGTTTTGTTTCTGAACTGTCTTTCTATTAGTAACCAATCACTGGTCTCTGGGTCATACTGCCCCCAGCCAATGACTGCCCTCTACCTAAGCCCCTCCTCTGGCAGCCATCTTCAGATTTTTACCGCATGTTCAAGTGTTGGGAGTCCTCGTGCTGTAGCTCTCGAGCTTTTACTGCGTTTTTACGAAGAGTTTACTCTTATATTTTCAGTCAATCAAGCCTCAAACTCCACCGATTCTACTTCCGATTAACGGGGACCTGTTTTTGGAATTTTCAACGCCCCTCAAGGGCATCTTTTCATTGAGTTTCCACTTCTCGGAGGATTCCAGAAGATCTTTGAGGCCTACCCCACGTGGACTTGGCCCAGGACAAAGGAAGCATGACGCCTGTTGGATCCAAGCTGTTCAGGAGCTGCCCTGGATGCGGACTACAGAACGTCTTTGAGGATGAGCACTCTCGGTGCCTCTACTACCTTCACGACGACAAATCACACGTGGAGAAGGACTGTGCATTTTGTAAGAACATGTCCGAACGGCCAATGAAGGACCGTCGTACTCGGCTCACCAACTGGCTGAAGGGGAAGAGCCCAGCAGCAGGTGAGAAGAGGAAGAAATCCAAGCGGTCTTTTAAGACCTTTGAGGGCACTCCGGTGACGGGGCCCAACACAAAAGGCAAAGCACCGTGGGCACCGGGAGCGCCGATCGGTCGGGCTCCTCAGCTGCCAGGTAGGGCGTATTATCACCAACGCCATCAACCACGAGCCAACGCTCTGGCTCGTTGAAGAGGAAGTCGGAGAACCCAGTAAGCTTCGAGAGAAGCCGCGGTTGATCCCGACGGAGACAGCCGAGGGGGAGCGAGGCGGTGACCCTCCCCCCAAGGTGAAGGCCTAAGGCACGCCCAAGGTCGTGAAGGCCCTGATTCACCCGGCTAAGGCCTCGATTGAAGGAGTCGTGGCAGCCCTGGCAAGACCTACGGAGGCTTCCCCAGTGGAGACGACTTCAGGGGCTAGAGTTTCCCTGCCACCCCGGAGGGAATCTTTTCTGCCTATCGAGAAGACCCCCGTGAAACTCCAGCAGGAGAAAGAGGGAAGGGGCACGGTAGCCATAATGGACACGGATACCACCTCTGAGGATGAGTTGGCTAGCGTCCAAAGAATCCTGGACAGGAAGTCCGACGAAGCCAGGGGCCACGGTAAGGATCCCGATGAGAGGAATGGGGGAGCCGACGAGGAAGATGGGGCCGCGGAGGGCCCCACGCCCCAGAAGTCGGTCCCCTTGCAGCCGGTGCCCATACCAGGGGGACAATTCAGGAGCCATCTTGATGGCTATACAGGCCCTGTGTACGGAGATGAGGACAAGGATGCCCTTACCCCCCCACCAATGACCCAGCGGAGCCTGGACTGTCGGGGAGCCCATCTAACAAAAGGAGACGTGTCCATCCTCCTCCCCCTTCCAGCCTTCACCCCCTTCCCCTCCTCCGAGGGATGAGACGGGAACTGAGACGACGACGGTGGTGACGACGTGATGGACCTCCCATCACCACCTCCCCGGGCCTCCCCTAAGCCCCAGACGAAATTGGCTCCTTCCACGCAATGATCACCAGGGCATCTGAGCTCTTCCAGCTCTGCCCCGAGGAACAGAAGGAGGGCTTCCTCTACCAACGACGGGAGGCCAAAAGGAAGACTGTCCTTTCATTCCCGTTACTAGACATCTGGGTCGAGGGGCTGGCACTCCTGAAGAACCCGGCCACGGCTCCCGCTAAGAGAGACCGGTACGAGAAGAAGTACCGGGTCAAGGACTCTGCCCCTATGTGCCTCAAAGCACAGCTTTCCCCGGATTCAGTGGTCTCTGCGGCGGCCAAGAAGAAATCGGCGGGAGCGACGGCCTCAACTACTTCATCGACCCAGACGGCGAGGAGAAGAAGCTGGATGCCATGGGACGACTGGTCATCTCGTTGGTGGCGACGATGATTAAAGCGGCCAACGCCCTCGCAATCATGGCGCGCTACGACAGGGAGCTGTGGTTCAAGATCGCTCCGCTCCTGGACTTCATCCCAGATGACAAGAGGGCTGAAGCCGTAGAAATCATACAGGAAGGAGAGGTGGCTTCGGACCACGCCATAATGGTGGACACAGACATCGCCGACACCGGTTTTCGCCAGATGGGCAACAGCGTTTGCCTTCACCGGCGCGGTTGGCTCAAGGCCACCGATTTCCGCCAGGACGTGCAGACCAGGGTTTTGGACATGCCCTTCGACGGGAACAACCTGTTCGGCAAGACAGTGGACGAGTCGCTGCAGGCCATCAAGGCGGACACCGAGACGGCTCGGGCCTTGGGCATTCTTCAACAGTGACGGCCGTCCTTTGGGAACTCCGGAGGCAAGCAAGGTGCCTCAAGAGGATTCGGCGGTGGTTCCTCGTCGTATCGCCAAGCGGCCCGCTCCTCGTAGCAGGAAGCCTACAGAGGACGCGCCAAGACCGGAGGATTCCGGCGTTGTCACCAAGAAGGCCAAGGCGGCAAGGCCGCGACAAAACAGGATTGAAATGGCCGTGGCGTCTGGCCCCCACCCGAGCACCCTGGTGGGAGGCTGGCTGGCGAAGTTCATCAGCATGTGGGAGTCCATCTCCACCCACCGTTGGGTGCTAGACACCCTGGCCCGCGGGCACACTCTGCAATTTCTAAAAAGGTGTCCCCGTATTCCACCCGTGGCCGGGAAGGACAACCACGTCCCTCAACTGCTGCTGGAGGTACGAGCGATGCTAAGAAAGGGAGCCATCAAACTCGTCCCAAAGAGGCTCCAGGACTCCGGAGACCGGCGGTTGGCGACCCATCCTGGACCTTTGTCGTCTGAACAGGTACATCAAGTCCCAGAAATTCCGGATGGTCACCCTCCAGCACGTGCTGGGACAGCTGGAGGAAGGCGACTTCCTATTGTCGCTGGACTTGGAGATGCCTACTTCCACATCCCCATTCTAAAAGGACATAGAAAATTCCTACGATTTGTGGTCCAAGGGCGACACTATCAGTTCAAGGCCCTTCCCTTCGGATTGAAGTTGGCACCCAGGGTGTTCATCAAGTGCCTAGCACCAGTGGCGGCGCGGCTGCGCCTGCAGGGGATCCACGTCTACCCCTACCTGGACGATTGGCTCATCCAGGCAAAGTCAAGGGAACTCGACATCGATCACACAGCAAAGACCGTCCAACTGCTCAAGGATCTGGGATTGTCGATCAACTTCGTGAAATCCCACTTGGTACCGTTGCAAGACGCCCTGTTCCTGGGAGCCACACTAGACACAGTGGCGCGACTGGCCTCGCCATTGGAGGAAAGGACGAAGGGCGTCCTGGGCAAGGTACAACGGCTGTTGACCATGCACGTGGCCAGGGTGAGATCCATCAAGTCCCTACTCGGAATGATATCCTCTTGCATCTACCTTGTGCGCCTATGCAGGCTATGGATGCAACCACTGCAGGAGTTCCTCGATGCCTGTTGGATGCAAGCGGCGGGCAGCTTCGAAGACCGGATCTCACTACAAGGCTTTCCGCCAAGTGATCCGGTGGTGGGGCACCCGCGCGCATCTATTGGCGGGCATGGACTTCCAGACCCCGGCACATCAGGACGCCTCCCTGGAGGGATAGGGGGCGCACACTGGAGATCTCCACGCAAGAGGCCTTTGGCACCCGGAGTAGAGGTCACTACACATCAATGTCCTGGAGCTGCGAGCAGTGTTCTGGGCCCTCAGGTCGGTCCTTCTTTCACTCAAGGGCAAAGTGGTCAAGGTCTTCACCGACAACACCACCACGATGTTCTACATCTGGAAGCAGGGGGGGCACCAGATCCCCAGCCCTATCCAAGGAAGCGCAGGATCTGTGGCACTGGGCCGTCGCCCAGGGGATGTTCCTGGTACCCTTGCATCTGGCAGGAATAAAGAACACCATTGCCGAGTCACTCAGCAGGGAGCTGCGCTCGTGCCACGAATGGGAACTGCGGCAGGATTAAGTGGATCTCCTACTCCGACGATGGGGCAATCCCCAGATCGACCTATTCGCGACGGCGACGAACGCCAAGTGCCAGAGGTTCGCCAGCAGGTTTCCCCAGCCGGGGAGCATGGACGATGCCTTCTCATTCCCCTGGGACGGCCTGTTCCTTTATGCGTTCCCCCCGTTGCCGCTGCGACTCATCAGTCAACTCAGACGGTCCCGGTGCGGGATGATCCTCGTCGCACCGGCATTGCCGAGGCAAATCTGGTTTCCGGACCTTCTGGACTTGTCAGCGTCCCCCCTCCCGGTCAAGCAACCGACGGACACAGATCTTCTCACCAGGGAAGAAGGCGCCATCCTCCATCACGACCCAGGATCGCTGAACCTGCAGGCCTGGATCCTGCAGCACGAGAGTTCGGAGGGTACGATATCCCGGCGGACTGCAAGGAGGTCTTTGCAAAGGCCAGGGCGTCCTCGACTCTCAAGTGCTATGGACACAAATGGAAGAGGTTCTGTGTCTGGTGCTGTGCACAGAAGATTAACCCTCTGCGGATTATGCCCCCTAAAGTGCTGCCGTACTTGGTATCGCTGGCCTAGGCGGGGCTGGCGCATGCCTCCATCAAGATCCATATGGCGGCTATCTCCCGCTACACCAGAACTCCGCGGCGGTCATCTCTATGGTCTCATCGCCTGGTGAAGAAATTCATGAAATGGCTGTTCCGATCGTTCCCGCCGCTGAAGGTTCTGTCCCTGGCGTGGGAGCTCAACGTGGTGCTGACCAGGCTCATGGGGCCGCCAGTGGCCATCACCTCCGCACGATGAGTGGGAGAGATCCAGGCCCTCTCCTGTAAACCTCCATACCTGACTTTCCACGAGGGAGGTGCTGAGGATGCACCCCTCCTTCATGCCCAAGGTGCCATCGGACTTCCATCTCAACGAGCCCTTGGTGTTGCCTGTTTTCTTCCCGTCGCCTTTGTCGCCGGCTGAGAGGACTTTGCACTCACTGGATGTGGCTAGAGCGCTGAAGTTCTACGTAGACCGCATGAAGAGTTTTCGGAAGACGTCATAGATGTTTGTGAACTTTGGACCTGTGAACCAAGGGAAGGCCCTCTGGAAGGCTTCCATTTCCAGATGGCTCTCCGGCTGCATCACCGGTCACCGGTTGGCAAACCGACAGTTGCCCGGCTGTCCGAGAGTCCATTCAATCAGAGCGATCACTGCTACCACGGCTTTCCTGTCTGGTGTGCCCCTGCTGGACATCTGCAGGGCTGCTACGTGGAGTTCGACTCACACCTTCACGAGATTCTACTGCGTCGACCGGGATTCCAGGGAGGAGTCCAGAGTCGGCCAGGCAGTGCTGCGCAACCTGTTCGCCTGAAGGAGAGCCTGGTGAGGAGGTAAGAGATGCTTAATGTTGTGCCTTGCCACCTCCCGTGGTTGTGAATGTGTGTACTGCTATGTATTCTTGTATTCATGAGCATGTGAATCCATGCCAGACCCCATGCTGGAGAAGGAACAAGTTACTTACCTGTAACTGTTGTTCTCCAGCATGGGTTTGGCATGGATTCACATGCGAACCCTCCTGCCTACCCCTCTGCGGCTCTTCTCTTGGTCCTACTGCCACTTTACGTGCTACCAAATCTGAAGATGGCTGCCAGAGTAGGGGCTCAGGTAGAGGGCAGTCATTGGCTTGGGGGCAGTATGACCCAGAGACCAGTGATTGGTTACTAGTAGAAAGACAGTTCAGAAACGAAACTGATTTTTTCTTTACCGAGGATTCCCAGCCTGACGACGGGGAATATTCATGAGCATGTGAATCCATGCCAGACCCATGCTAGAGAACAACAGTTACAGGTAAGTAACTTGTTCCTTATCACAAGTGAAATATGCATGTGTGTGGATGAGACGCCAGAAAAGGCAGACCTGTAAAGGAACTTTGAAGTATAAGACAGCTGAGAAATCAGCAATACTAAGTAACAGAGTGGTCCAGCGAAAGGAAGTAGCGCACTCGAAGGTCTCTGTGAAAGGAACATTGTTTAAAGCGATAAAGCGAATGAACATCAAAAGTGAAATAAAGAAGTTTAACTCCTAGAGAAGGGGAGAGTGAAAGTTAAACTGTAAACTCAGTCGAAGTGGTCTTGCGGTGGTCTGCAACGAAAGCCACGTACATTTCGAAGGTCTTCGAAAGGAGACTGAAGTATAATGAGCTTGGGGAAGGGAGCCCCCTTGCAAGGTTGTGTTGAACTTTGTCGTGAAAGGTCTGCGCCCGAACAGAGGGGGACTTTTTTGTACCATAAATTGAAAAGAAGAATCTGAATAGTATGCACAATTAAACTTTGTCCAGCATCTGGAGTAAGGCTGACTGTGCCGATGGCTTTCTGCAGTCTCAACAACTAATCGCCATGTCCGTTCTATCGCATAATGCACCATGCTAGCATGTTCTGTGTGTTTTATAACTCACAAATAAATCCAGAAGGGCAGGAATTCATAATCCAAACTGAACTCATTTTCCGTCCTCTAGAAATGACAATATTTCCACTGCTCATTGGCACTAGGTTTGAAATTAAGGCCCATCGTCCTATCTCTGTTGAAGAGACAGAGATGGTGTGTTGGCCGCCTCTCAGCAGGACACTCCCAACGTGTGCTAAAAGGAATAATGGCATAGATTTGCAAAACTCAAGGTCTTGGAGATCGTGGAGGAGAGAGGATCCTCAACCGATTCAAAAGCGTCGGTAAGGTCCAAAAGGATTAATATGGACAAGAGTTTTGAGTGGTAAGCATTAGAGAGAACATTGGAGACATGCATGAGTGTACTCTCAGTGGAGTGTTTAATGCGGAAGCCAGATTGAAGTGGATCTCCAAGTCCATTATGCTCAAGGTACTTATTGATCCAGTGTAAGACCACACGTTCAAGGTCTTCGGAGTAATGGGATAGGGGAGAAACTGGGCAATAGTTTGCTGGGACATTTGGCTCAGCAGAATATTTCTTCAAAAGAGTTAAGACAGTTGCACATTTAATGAAGGCAGCAAAGAGTCCTGCTGAGAGAGAGAGGGAGGTCGGAGAGCTCAGAGAGATAATGGCAAGTGATTGAAATTAAATGTTTGATCATTTGGGTAGTAAAAGTGTTGATAGGAGCTTAACGTGGGTCGGCACTGCTAAGGATGTGTTCTAATTCAATAGGAAAGGTACCTGAGCCTAGAAGTGGCAGGGGGGAGAGTGTTACGCTCACCTGCTTCCCAAAGGGGCGTCGATCGGACCCGGACAGCTGAGGTCTCCACCAACGTGATGCGTAGTGCCGAGATGACTGTCTGGACTGGCCCGCCTAATCTCGTCTGCTTGATCCGTAGAAGTATTCTCCTGCAGGTGGAGAAAGGGATTTAGCCACCCATGGATTTTAGTAATGGCCCCCTCCCACTGTTCTCGTTCACCCCTCTTATCACCTCCGATATCCCCTTTTAGTAACCTCACCTTATGTTTTTAAATGATAAGCTCTCCATCCTGCATGGCATGCAGGGGCGCATAGATACCAGTTACTTCACTGGTTTGAAGGTGCTGGAGGAGTTCCGGAGGAATATTGACTCCGGGGTTTATAAAGTTCAAAGAGTTAAATATGTCCGATGATCACTCTTATTCCATTCCCTTGTTGAATTGCAACTGGTTCAAAAGAATATTGCCTGGAGGCAGCTGATGGCGTTCAGGTAAGAGTCTGTATTACCCAACACTGTCGGTAAAAGTTGCATGAGTTTAACTTGCTGTTTTCTCCCTTTATAGGTGCAGCAAATGAAGATGAGGCGTATTAAAGGGTAATGCCTCCGGTGGTAAATCAGGTAAGCCTATGGTGGTAAGAGAGTGTATTTGTCGGCTCTCTTAGCTCACCTTGTTGTTTCTTTTGTTTTCCCCCAGGTGCTGGAGTTCGGCGAAGAAAATGATGGAGGCAGCGCGGATCGAAAAAATGCTGTGAGGACTGGTGAGTATGGCGCGGCGCTGCAGCTGGCGATGCGACGCGTGCAGAAATAATGTCCTTTTCAAGTTCGAAGACGTGATGATCCGGAATCAGGTAAGGATTGAAATAAGGTCAGCGTTCTAACCTTTCCTTCTTGTTTTTCTCTTTTGCTAGGAGCTCTGGATTCGAGACGGGCGTGGCTGAAGACTGGATGCTGACTGCAGGCACGGTGAGCGTTACGCTGCTGGATGCAGAATAACGCAAACCGTGTGTGCTGATCGGGCGTGGTTTAAATAGCCTTCAAAGTAGTTCCAGGTAAGAAGTTCCCCAGAACCACACCCGAGTAAAAAATAGTCCCTGTAACAAAATAGTCCCATCTAAGCCTCCTGTTGGCTTGGATTCAGTTGCAGCATGGTCTGCATGTGGTAAGTAATGTCTGAGCCTGGCGCCTATGGCGCCAGGACTGATTCCTATTATGAGCCTGATGCCTAAGGCGCCAGGACTGAACCCAGAGAGCCCCTAGCCGGGGCTGCTGGGGTTTTAATAAATATCTGGATGCCTGCTCCCGGGGCTGATGGGCTTGGTCCGGAAGCCCAGGGGTAGGCATCATGACAGAGAGTTGGTGGTTGGAAGGAAGATTGGGGAGGGAGACGGGACGGTTGTGAAAGTCACAACTTTTAGAGAATTCCCGAGGCAAAGTAGTGAGGAAAGTCATTTGCAGAAAGGGAGGAGGCCATGGATTTTGGCTTGGGAGGTGTGAGCAAAGATTGCAGGGCAGATGAAACATTGCAAGGGTGATTGTGAATGGAGATTAGGTAGGTGGAGTAGGGAAAAGAGGTAGGAGGCAAGAGAGTCCTGCCTGAAATGAATAGAAAATGTAGGGACCGTGAGGTTAAAGTGAGCCATGGAGCGAGCAGTTTGAGATTGTTTTATGAACCATGGCAATAGAGGGAAGGATAATTTAGCATTGACAAGGTGACTTGAGCCATTTAGCCTCCAAGCCTCCTAAAACTGTCATGATCTCTGCTTCCAAAAGGTCAGGGTTTTCCCAACTCCCTTGGAAGCAGATCCATAACCCAGGTTCCGAGGGCCAACCAGTCCCAATTGGGACCTTTTGGACCCAGTCCTGGCGCCAGTGGCACCAGGCTCATAAATGTGCCCAGTCCCAGCGCTGGAAGCGCCGGGCTCATAATGCTTGGGTGGACTTACCTGCAGCAGACCATGCTGCTTACTTGCCTGCCAGCTGAGCCTCTGATCCTCTTCTGTTTGGAACTACTTTTCCTGTTGGGTGGGGCAGGAGCCACTCCCTAGATTCAGAACACTGGAACTCTTCTGGAAAGCAGGAACTCTTTTCTTACCTAGGCGTGGCTGTGGAAGGAGACACCTAAGCACTACAGGAGGCTATTTAAACCACACCCGGTGGATGGATCTTGCTTTGCGTTATTCTGCATCCTCTGCAGCAGAACGCTCATCGTGTCTTCTGCATCGGATCCTGGGCCTAAGGAAAAAGGCTTACCATCCTGAATCCAGTCTTCAGCAACACCTATAAAGACAAGAAAGAACAGGTTAGCATTCCGGCATCTGAAAGACAAAGGCTTACCTACTCTTCGTGCGCTCCGGAGGTCTTCACACTGCATTCCGGCATCTGAAAGACAAAAGCTTACCGACTCTTCGCATGCTCCGGAGGCCTTCGGCGCTGCATCCTGCATCTGAAAGACAAAACAAGGTGCGTTTAAAGACATTGGGGAACTTTAATACTCACGTGCCATTACTCCTTTCCACATCAACCCCAGTGGGTATTCCGGCACCCTGCAGCCGCTCCGAACTCGTACCTGCAAAATAAAAGACAGTTAGAGCGCATCGTGAGGCAGGCAACAAGAGCTTACTTACGTGCTTCCAGGCGCTTCTATTCATCATACGGACTCCATCTTCAACTCACTTCAGCCCGTCATCCGCCATCGCCGGAACCTGCAAAACAAGAGACATCATTGCTAAAGACTTTAAAGACAATAGAATTACTCGAAACTTACCGTTCGTGCAGTAAACGACGGACAGCAGTCCTCTGAAGTCAAGAGGCCTGCGCTACCGATCCAGTGAAGAAACTGGTTACAGCACCCTGCCCCGAGGCAGATGGAGAGCTCGGCATTCACTTACCTAAGGTGAGAGCGTTAACCTTTGGGGGTCTACAGGAGAGCAAAAAGGGAAGAGATAGGGACACCCCAATAACCCCAGTTCATTAATCCCATATTTTCTGTCTGCAGACATCTTACTCTTGAAGTCAGGCATACAGTGCACAGAGGCCCAGCCCAAAGAGCCAACCGGGTGCTACACATCACCTTTGAAGATACGGTAGTCGCCCAGTCAAGACCGGCGCCTCTGCGAGAATCAGGTGAGCGTTACAAAAACAGAGCCAATTGTAGTTGGCAAATAAAACATTTTTCGCAAATCCTTTAATGAAAGCATTCTGTGACCAACACATTGTGTAGTCTTGGGCAGCGGCCCTGCTGACTGACTAAAGAGATTCAAGTTGGTTAGAAAAGAAAATGCATCAAGCTTCTTTTTAGTCAGTTTTGTCTGGCAGCCCTTTCTTTAGAACATGGTGATGCAAACCGGCTGACTATTCTGGCATTTTAGTAATTTGGTGGACTCTTTGGTTTAATCGCACCAATTTTTGAGTGGATACAAATTTTTTCCCCTGAAATCTCAGAGGGGCTTAGGCATGACACATTTCATTTTTGCTATGTTTAAGAGCCATGGTTTAGACAAGTATGTGCAAGAGGATGACATGGGTCAGTTTGGGATAACCATATATGTAATTTAAAAAAGGCTGAACTACATTTTACCTAACTATGGCCTTGCATCTGTCTAGGATCATATGGAAAAAGAAAGAATTAAAGGATTAACTCTTGAACCCACCAGCTTTTACATGACCACTACTTTAATGCTGCCTTTGAGACAAATAGAGTGCCCTAAGACCATTTGCGTTGAATGCAGTGCTATAAAGCACATACTACATTAATGCTTTCACAGCATCATTTGTTTATCAAATAGTATGGTACTAAGAACAGTAGCATTTGGTACTGTGAATCTAGAAATGGACTCAAAAGAAAGTGTGAACATGCCAGTGTTCAGTGGTGTTCATAGACAAGGGACGTGGCTCGTGAGTAGGCAAAGTGTTGTATCCTGCACATGCATGAATCAGGTCTGAGTCAGTGAAAGAGCTGAGTGGAATGTTAGGGGAGCTTGGAGTGTTCAGGCTCTTGGGGATTCCAAGGGAGATGGTTAGGGACTTGGAGCTGGGCAGGGAACCAGAGTAGAAGCTACTTAAGATCTCTCTCCCCTATATTCTATACTGAAGCTATAACCAAGACAATAAAGCGTGTTCCTTTTATACATACCTGGGTCAGCCTGGTTCCTGCTCCTTGTTGTTACTAGCCCAGGGCAGATCCTGCAGGAGGCAGGATACATCATTTGGCGACGAGGATCAAAGTGAAATTTGGAGACAGCTGAGAGATTGAAGGCTCTAAGAAGAGAAATGCCCATTTACCAGCGCCAAACAGCTCTGAAGTCAGTGAGCTGTTGGAATTAAATGTGGAGTTGGCGCCATCGAAGGAGGTGACTGACTGTAGCATTTGAGGCACCAGTCGGGCTAGGGCAAAAGCCTGTGGTCAGTCATAAGCTGCAGGAGGAGTATTGGGCCTTTCCTGGATGGAGGAAGTGTGGCATGGAGAAGGTGCCACCAGTAAGCAGCTGTCACGTTTTGGAGTCTGAGCGCCGTTGCGCTTTTGCTGGAGAAAGGGCTTGTGGAACTTGGAAGTCCAGAGCAAAAGAGTTTCTGCTGAAAAAAAATAAATAAATGTTGTGGTGTACATTTTCAGAAGTCCTGGAGGGTCGTATGGGGTCCTCGGTGGCGCGCGCCCAGTCGAACCCCTGCGATCCAGCTCTGTCGTTGAGCTGGAATGCATGCAGTCAGCCCCTCGCCATTATTTCCTCGGAGCTCCGGAGCCTGGAGAGGAATATAGAGGAAAGGACGTCTGTGTGTGTACAAACGTGATGACGTTAGCGGAAATTCAAGAGCATTTATTTCAAAATGGAACGTTGGAGTGAATAAATTACACCGGCAGCTGCAGATTAATCTTTCACTGAAAGGAGGTGAAATCTACACGAACGTGAAGCTATGAAGTATTGGTAGTAAATGGATCTTGGAACGTGGAGATAAGTTAATTAAATACAGGGCTGAACGGAACAATTTCGATACGATATTGGGAATACACTGTCATTTTAAGAACATCTCCGGTTTGGGATTTTAGAAATCCGGCCCTGCGTTTTTTTGTTGAAGTTTGATGTGGACAGTCCCTGAAGAGATGGCATATTGGCTTACGGAGCACAGTGCCGTCATGCAGGTTTAATTTTTCTTGACAGCCGTAATGTAATACAACTTTGTAGACTCGAAAATGGGTTTAACTTGAAGTTGTAGCATATGCGGTACACACGGTGACAAGATGTAATTTACAAGTTTATTTTACAGGATGACTGATTTATATATATGATGTAATATACAAGTTTATTTTACATGATGACTGATTTATATATATATGAAGGAGTAATTATGGAGAAGTTATGTTAATGGTTTCAAGACTGGTTTTGCATACATATGTGCAGGCAGGAGTTGCATGAGTGCAGAGTGACATGGTGGGCGTTGTTATAGGAGATGATTTTAATTTGCTTTATAGTTAAATGAATTGCACATTAATTCGGGAGGAACTTGGTACAATTTTAAAATTGCAATATTTTACTGAATAATGGAGGATTTAAAGGAGCACATGGGGATTATTTAAACATATCTTGCATATGCAAATGAAAGTATAACACGAAGAGTTTTGAAGAATTATGCAGAAACGCAGTAGAAATTGCACATGATATGGTTTTTTTCTTGGGGAATCATTGATCTCTTTTATATGCATAATGTAATGTGCATTTTGGGGCAAATGCACATTTTGGAAAAAGCAACTTTTTTTTGTGAAATGCAGATTTGGAAATTCAAAATTTGTGTTGTGTGTTTGCATGTGTTGAAGTTTCTGCGTGATTGTTAGATTAAGTTTGCGTTTGTGGGCGCAAGTGAAGTTTGGGTATGTGACGCAAGGGTGCACACTGTAATTTGGAGTTGTGTAGTTGGAGTGAGTGTGTGAGAAGCAGCACATGAGTCTTGTAGTGTGTGCGTGTAGGTGTTTCACGCTTGTAGATGTTGACGTGTGGGTGTGTACACGTTCGCAGTGGAGTATTTTGCGCAAAATGCAAGTATATTATTGGGAGTTGCATGCATGCAATGGGGTTTGAGCTTATGCACCCTGGCCAGGTGTATTGGCAGTAGTATAAAACCTTCAGGAGGAACCCCAAGTTTTGTTGGACACAGTAGGGTGTTCGAGTGAAGTTGACCTTAGGGCATGGGGCCCGTTTCGAGGTCGTTGTTGGATTTTCAACGCAGTTGTGCGTTTGGTAAAGGAAGGGAAAATAGATGTTTTTTTTTCTCAAAGTTGTGTATGTTTTCTATATCAGGGCTACACAATATTGTCTGCGTTGAAGGTAACCGCACGGCAAATTTTCCTTTTGATGAGTTTAGGGTTAGAGTTAGGAATTATTGTTGTTTTCCTAGGTTTTCTGTGATGCCAGGCGGTGCATGCGGGAGTAGGGATTAAAAGTTGTAGTTATTGCACGCCAGTTTAAATATTGGTTTTAAAGAGTATTTGGAGGGCACACCGTTTGTAGTCAGTGTTAGGTTTGTATTTGAAGTTGTGGAATATACACTGGCATGGGTTACTGATTTATTTCAGTTTGAATTACATTGTTCAAATATTTTTCAGAGTTTTCTTCTCACACTATTGAGTTTTCATCCTTGTGGTGTGTCTGAGACTTTGGGTTTTGCAAAATTATTAATTTGCAAATGCACTACTGTTTTCCTTTCTTTGGTAGTGTTTATTTTTACATCTGAATTTTGGGTTTTTGTGAATGTGCAACGCACTACTATTTTTGTCATCTGGTAGTAATTGCATGTTAACATTTTTTCATAGCTTTTGCTATGCAATTTTTTTAAGCCACAAATTCTTTTTTGTGGTTGTGTTTTCTGTGATCTTTGTATCGTGTGTCATTTTTCCTAGATTTTTTCATTCTTTTTCATGTTCTTTTTAGGGGAGAGGGGATGAGGCATTGTTATATTTTGTTTGGCATGTTTAGGACTATTGTGATGTCCTTTGTGTAAGTTTGCAAGATTCGTGGCTACACTGTTTTGGCAAGAGAGTTAGCCTATTTTGGGGCGTTTTGGTTTGTGCTCAGGTGTGGCAGACTTCAGGCCAAGAGTGGCAGTCTTGGTTGAAGGTGTTTTGTCTATGAGGGTTGTTGTTTGTAGTTTTGGGTTTTGTTTGTCCTTTGAGGCAAGGTTGTGCTTGGTGGTGGCGGCACCAAGACCCTGGTGTGGCAGGCCAGGGTGGAAGGAGCACTAGTAAAATATTGTGGTTCTTAGTCCTTGCATGGTGGTGAGTTTGTGCGTTTACTTTTGATTGAAAAAGAGGAAGGATGTGGTGTATCCTGCACATGTATGAATGAGGTCTGAGTCAGTGAAAGAGCTGAGTGGAATGTTAGGGGAGCTTGGAGTGTTCAGGCTCTTGGGGATTCCAAGGGAGAGGGTTAGGGACTTGGAGCTGGGCAGGGAACCAGAGTAGAAGCTACTTAAGATCTCTCTCCCCTATATTCTATACTGAAGCTATAACCAAGACAATAAAGCGTGTTCCTTTTATACATACCTGGGTCAGCCTGGTTCCTGCTCCTTGTTGTTACTGGCCCAGGACAGATCGTGCAGGAGGCAGGATACATCACAAAGCTATATGTAGATCATGCTGGGGAGAATGTATTCACCCCAATAAGTTAACTCTTTGGGGGAAATGTTGCAATAAATCTGCCTATACACTGACATTTGGAAATGTCTGTTGTCCCCAATGGCTATTTGCCAAAAGGCTGCTTTTCTCAAACTGCAGCATGTCGAGAATAGCGCATGTGCTTGTCGCACATTACTTGGGAGCGGTAGGAAGAGGTAGTGCCAGACCTGCAAGAGTTAAGGTGGGATTTTGTAGGTGGCACAAATGGAGTGGGTGGGTTTTGTGGGATGAGAAGGGGATGCGCCTGGTGGGATATCAGGGACTACAGTGCTGTCCCGAGCTCAAGACAATGGTGGGATTGTGCATGGTGAGGGGGTGGTCAGGGGCTGCCCCCTGCACAAGGGATAGATTGGGTGCAGCAGGGGAGTGAATTGCGACTCCCTGCAGCACCAAAGCCAGACACAGATCTTCTAGCTTTGGAAAAAGTGGTCTGCAGAGAATTTCCAGGGACAGATGAGGAGCAATTTTGTTTGTTTTTGGTGTTGGCAGAATACTGCCATAAATGTGTAAAAAGATTTTGCAATGAAATCAACACATTTATTAGCATTATTAAAGAAGGGATGAACTTGATGAACTTCAATTGGTCAGAGGACTGTACCCACTTTGGGACTATTTGGGACGTTTTGTCCAAGGACAGAGCACCATGGGGACGGTAGACACCAGTGGGTTAGGTTTAGGGGCCACGCGGTTCAGACAACCACATGTAAGTCAGGGGAGCATCCAGCTTTTCCCCAATATAGGCTTTCGTGATCATAACTGTTAGTAAAATGCATGTCGAGGTTTTTAATGTGTCTCTAGGGTGTAAAAGCCCCTTTCTTATTTGTTTTCCAGAAGAGTCATTAGAGGGTCATAGGACAGCTGCATTCACATTATTCCTCTTGCCTGTACCAAATCATGATTACAAAATACTTGGATTTTACAGCAGGACTAACAAGCACTTGTATTGTTTAATGGTACCGTCTCAATAGTATCATATACATTTGGAGTTAACCTCTACCAATTCTGAGGAGTGGTTGGCACATTTCTAAATATTTTCTAATTGCAACATGTATCAAGAGGCTGCATGTGTATAAAAAGAGACTGGCCCACCAGCAAAGGGAGCAACAGGAGAAGCAGCAGGAAGGCAGGTGTAAGCAGCAGGGAACTTTAATTGGAAGCTAAGCTGAAACACCAAAGTTTGCAGAGAGGCGATCGAATAGAAGCGTGGCATTGGGGCTCTGTGGAACAGATTGAACCTTATCAAGGGAGCCGTGTGGAGAGGCTATCTCTTTTCCCTGTGGTCGAGATGCGTGTTCCTCTGTGGCAGAAGGTCGCCACAGGAGTGACTGAGGGGCCGGAATTGGACCCTTGACATAGAGAGCAGAAGACCGTTTGATCCATGCTGCTCTGTGGCCTGTGAACGCGACCAGTGAGTTTCTAGCAATTGAGAAACCCGGTGCTCGAGCATTTAAACTTGTCTGTTCGGGGAATACATTGTATTGGAGTGGTTGCGTGTTGGAGGAAACACGTTCTCGAAAGTCTCTGAATGCTCAACATTCTGTTTGAAGTGAATTAAAGAAATGATATACATGGGGTTGAATGGAAAGTGTGTTCAAAGTGCAACCCGTGCCTATTGACTAGCAAACTAAATGAAAACCTTAACAAATACAACCAATATCTATTGATTGTCGAACTCAGTGAAAACCTGACCAGAAGATCAAAACGGTTACATATTAAGTTCAAAAGTAAAACGGAACTTTGCATTCGAGTAAAAACCATCAGATGCTGAATTCTAAATGAAACTTTAAGTACAAGGGAAACCAAGGTATACTGTATTAAAAAATGAATTATGTGAAAACTGCATATTATATTTAAAGCAGAATTAAGACTTTGAAAGTTTATTCCAACACAACTACAATTTCTACATGAAAAACTAACCATACATAGAAGGCACAAGAGTGACAACGAACTTTAAAGAGACCAATCATATTTTTGTGCTGAAATTAAGTCTTGAGGAAGGGACCCCTGAGACTTGGAACCATTTATGGACTTGAGACCAAGGTTCTTTTGTGCTTGGAACTGTGTTGGAACTTGGGCAAGCGAACCCTGAGTACTGTTTAAAACTGTAACATCCTGAACTCAATAAAGGTAATTTTAAGACTTTTGTTGGAACTGCTTTATACTTGTAGAATGGAGCTGAAATGAGTAGCCAGTATGCCTTCTGTGTTGAGTGCCTGGTTTTAGTTGTGTGACAATGACTGTGCCAGCCCTGACTGAAACTGGAATTAATGCAGTGTGGGGCACTAAAAGGCTGGGGAGCAGCCCCCAATCCACATCCTTTGTTGTCGGTGTCTGGTTTCTGGTGAAAAGCCTTAAATGCCTGTGAGCCTGCCAGCATGAACGCACGTGTGTGATTGGCTAGCTGAGCATGGCTCAGCCTGCGTGAATGGGAGTGTTTTATAAATCAGGGGGCCTCACACTCACGGGAACATTGTGCAACTGCTGCTCTTCACCGAAAGCGTCCTGGAAGCCAGTCTTGTGTGCCTGCCATCCAAAGAAGGGATCTTTGTAGGTCCAGAAGAAGAGCACCTGAACATCTTGAAGCCAAGAAGTTCATCTGTGTCACCCAGTGTTTGAGACTGTTTGAGAGTGTTTCAAACTGCTGGAAGCCATGCTGCCGAATATCTGCCTGCCATGGTGCTGCTTGACAACTGAATCGACTAACTTACCAACCAGACGCTGCTTCACACCCTCTGGAATCTCCTACAAGCCTGGCTTAATGCTGTTGAACCCTCAAAGAGAAAAATAAGGTACAATGAAGAGGCCCGGTCCCACCTTTGGGACCATAGTGACTGTTAGCCACCCCCCTCCCCCACCCTCACTTCTCTGCCTTTTTCTTCTAAGACATTCTTGAACATTGACATTGTGCCAATTAAGTGCCTGAACACTCCTGGTCATCTACCCATAGTGCCATTCTAGAACGGTCTGCTTTTTTCAGTGTTTTCTTTACAGGGTGGTCTTTTTTTGTCTTTTAGTTACCATATTATATTTTAATGTATGATTAAAAGTATATATTTATTTTATAGAACAGAACCTTGAATGGACATTTCTATTACGCAGCCATTGTGCTTAAGTGGTTTGGGTTGCTACTGTCATCGGCTCACATTCCTCCTGAAGATATAGCTTAAGCCTGCGCTACCAAAAAAGGTGAAGAGATGAGATATATCTTTCAGGTTGTGCCCATTTCTCCTTTGTCTGGGATCACTGCTGGTTTAGTAATAATGTGGGGCTAAGTTAGGCGGTTTAGCCGCTATTTGTACCTGTACTCCTCCATTGCAGCTGTCCTTTTGTGCACACTGTAAAATAGTAATCTGATGTAAATAGTAAATCAGGCAAAAGAGCTAAAGTGTTCAGCCTGCCTCTGTACATGGTCACGTGATCAAATCCGTTTCTGGATGCTGAGCCCTCATTGCAATGTCGTTGCTTCCCACAGCAATAAACCTCAATCCTACGACATCAAATGACGGGCTTCCCAGTTTCTCATTTTCCTGTATAACGCACGATTACTGCTCGATCTATGAACCGGAAGATCCGCAGAGCAGGTCTATTGCTTCAGTGGTCCGTAGATTTTACCTGGTATACTGAATTTCAAAGAAAAGCAAGTTCTAGAAATTACAACTGCTGTTTGTCATATACATAGAATAATAAAAGACCTAAAGAGACTTTTAACTCTGAGGCATTTTCCTAGTAGAATAACAAAACTGGAGAAAAAGTTGAATAACCTAAAATGTTCTCAGAATGTGTGGCTCTTTGCCACCTGGAAGCAAAAGAGAACAGCTCCATTTAACGCTAGCACTTTTCAGCAGACCTCACTGCAGAGGTTGTCGGAGTCAGGAATTCAGCTAATAGAAGCCTCTGAAAAATGCCAGGGAAATGTTATATAATCTGCAAATCATATTTTTTCATTCCTACTTTTATTCTATCTAACAATTTGTCAAGTTTATTTCAAAACCTTTGGACCGAAGGCTGTTTGTGCATTGATAAATATATGTATCTATAAAAATGTTTTCAATTGTATCAAGTCAGAAAAGAGACAGGCAACTGGGGAATGCATTTTATTTTACAGCGGTTGTTCATGTGGATCTCAGTTCAGCTTGCTCATTACTTTATACCTGAGAAGTAGGTTTGCGAGAGAAGCTGGTCTTAGGGTATTGCTTTTCTATTCTAAGGAAGGCTCTTTTGGATTTGTTAATATCTCATGGGTAGAGCTTTACCTTTTAAAGGGGACAATGCCACTGATATTTTTCCAAATCCTCTGCCCCATAATCTCTTTAGTTTCCATCTGTGGCTGAAAGATTTGTTTAGGACATCCGCTTATTATTGTGTCACCGCTACTAGTGACTGTCTGTTGCTGCAATCATCATCATTACTGAGATGAGTTAGGATTCATGGTGTTTTACTTTTGATTTATTCAAAAAAAGAATCCTGTGCCTTAGGTTGTCCCTCCTCCCTGCCCTCCCCCCCAACTACCCATGACTGTTTGGCCCCTCTATGCGCAGCACTCTTTAAATGAACATTTCTTCTGGAATTGTAAACCTTTTTGCCCATTGCTTATTGGCTAAGTGTCGCAGCCAGCCTCAAGACCACACCAACTCTTGAAGACAGTTCAGTGGTGTTTATTTAGACTTGTGAATAGGATATCACTAAAGGCAGTCACACTCATCACCCATGGGCATTGACCTCCCTACCTGAGGAGTCCCTAATTCTAAAGATGTTCACTAGAGATTGGTAACACCTACTATCTAAAAGTCTGGCCTTTTATGCACAAGGACCAATGGCAACTTCCTTATCCTTATCTTTCTCCGGGATTAACTGGGGTTACCACAATAAGAATATTATCACCTTGCACACTGATATGCCACCAGCCCATATGACATCACACACTTTGAAATCATGAGCCACTTCAATGTATGGTTTGAATCAGCTGCTGGAAAACTCATTATGTTGTGCATCTTTTGATATATACATACTCCATTGCAGTGTATGCTATATAAATAACTGGTATCAGCATAATGCATTATAAGATGCATGTTCCACGTTGAGTGGCCAAAGTTCTGTAAATTGAGGAAATGTATTACAATGGCTGCATATAATGTGTGCTGAAACGAACAGGAAAGCAGACAGGCTATAGCAAAAAGATTTATTATTGGCTTGACGTTCCGCTCACACACAATAAAAACAGAGGAAGTCGCCAAGAGCCGCTTCCTGCAGCTAAGTGAAAAGCTAACTTCTCACTTTGTTTAATGGAATCCAACTGGCTGAAACTTAATAACGAGAAGACAGAAGTTCTGATTGTCGGTCCCGCCATTACTTCGGAAAACTAGACATCAGATTTCTGGCTCAGGAATCTGGGTGTAAAAATGTCATCATCGTTGGCTATGGAAACCCAGATCAGCACTGTGGCCTGGGCTTCCTTAAATTCAAGCTGCTTGGGAAGGTCCTTCCTTATATCCCTGAGGATCTTCACGCTCAGGTGATAGCAGCCTGCCTTAATGGCAGCATGGACTACTGCAGCATCACTCTTCTTTCCCAACTGGCATACTTAATCCATTGTCTGCAGGTCTTCCAAAATGCGGTCATGTGCCTGTTCAAGGGTATTCCCTTTGGTCATCGTGTCACGGCATGGTGACAGGCCTTACACTTGCTGCCCATCTCAGCACAAATCCATTCAAGACCCTTGGCATTATCCTTCCGGAAACGAGCGGGAAGTGCTGCCTAGCCATACAGGATAAAATTCAACGCTATCACCCGGGGTGTATGTTCTGATCGGCTAATTTAGTGTTTTTGTAGATACAGAGTTATCGTAGAGAACGAGTGGGAGGCAGGGCATTTTCCATCGCTGGCCCAAAAATTTAGAACACCCTGCTGGTTGCGCGTTGGCATACTGATGATCTTGGGTTGTTTAAACACAGGCTAAAAACCCATTTGTTTGCCTCAATTGTCATCTTTCTTTCTGTATCTAGATAGCGCCATGATGCCTTTGGTGACAGTGCGCTTTAAAAATATTTGATTGACTGAACTGACTTTTTTCAAACCGCATGAGCTAGCATGTGAATCGATGAACATATGAAAATCCAACCTTGTAAATAATTCACCCTGTACAAAGGTAAAGTATTCCCAACTAGCCTTGAAAATAAAGATTGTTATTTCTAATCTTACAAGTCACCATTTTGACATCAGATTGATTATCTAACCCAGACCAAGATAGGTGGGAAAACACAACTGTTTTATTTGTACGGTGTGAGCTCACGGTGTGCAGGGAGCTGTGGAGACGAGATGAGACCGGGCAGCCCTTCACCACTAGGAAGGAAGTAGTTATCCTTGGGCTTTTTCTTTTAAGATAAGAGTGGCGCTTGCTGAGCTGCATTGAGACTGGACGTGAGGCTTATTGCCGAGGGCAGGAAAATATGTGCTTTTAAATTGTTCGCATTTAACAAAGAATACCTTTTAGTTTTTCCGTTCACAATAGATCTATTTGATGTGATTTTTCTTATTATTAGGGTTGATAGCTTGTTTCGGCCTAACAGTAATTGTAATTGCTTTTGTCCACGCGTGTGCTTTAGGAAACTATTGCATACATTAAACTACAAAGTGTATTCGCTTATCCAGTGTCATTTATTCATGCAACGATTCAGAACTGTTATTGAAGGCAAGGGGGCCCTCGAGTTCACCATTATTTCTTGGCATTGTATTAAGTCATAAACAAAATACATGGGTGAGTTTACAACATCAGCCCACATGATTTAAAAGCATTATTTCAACTTATCGTGTGCATACAATTTTGGTTCCTAAAAGTTAAGAATGGGGCCAAAGAATAATAGATACTTTTCATCAAAAGAACATGGGTATTTTTTCTTTTTGTGATTTTATAGTCACCAATACATATTTTATGGAAACATGTATTTCGAAGGGATTGTGTCCTCCGACGTATTCCTCATCTTAGATATATCTCCTTCCAGCTCTGCTGGCCCCGGAAAATTTTTTCTCTCTCTAGAGGGCGCTGCGCGTCGACGTCCTCCGAGTCGATGTCCCTCGACAGCCGCCGTGTCGACGTCATCCTGCCTATAAAGGCCGCGCGCAGCGTCCATTGCTCAGTTCCGTTTTTCCGCGCTTACTCAGTGCCTCGGAATACCGTTGCTCAGTTCTTGTCAGATTAATACCTAGTTACCTCGAGTTATTCGATCCGTACTCGATGGCTTCCTCGTCGGAACCGACAACTCCTCGATCCGGCTTCAAAAAATGCTGAGATTGTGGGAAAAAGATGTCGCTGACTGACCCTCACAGAGTTTGTCTGTGGTGTTTGGGAGCTGAACACCATTGTTCGGAGTGCGAGGACTGTATGTCCATGACAGCTAAGGCCCTGAAGGAGCGTAGGGGGAAGCTGGAGAAAGGTAAGACTTTTAAAGCTTCTTCTTCGTCGACGAAGTCGAGACACTCGTCTCCTCGTCACCATTCGCGCTCCAGGTCTCGGAGAGGGTCCCATCACTCCTCGAGATCGAAGCACTCGAAGAGGAGACGTCGAAGATCCCCTTCTCCGTCTTCCTCTTCCTCTGTTTCGCCAAAAAGAATCCCTTGCCCCACGAAACATAGTTCCCGGGCTGAATGGGAGGAATTCCGCAAAAATATGATGAGCGTCTTCGAGAAAGCGGCCTTGACCCCCTCGAAGATTGCCGAGAGCGATGCTCTGGTCGAAAGACCCGAAGGTCAAAAACGCCGCGAGTCGCAGTACCCGGCGAAAGAAACCTCTCGAGCGCGTCTCGAACCCTCGAGTAGGACTATGACCTCCAAACCTTCCTCGAAGGTTCCATCGACGCCGTCGACAAGGGTTCCGTCGACGCCGAGGTCGGTGTCTTCGACACCGTTGTCGAAGGGACCTTCGACACACGGGTCTGTCGACTCGACGCCAGCTTCGACACCGGCGTCGACGCCAAGAAAAGTCACGGTTACGACACACCCAGTGACTATCCCCAGGTCCTCCACGTCGATGGCTTCGAGATTGTCGAGTAGAATTTCAATTCTGTCGAGGTCTTCGAGGCCTCCGCCTTTGTTTTCGACGCCACGTTCGAAGCCTTCGGCGTCGACGACATCGACGTTTTCGAGGCCGATAATGACAAGTTCGGCACCCTCTGCCTTGGAAATGGGATTTACTCCCTTTATGAGTTCAGAACAATTGAGAACTATGTCAATCTTGGAAGAGGGTGAATTGTCTGAACAGGAAGACACATTTGAGTTGCAGGGACCTGTAACCCCAATTAGAGAGGAATTTTCCTCTGAAGAATGCAGGTTAAAGGATCTTCATGATTCCTTACATGAGGCAAGTGGATTAGACACTTCTCCTGAGGTGGAGTTTGCTAGGCCAGACCCGGGGGAGCATGCTGAAACCCCCTATAGAGCCTTAATGGCCAGGATCACAGAGTTCATGGGGTGGTCGGCACCTTCACAATCTTTCCAACAAGATGACCTCACGGATATTCTTGACAAAGGCCCACAGGAGGATCCTGTGGTGCCTTTTCATAAAGCTCTTCAGAGGAAGATCATGACAAACTGGGAAACCCCAGATGTCGTACCAGCAGTAAATAAAAAACTGTCTACAAAGTACAGGGTATCTTCTACAGACCCAGAGTTTTTGTCTAACCACCCATCCCCAGAAAGTCTGGTGGTACAGGCAGCATCCTCTACCGATGTCAAGACGGCTTATCCTACCGTCCCACAGGACAGGGACGATAAAAAATATGATGCTATGGCAAAGAAAGTCTTTTCAGCATGTAGCATGGCATTAAAATCTGTGAATGCTACTTGCACCCTTGCTAGGTTCAGCCATACACTTTGGGAGTGTGCTTCTACAGCGGCTGACTGCATCCCGGAGGGAGAAGAAAGGGATGCGTTCCTGAATATTATACAGGACGGTAAAGACGCTATGTGCGAATCCCTCCAGACGGGCATTGATTCGGCTGACAGTATCAGCAGAGCAATGGCGGCAAGTACATCAACCAGGAGATTCGCTTGGTTGAGAAAGTCTGGTTTTGCCCCAGATGTGCAAGCCAGACTCTTGAACATGCCATTCGATGGCTCTTCTTTGTTCGGGAAAAAGGCGGATGACAGTTTAGAGAAACTGCAAACTTCAAAAGCAGTAGCTAAATCCCTAGGAGCTGCAATCCGTCAGACTCCTTTTCGTCCCACAGGAACCTCTGCGAGGGGCAAGTCCTTTCGCTTCTACTCGGAAGAGGTAGAGGACGACCGGTTCAAAGGGGACAAAGAATAACTACCCGAGGTGGATGGGGTAGATATTCAAAAGCCGCAGCAACAGCAGGTGCCTCTTTACCATCGGCATCTGCATCAGCCGCCCCAAAACCACTCTGAGGACTTCCCTCACAGGACACCTGTAGGAGGCAAGTTGACTCAACATCTGGCGGTATGGCAGGCTATCACGTCAGATGCTTGGGCATTGGAAACAGTTGCCCAAGGTTACTGCCTGCCTTTCCTACGTATACCTCAGTCATCCACCGGGGATCAGCTCTCAGAAAGCTCCAGATCCGCTCCTCTTGCAGGAAATTTTGGACCTGCTAGAGAAAGGTGCCATAGAACCGGTACCTGTAGCGGAGAGGAACAAGGGCCGGTACTCCCCTTACTTTCTCATTCCAAAGAAAGACGGAGGACTGAGACCCATCTTGGACTTGCGAGAGTTGAACAAATTCCTCAGAAAAGACAAATTCAAGATGGTCACTCTTTCTCAGATCCTCCAGGCCCTTCAGTTCCAGGACTGGTATCTCTGGACCTTCAGGACTCTTATTTCCATGTGCCTATCCATCTCAAACACAGGAAATACCTGAGGTTCGCAATTGGCAACTCTCACTATCAATTTCGAGTGCTGCCATTTGGGCTGACCTCCGCCCCGAGGGTCTTCACCAAGTTAATGTCGGTAGTGGCGGCAAGTCTAAGGAGGGAAGGTATTCACGTCTACCCCTACCTGGACGATTGGTTGATCAGGGCTGTTTCTTCGGAACAAGCTCAGATCCAGCTAAATCACGTGTGCCACTTCCTTCACAGACTGGGCTTCTCCCTCAATTTAAAGAAGTCACAAATGATACCATCGCAGAGACTCCAGTTCATAGGAGCGATCCTGGACACTTCCCTGGGAAAAGCCTCACCACCAGAGGTCAGGGCTCAAGATATTCTACAGATGGTCACCAAGTTCCAACATGCCCAACGTCTCCCAGCCTTCGACTTTTTGAGGTTGCTAGGCCTCATGGCTTCCTGCATTTTCCTAGTGCCAGAGGCTCGCTTGAGAATGAGATCCCTCCAGTGGGCACTGAGGACTCAGTGGTCACAATTCTCAGGGAGAATGACAGATCTTCTTCAAGTTCCCGACAGAGTAGCTCGAGACCTTCAGTGGTGGGCCTGTCAGGAGAACATTCTGAAAGGAGAACAGTTTTGGCAACCCTGGCCGGAGATAACAGTAGTCGCGGATGCCTCACTCACGGGGTGGGGAGCCCACGCCAACGACTTGACCATCAGCGGTCGTTGGTCTCCATCGGAGTCCAGACTACATATCAACCTGTTAGAGCTGAGAGCCATCAGACTTGCGCTGAAGGCGTTCCTGCCAGCTGTACAAGGGAAGAACGTCCTGATAATGACGGACAACACGGTGGCCATGCATTACCTCAACAAAAGAGGAGGTGTAGGATCACTACCCCTGTGCAGAGAGGCGATGCAGCTCTGGTTTTGGGCAATCCAAGAAGGAATCTCTCTATCAGCAGTTCACCTAGCCGGAGAGAAGAACTTGACAGCGGACGCTCTGAGCAGGCAGGGCACAGTCTCCCACGAGTGGGAACTAGCTCAGGAAGTCCTTCAAGAGATCTTCGCCCTTTGGGGAACCCCTCAGGTAGATCTGTTTGCCACCAGCCTAAACAGGAAATGCGACCTGTTCTGCTCAAGGGAATTTCCCCCGAGAGGAGTTCTGGGAGACGCGTTCATAGTGGACTGGGAGTTTCCGCTTCTGTACGCGTTCCCACCGGTCCCTGTCATTCCTCAAATGATCAGGAGGTTGAGAAGATTCCGGAGAACCATGATCCTAATTGCCCCGGATTGGGCCAGGAGAACGTGGTACCCGGACCTTCTAGACTTGTCCATCTGCCCTCCAATTCGACTTCCACTCAGAGAGAACCTACTCTCACAGAAGGGAGGTCAGGTTCTCCATCCAGACATCAAAACCCTCAACCTTCACGCTTGGCTTCTGAAAGGCTGAGGTACAAGGATTGGGACCTCCCTGATGATGATATGGAGGTGTTGCTTTCGGCAAGGAGGCCAGCAACAAAGTCTTTATACCGCTGCCGTTGGAACAGATTTTGCAGCTGGTGTAGAGAACAGAATATCGACCCTTTTTCATGTGGTACACCAATGGTTTTGTCCTTCCTACTATATTTGGCAAATTCAGGCCTTCAAGTTGGCACCATTAAGGGCTATCTCGCAGCGCTATCCATCTTTAAGCGTACTGCGGAAGAACCATCCTATTTCAAATTATCCTTGGTAATACAGTTTTTAAAGGGGTTAACCAATGTTTATCCCCCAAGACCATTCCAAGTTCCCCTATGGGATTTAAACTTAGTACTAACTTTCCTGATGGGCACACCTTTCGAACCTCTCCATTCTTGTTCGTTAAGATTCCTTACCCTTAAAACTGTTTTATTAATAGCACTTACATCTGCTAGAAGGGTGAGCGAATTACAAGCTCTTTCTTGTAAACCCCCTCACACAATATTTCACAAAGACAAAGTTGTCCTGCAAGTGAAGCCTAATTTCCTCCCAAAGGTGGTTTCTGAATTCCATATCACTCAGAAGATTACCCTACCATCTTTCTATCCTCCTCCTCACCCGGGGAAAGAGGAAGAGAGGTTACACAGGCTAGACCCTAGGAGGGCTTTAAGTTTTTACATCAGTAGACTAGCCAGGATAAGACAGGCAGACCAGCTGTTTGTAGGTTACGCAGGTCACAAGCTGGGGTTACCAATAACTAAGCAGACCATTTCCAGATGGATCATTCTAGCCATTCTGGAATGTTATAAACTGGCAGGGAAAGAGCCCCCTCAAAACCTTAGGGCTAATTCGACCAGAGGTATTGCATCTTCTTCGGCCCTCAAAAGAGGCGTGCCGGTTAAAGACATCTGTGCGGCCGCTACATGATCGTCTGCCCATACCTTTACACGTTTTAACAATTTGGATTCCTCCTCCAGTCAAGACACTAGGTTTGGAAGGGCTGTACTGCATTCTATTCATCAATAGAAGACAGCGTGAAGTCAGTACTCCCTCCTCCAATAATAGAATACTGCTATGGGAGCCTATCTAAGATGAAGAATACGTCGGAGGACACAATCCCTTCGAAGAACAAGTTACTTCTTACCTTGTAACGTTCTTTCGACGGGATGTTCCTCCGACGTATTCCTCATCGACCCTCCCATCCATCCCTGCAGTTCTACTTCCCTTGTTGTTGCAGCTTACGCTCCTTCAGGGTGATTAGTTTAGTCCAGAAAGTATTATTGTGGGCTACAAAACGGAACTGAGCAACGGACGCTGCGCGCGGCCTTTAAAGGCAGGATGACGTCGATACGGCGACTGTCGAGGGACATCGACTCGGAGGACGTCGACGCGCAGCGCCCTCTAGAGAGAGAAAAATTTTTCCGAGGCCAGTAGAGTTGGAAGGAGACATATCTAAGATGAGGAATATGTCGGAGGAACATCCCGTCGAAAGAACGTTACAAGGTAAGAAGTAACTTGTTCATCTTTTTATTATGCCTGTGTGCTAAAGAATGACCTGTAGTAGGCTATTAATCACAATCAAATCATTTGAAATAACAAAAAATAATCTCGAACATAAAGCATGAAGAAAACAATGAATAGGGCAGGTTGAATGCAATACATATATATAAAAACAAGTGCAGCAATTCAACACAACATATAACGAAGAAAACATATGTTACTAACTGTTGCAGAACCACTGTGTTATTTACAAGTGTGGTGGTCAAGATGCTTATTTGAACCTAACAAGTAATACATCCTTATGCCTTAGATGCACCTAGGCCTTGTACACTGTGCAGAACTCTAGAATATGTAGATGGTTTATCTTTAGTATGAATATGGACTGATTACCACAAGCTATCAATCATAGTCCTGTTACCTGGATCGAGAGCCATAGCTCTAGTTCTCTATTTTTGGATAGGATCACGTCAGCATGCTTACTGTAATCTTCCTGCACACTCTATTACACCATCCTTTCTCCAACTATTCTTCTCCCTGTACCTCACCTGAACAACCCACACTGACCTGTAATCGCCATGTGTCATGATTCCTGCCCCTCATGTCCCCAGCACCTCCAAGATGTCAGGCTGGAACCAGGCCACGATCACCTACATGGCCCTCAAGGGCCTCTCCATCCCTCCAAAGACCCACTTGAGTCAGACTTGGCGCTTGTGGCACCAGATTCACTCACTCCCGTAGGATAACATTGGGGATCGGACTTGTAGTGCTCTGATGGGGACAAGATGGATGCCCCCACATATTTTGGTTCCCAGAACTGCATGTGCAGTGTAGTCTTTTGGGTGTGGTTCAGCCCAGAGACACCTGGGATACCCAGAGACTATTTAAGCCACGCCCACGCTGAGAAACATGCTTTGTGTTTTCTGCACCTGCAGCGTGACATTCACCGTGTTCGGATCGGTCTCCAGTAGGCCTGCATCTTCCTTCTGCGCTCAGCTCCTGCAAGAACAAGAACACCGTTAGGAACAGCCTTACCTTGCGGCGCTTCTGCCCATCATTCATCGCTTCTTCTGTTCTGCAGGCATCTTCGGCGGTTTCATTCCCATCCCGGCACGTCACTTCCTAAGGAAAAGGGAAAAGAACAGAAAAAAGGCATTAGTAAGCATTCAGCAAATCCGCTTATTTTTAAAGACTGTACGAGCTTCAAATGCTTACCTGAATCCCAGCCGCTCTGGGGGAACTCTGTCTCCGGAACTTCTCATCCATCTGCAAGAGGGAAAAGACACTCCAGGTTAGCGTGGAAACATCTAGAGGCGCCGCATACCGCGCTTACTCACCGCATTTCTTCTTCATAACTGGCATCCACGCTGAATACGTCGCGGCACCTAAAAGACACAGGAAAAGAACTCCGTTCAATACAAATTCGAAAGGGTTGCATCGCGCTCTCACTCACCTTCAGCGCTACTCATCTCAGCAGCACGTCACCATCCCCGGACGCCGGCTATCATCTAAGGAACGAAAGGAACGAAGTTGGAGAACTGTTCAAAAGACTCATTATACTTACCTGTCGTACTCTTGCTAGTGAAGTAACTAGGCAGCAACAAGCCCGCATCAATCAACACGCCCCTGCGCTGAAAGCAGGACGGAGAGCACACTTTCCAAGAAAACAAGCTGAGCTGTGGATCAAAGGGAAGGGTTGGACCCCGGGGAAGAAGGGGTTCAAGCACACAGACACAATAGGGAGTTAAACTCTACCAATCCTGTGTTTCAAGCCCAGTCTCCAGTCGAGTAGACTCCAGGGAAGGGTTCGAGGTCGTAAGAGGTCAGAACAGGCTGAGTGACATCCCTGTGGATACCAGGTGAGCGTTACACCATGTACTTTTCCCCTCCCTCCCATTGGCCCTTCTGCTCAGCTGGTTTCCTCGGCCGATTGTTGCCTTTCTTTTCCTTCGCAAGTGGATTACAACATTCTAGCAACATAAAGATCCCCTTTAACGCAACCCAACCACCTTTGTGAACACAGTTCCGCCAGGGTTTCATAATTGTGGCTAGACGTGCAAAAATCCAATTTTAGTTTTCGTTCTTGGAGTGAGATGTGTGTGGACCGATGACCTTCCAATCACATCTCTGCTTGCTGTATGTTCGCTGTTGCCTCTCTCTCTGGTCGCTGCATGGGTTTCTGGACTTTGCAGTCCTGAAGAGAAAGAGAGAAACCACTAGCCAGCACAAGGCGGTATGCATTGGGTGATATCAAGTGGTACTCTGTATATTTTAACCAGCTATATGAGCAGCAGACAGAGACTGTGACCCTCCCAACTCCCTCAGAGGGCTGGCTCTGGCAGACACCCTGGTAGACTTCCTTCCCCAGGTTGAGTGGATCCCTATTCTCCTCGACATGTTCTGGTACATGACCATTTCATACCGAGTTAGTGTTTTAAGCATTTTAAACCTTTCTGTTTGTGAGCATGTTGGATTGCCTTTCAGTGGGTTCAATAACATTTGTGATCAGAAATTAGATGCTGCGAGGGGTCAGAAATGAAGGCCGGACACAAAGTTGTCATGTTTTCATTAAATACTTTTATTTAAAAGAAAATGGGTTTAGAGAATGCCTCTCTGACCCTGTTCTAAAGAGGAGTTTCTCTAACTTTAAACCAAAACCAGGGGTCGATCTGGTCAGGATGTCAATAACTGAAAAGCCGTCCATGTGTCCAAAACGTCTTATCCTGACCCTCGCAATACAAACAAAACAATAAAAGGTGCAAGGACATTTTTTCAGCTTGATATTGGCAAAACAAATTTCACAAATGAAGATGAGATTAACAAAAATGTTTCTCCAATGTGAAAGACCTGTGACCCAGAGGTTGTTCCCTAACCCTGCGTCTGGAATGGATGGCAAGGTCTCTTTTACTAACAGTTGCTTTGACACTTTTTGATTCACATTCTTCCTGTTAGGCAACACATTCTGCAAAAGTCTTTCTTCAACACAAGTGTTTCATTTAACTAGCAAAACACTGTTCTCTTTTAGTATTCCTTGTAGCTTTGCAACTCGCCTGGCATACTCCCCTGCCAGGACCCTTTATGTAATTCCAACTGACTGGTGTACTCTCCTGCCAGGACGTCTGCCAGGATGTTTCTTGTGGTTTCACTTGCCTGGTATACTCACTTACAAGGACCTCTTATGCGGTTCAATTGCCTGGTATCTTTCTCTGGCCAAGACTTCACATGGGTTTCATAGTTCCTCTGTTTCACCAAAACTGTATATACAGTGATGTACTCTGTTCATATGTCTGCGGTAACATTTATTCAAACTGTGCCCCACACCGGCATCTCATGCACTTATATCTCATTGGGGGGCTTGACTTTGTACTTTCTCTTTTCTGCATTCAAATAAACTTCTTGTATTTTCTGTGTCAGTAATCTCAAAACATTCAAACTGTCGTTGGGGCTCCCCACTTGCTTCGGGTCGACTCACCGGTTCTCTCCAGCATTTCCGGTCCTGCTTGCGCTTCTGTGGCGTGACTCTGCGTATCGTTTCCCACTCTGGATGCTCCAGAAATCACACTCCTGCTTTCCTTCAGGTGCCGGTCTGGAGAACGCTGTTTCTCTGAGCGTGCGAGCGCCCAGGAACTCAATTTTGGCTCTGGCATCTCCACAGTACTTCTTGCTCTCGCTCTGCCTTTCTCCTTCCGCGGACGCTTCAGCTCTGCCACACTGGTATGTCTCTCGCATTCAAAAGTCTTCTCTCTGGAGCCAAATACTTCTACTGCACTGCGACATTCTGTAGTGCGGTTGCCATCTTCAAATGCAGGAATTTCTGTAGAAAAACTAGTCTGCACATTCAGCTTCAGGCTTCTTTTACATTGATCCTCCTCGTCTCAATGATTCGGGCATTATAGGAGTTGGAGTCCATAAATGCATTGGATATATATATATATATATATATATATATATATATATATATAACATTTTGGTCTTTTTTTCTCAGTAGTCTTACATAAGTGAAAATCTTCATAGAAAGGTGTATTCAAAGCAAAAAAGGTTTCTGTTGGAGCATTTTGTGTCTAGGTCAAAGATGGGGTTTTGACCTATGGAATAATAAGGTTTCTTTACTCCATCTATAAGGGGGAACCAACATCTGACAATATGCCATTAAAGCTTTGGGTAATAGAGGATTCTCCTCATGGGAAAGGGGGCGATACAGCGTTTCATCCAGTGAAGTCATGACATCTGCCCAGTAGTTGTCTCCTCCCATGTGATCCTCCCTCATATAGCTGCCCCCAGGGTCAGAATCAGGTAGCAGCTACTATACCCTGGTCACTTAGGATGAGGTCACCACTGGGAAATCGGTGATGACTCCACTGTATTCATCACAGTGCTGTTTGTGTTTATTTCAAAGTAATTTGTTTCAGTTGTCAATGATTTTTTGTTCACTTCCAATGTTATTAGCTTTCTCTATTTTCACCCACAATGTAGCTATTTTGCTTCTTTCTTGCCTGCATTTGGTCTATTGAAGTGTCGTTTTATACTTTAATCCAAAGTATGCCACCTTCCCCCGAATTGAAAGGTGTTGATAATTGGTTGGAAGCATGCAAACCTTTGGGCTTCAGGTGTTTCACCCCCATGTTGACCTCATCCCCAAGAATCAATTTTCTACAGTCTCTAAATAAAAATGCATAATTCTTGTTGTTTTCACAAAATAAAATTTAGGGGGTGCTTGATTTACTGGGCCCCAGTCTTTCATTGGATTAGTGAGGATTGTGTGATTTGCCTACTTCATCCATTCCACCAGGATCAAACCATACAGAAATAAAGTAATAAAGTAATCTACGAAAACCGGAAAAATTCATGTATGATGTGTTAGAAACCTGAGGTTATTCTCACTCCTATTGCCCATGGATCCTCTGCGCAGGTGGCTAGGGAAAGGCCATTGCTCTTGGATCCCGAACCTGGGCGTGGACAAACTAGGGAGGATCACCTAGGTGGAGGGTCTGTGTGGACTGGGAGGCCCTTGGGAGAGACATGGTAGCCCCTTTCCCTACTAATGACCAACCCAACCCTTCCCCGCCTTCATGGGGTATTATAAATCAACTCCCCTGACCTCCTCACATATAACTACTAAATGTACTTTGGCAAGGAAGAGGCAACTAGGAGTAATGAAGACTAGTTGCTTTTACCACTCCGCTACTGAGATGAGACAGAGACCTGCTGAGAGTAATAGAGGTCAGGCATGTCTCCTTAATGATGGTCCGGCAGGGCTAATTGTACAGTCGTACCTGCAGCCTGTTAAAAGAATGCAGGTGTATAAAAAGCCCCATCAAGGGTGGAGCAGCAGCAAAGAGGCCAAGAGAAGCAACAGGGAGCTGGATGTGTGGAGCATGCCAGTGGTTCTGGGAAGAGTGGGGCGGGAGCTGGGGTTCTGTGGAACCGAAAAAACATTGAAAGGGGAGCCCTGCTGGGAAGATGCCTGTTTTTCTACTGTTTGAAGGGCTTGTTCTCCTGGGGACAGAAGCTGACCCAGGAGTGCCTGAGGGGCAGGAGCTGGAGCCCTGAGCCAAAGACCTGAAGGCCGAAAGGTCTGCGCTGCAGGAACTTGCAATGAAGCAACCAGTGAGTTTCTATGCAAGCAGAAACCCGGTATGCGAGTGTTGGATCTTACGTGGAAGTTTATTTCGTATCCGAGTGGTCGCATGAATGATGAGACACATTTTCAAAGGACTCCAATCAGAATCCTTGCTAACAAGTGTGAGAAACCTGAAGTGTCTCACTTACTAGTGCCGGGGGATCTGTCATGCTCCATGACACGGACATCGCTATTGGATCCAGTTCCTGGGGGTGGACCAGTGCGGGAGGATCACCTTGATGAGGGGTCCTCAGGTAGTGGAAGTGGGACACCGAAGTTTGAGACGCAGTATCCCCTTCCTTGAGACAACTTTTCCCCATCCTGCCTAGTAGGAAATGTAAATACGTAAACCCGCCCGCTTTTTCAACTCGAACACTTTCTCACAGCATGAACGACAACAGACTAATAACCAAGCCGTTTACCTGACATGTCTCAACACAATTCTCTCTCTCTCTCTCTCTCTCTCTCTCTCTCTCTCTCTCTCTCTCTCTCTCTCTCTCTCACACACTCTCACTCTCACACACACTCTCACTCTCACACACACTCTCACTCTCACACACACTCTCACTCTCACACACACTCTCACTCTCACACACACTCTCACTCTCACACACACACACTCTCACTCACACACACACACACTCTCTCACACACACACACATATACATATATCCCCATAGGGATAAAAGGTGGAGCACACTCCGGGCAAGGCCGAACACACGAGGACGCAGCTTTTCCAGGACGAAAGGCCGGGTGACCTGAAAGGACTTCAAGGAGGGAGTTGCCTTTGCCCTTTTCAACCTAGTCCTGGAAAACCTTAGATGAAAGAAACATAAGACCAGGAATCGTAGCTGGTCCAAGGTGTAACTGATGTCAGCGGTACATGGCCCTCCTCCTGCACTTATGGCCAGGGCTGGGAGACGAGGTTGCCATCATGGTACTGTCATTGACTCCAGCGGTGAAAGAACCACAAACAAGTTCAGCACAGCCGGTGAGTAAGAGGAAGCTGATAGTCAACCGGACTGTGTTAGGCTCAAGGTTATAGTGGCAGAAGAAGATTATTAGGCAAGAGGTCTATTGTGAACACATTGGTACCAGAGATAGAGAGGTCCGGCGCCACTCATTAAGACTTTATGAATATTGCAACTGTGCAAAGCCTGACTGGGGGGGGCTGAGACCCGGACTTGGGTAAAAGGGAAGAACCTAAGTGATTTAGAGAGACTTCTTGTTGAAGACTGAAGTGTTAATTTAGCAAATGTGAACCTGGCGCAGGGATGCATATAAATTAGGGTGAGCATGAATACACCTGTAAACATTGTGATGGCAAGTATGAACCCGACGGAGGGATGTCCACAGTGATTGCTTGGTATGAACCCGATTGAGGGAGGCTGACGACTGAGAGAAGGATCGGAGCCCAGCTGATGGGGATCCAAGGGTGAAGGGTAATCACCTGCCGCAAGAGAAAACCGAAGGAACTTTTGTTATATTGTTTTGACGTATCGCACCCTCTGAGGCAAGAGACTTTGCATGAAAGAGACTTGGCCACAGTAGGCCCTGATACTGAGAAAAGGACTGTAAGCTTGTGCTGCAGAAGCTCAGGAGAGTGCCGTGCTCAAGAGTCCTGCCTTGTCCTGTGCTAAAAAAACATGGGGAAGGGAGACCCCGGCCATAACATCCTGACTTATGATTTTGTGAACACTTCTTTCTTTTCTTGTGAATATTATCCCACACTATTTTGTAACATAGCGGTAAGGTTTGGCAATAGGTTTCTTAGTATAGGCCCTTTTATTTGAGTAGACTCCACTTGGACTATATTATTATTTGATGGTCATAGCTTGCGTCCATCTTAGATTTAGGTTTAGATTAAGCGTTTATCTCACGCACTTTACAGTTTAATAAACACCCTTGAACTGTGATCACTTGTGCCCATCTTACTTTGATTCCATGCCGTTCTTACACAAGTGAACAATGGAACTTGTTAATCCTTGAACAAGTGAGAATACTTTAAGGAGTGGTCACATGTACATGAAAGCATGTTTTCGAAAGTCTGAGTTCTGGCCATAATTAAAGGCATATTACATTGAAGTGAACTAAATATAACAACGAAGTGAACCAAATGAAAACCTTTAACATTTTTTGAATGCTGAATCGAAAACAAATCTTAATAAAGATATCTTCATAACTTGAATACCGCATTGAAGGAAAACTGTTTTTTAGTAAAGATTCTGATGGAATGAAGCTTTACAATTTAAATAAATCCACCGTGCGTCAAGTTCAGAAGTGAATGAAACATATTGCAAGCAAAGCCCATACGTGGTTAATCTACAAATTAATCAAACTTCGAATAGAAGAAACTAGTACATATGGAACTTTAATGTGAATAAAAACTTTAACAAAGCAAGTGAACATAGTGGATCACGGACTCCAAAGCGATTGGAACTTTGCAGCTGAATCTTAACTGAACCAAAAAGAACTGACATTTTCAGCCAAGACATTTTGTTGTACAAAGACTAACCTTATACAGAAGGTGCAAGAGTGCAGCAGAAAGAAAACTGGGTAACACCTTTATATCATTGAAAGAGCATCTTGGCGAAGGCAACCCTGAGGTTTTGAACTACTCAACAACTTGAGGATGGAGCCTCAAGATATTTTGTGTTTTGAACTGAAGGGAACCAAGAGTACTAGTTATATCTATATCATCTTGAACCTAAGGCAGTAATGAGAGTTTTGTTGTAACTGCTTTATACTTGGGGAAGGGAGCTGAAAGAAGGCTGCAGCTGAATAGAGCTCCATACTTTGTTGAGCACTATTTTTTTGGTTGCTGACATCCCTACACTCTGTATAGCTAAGTTGTGAGGGTAAGTATAGGTTTTGGACACAGACCGATTCCTAAATTGATCTCTTGGACTTTGACTTTCCTTAGTTTTGGTTTGGTAGGGAAATATATGCCTTCAGCCATCCTGATATGTAAGTTAATAAATATCTTTTATTTGAATTTTAAGTCTGTTGTCTGTCTTACTTTGTGATGCTTTCACAGATGCCAGTGCAACTATCCGACTACCCAAAATATTAATGTAAACTTCTCAAAGTAGAAAACGGCGCTTTAATGGGGTTGGTACATATTTTGAATATTTTATGTACATTTCTATAGAGCAATATATTACAATATTTACCAGGTCATGACTGTTGGCCACACCTAAGATCAAATGATGTATTGAAGAACTGAGTGAGACTGCTCCAGATGTTGTAATGGCAGTTGTCCTTTTCACTTGAGCCCAGCGCCCACGTCATACTGTACTCTGCTGTGGACAATTTAGTGACTCCTTTTGCCATGTCTACAGTTGGATCAATGTCCACGGTGAGACTGGGTCAAAGCTGTGGCCTTTTAAATCTACTGTCTCTTTCTCTACACGAGCTGTGCTAATGACTAAAAGCAAAATTATGTAGGACAGACATTTATCTGGGCCATTTCTAGAGGGCGCAAGAGAGCCACCCAAGATGGCAGCTTCCCTGTGAGCTCCTGTGAGGCTCCACAATCAATTCTGCATAATCGCTGCATCTCTGGAACTAAAGCGATCCAAACTGACAGGAAAGGCTCCATAAAAGTGCTCTGCCTGCAACACGCCTGAAACCGTGGAGTGGTTGACCCCCTGCACCTGTATAACCGCACTGATGCAGTGACAGAAGAGGGCCTACATCCCCGCAGCCCAAGCGACTCCTAGACCACACAGACAGAAGCAGCGACTGAGATTCCCTATACTATCCGTAAATGATCTTAGCCGAGAAGCAGTGCAAACCTTATACCACGTCCCAGTATTACCTGCACACTCGACATGGACAGCAGTAAAGACTCACCCGACCCCCTCTACCGTGGTACAGAGTGCCAAGGAGCAGCGGAGTAACATCCACCCACCCACCCATGGGGAACCCGACAGGGGCGAACTGTGGCCGGTCTCATCCCAACTAACGGCGGAGGAAGCAAAAATTGCCTCGACCTCGAGCCGACGTCCCCTTGCGTCCAGACCTGTGGGTTAGGTGAAGCTGTGCCCGCAGCGTGGGGAGCTGGTGCTCCGGGAGTGGAAAGCAGGCACATCGACCCAGAAAAGCCCAACGGAAGGTGATAGTACGTGGCTGGGTCTGCCCACGCTTCGCCCGCCGACTCGAAACGGATGGAGGCGACGACGGTGCAGCCACGGGCTCCCCACCTACAGACAGCCTGCCCCCGCAGCAACAACGAAAACAGAGGCGGTGAAGAGGGCAACGACCCCCCTCCCCCGCGGGAATACAGAGCTTGCGCGACAAGTGCAGTAACCGCGGCTAATGCCTGAGGCCACCACAAGATCTGGGCACCAGAGTCTCACACCCCGCCAAACCTCAGCGGTCGTCTCGTCAAAAGGAGGCATGGATTAACACTCCTGAAAGTCACAAAATATACACCACAACTACTGGAATGATGAAACACCTGACCCACCAAGTACTGGTACGAAAGCAACGCGCTCCCTCAGAAGCAACAATACTCACACGTTGTAATCCTGTAGTAAACCCGCAAGTGAGATACCCCAATGGAAGTGATTTAAACATACAATAGTGAACAGTGCTGTTGCTTGGGGCGAGGCACTGTGCTGGCCACTGTCGATAACAAACTCATTACACGTTGTTCAGGAAGGACCTAACCGCAATTGCCCCACACAGTGTCCCCCCCCCCCCCGGTCACCCAAAGCCCACTAGCTATCACAAGCGCTACACCCGCTGGGATGCAGGAGATAACTACCCAGACAACCAACAGCCAAACACTGCACAAACCCTGCATAACACCTTGCCAGCAGCGCCCCACAAACAACTGGAGGAAACGGAGCCACGAGAGATCAAACTAAAAACTCAGACATGAGCCTGTCCATTGTGCTACATCAAAGACTGACCACCCAGAGTAACTCAAACACAAAGAAGGCAGTATCGGACACCCTGGCGCTCCCCGCACCACGGAGAGACTGAGGTGATACCCACAACAAAAGCGACCAACTGACCCGCTACTTACACCCCGGTGGTCAGCGAGCCCCACCGACACCCCAGTCTAAATCGAGCAGCTAACATAACCTTTTTGCAAAGAAGTCTAACACCACCTATCGGAACACCGGCAACGCCGCCGGCCCCACCAGTGGTCTGGAGCAAACCTACACTAGCCTTCTCGACTCCCTTCCTCCCCCTGCCAACCTCTCATCAGCTGGGCATTCGCCTAGATCCAGGCCAAGCCACAACGCGGCCCGCACCCACTTACCCCCCAAACAGGCCTGTGTTGGGACCACAATCCCCTAACTATCAGCATGGGGAAATCTGACAAATCTGAGTGGAAGCTAAACTTTGAACCCGGGACTGCATCTAAGACCCCAAAGCCTAGTGACCGGACGGAATCACCAATAGAAGATGCAACTCAAGAGGAAGAACCCCCCCTCAATCCATGAACATCAGAGAGATCCTCTTGGACCTGAAGGCTGGGATGGGCAATCTCGACAGCAAACTCGATGCCCTGTCGTCCAAGATCTATCAATCACAACACTGCCTCAACAAACACGACGACAGGCTTGACTCAGTAGAACAATGAGTCTCCGATCTAGATGACAACATGGCAGCACTAACCGTGAGAGTATCGATATTGGAAGGTCAAATGAAAGTAGCCAATGCCACGAATGAAGACCTAGAAGGACGCTCCAGGTGAAATAACATAAGATTGGTGGGGTTCAGGGAACAACTCCAGACAAAAATGGAAGATCATGTCGAAATGATATGCAAAGAACTCTTTGGGGCAGCGGCGCTATCGCAATTATTTGTCGAGAAAGTTCACAGAATCCCGTCCAAAAGGCCTATGCCAGGGGCCACCCCACGGCTGATCATTGTTAAACTGCTCAATTACAAAGATTGAGACACGATGCCGAGGCTCGCCAGGGACAAAAGAGAACTTCAGTTCGATGGTGATGACATCCAATCCTATCCAGATTTCTCCCCTGCGTTCCAGGCGCAAAAAAGGTCCTTTGCAAGTGTACAGAACCGTTTGCAGGAGAACCAGATGACCTACTTGATGCTCTTCCCTGTGAAACTACGTGCCCAGCACGGCAGAAGAACCCAATTTTTCAATTCACCTGAGGAGGATAACTCCTTCCTAGACAAAGCCGGGTGTAGACCCTCCAACAACAATCCAGGGCCACCGCAAGGGGACCAAGCAAGAAGAAATCCACTTTGAGGCTCAAAATGCAATACCCAATCAGGCACAACCACTGCCACTGCTACTTACAGAGAACCATACATTTTTGATGACAAAGGAGCCTCCAATCTCGGGTGGACACTAGCGCCACAGGCACAGCATTGTTACTGTTACTAGATATGGGGAGGGTTAAAAAAGCAGGCAAGTTGGGGGTTGCCTGCGTAAGGGAGGGTTTGTTTGGATTTCTATGGACACGCGCCTACCAGAGCCCTGCCTCGCACCACCCTACCCCCCCCCCCCAGCCTTCACAAGATCTTCCTCCTCGCCTCACCAACACGACAGAATCAACCTCTCACCATTCTGTCGCCATCGCCAAAGCCCACAGACTTGATCACTAAACATGATCCCGAACATGAAGTCTACTCGGCAAATTCAAGGTAGCCACATGGAATATTAGGGGAGGCAATCTCCCATCCAAAACACGGAAAATTCTACAATACCTCAAAAGGCATAAAGTTGACGTGTCTATGATGCAAGAAACAAATCTCTTCCTGGACACCGAACACTGCTGGCCCCGAGACTGGGGCTGCCACAGGTACTTTTCTTCATACTCATCCTATGCCAGAGGGGTAGCCATCCTCATAGATAAGAAGGCCAACTTCAGACTGTTAAAAACGGAGAAGGACCCCGAAGGCAGAGCACTCCTAGTGAAGGGAATTCTCGAAGGGAAAGAGGGAGGTGGTATTCATAAACTCATATGCACACAATGTCGACTGGGTGAATAACTTCAACTGGGAGATGTCCCACCTAGAGGGATTAGGATCTGCAATGATCATCTGGTGGGGCGACCTGAACACACTGCTAGACACCCAGAAAGATAAGTCCCACAGCTCAACCACTCAGCTGTCCAAAGAAAGTCTCCAGATTCAGGAGATCTGCCATGCTTATGACCTGGTGGATGTCTGGAGACACAATAACTGGGAGGCACGGGACTACACCTTTCATTCCGCAGTCTATAACACCAGTTCACGGATTGATTATCTACTGGTCTCCTCCCAAAGCCTGTACCAATGGGGGAACTGCCAAATCCTGCCAAAGACTTTCTCTGATCATTCCACTATTGCACTCGAATGCTGCCCACCCAACACCAGACGTGGTATGCCACACTGGCGCTTTAAACCAGGATCATTGACAGACCAGGTGTTCGCAACGGAACTACATGACGAAATTACAACATTCTTGGAGATCAATCAGGACTTCGTCACGTTGACAGGCACGCTCTGGGAAACAGTAAGGTGCTATATTAGGGGTGTATGCATGGCTAAGGAAAACGAAATATTGAAACTGATCAGGAGTGAACTAGCCGCCAGTAAGGACCAGCTGAAAAGACTTGAACTCATATGCTCCACCTCAAACAACACACACTCAAGCGCAACTCAAGGAAGAGCTATTAAAGTTTAGAGCCACAGCGGAACGGGAACTGAAATTCCAAGGCCGCGGACACCAGATCTGCCAATACGCCGAGGGTCAGAAACCCAGAGCCCTCCTGGCTCGCTTGATATGGACAGATAGGAAACCCACCCTGGTGGAAAGAATACGCACCTCGCAGGGCACACTGGTGTACACAGAAGACAAAATTGTTAATGAATTCCATACCTTCTATCAAGAACTATACAGTTCTAAACACAGCACAGACCCAGGGACACTTCAACACTACTTAAACTACACTGAACTCTACTGGGTGGAGACCGAGCTCTGAGAACCTTTGAATGAGCACATTACCCCAGAGGAAATTCTACAGGTTATAAAGACTCTCCCCAACACCAAGGCCCCTGGCCCCGACAGCCTTACTGGCGAATTTTATAAAGCCTATGCACCCACACTTGCCCCTCTCTTCTTGCAAGTCTACGAAGAAGCACTTGAATCTGGTATCCTCCCTCCGAGAGGCCAACGTGATCCTTCTGCACAAAACCAGCAAGCCCCCCGAAGTGTGCCTCATATAGGCCAGTCTCACTGATTAACTTGGATAACAAGATCCTAGCCAAAGTCCTTACTACCAGATTGCTCCCCCTCATGCCTGGGTTGGTACTCGCCGACCAAGCGGGTTTTGTCCCTGGGCGCAATACAACATTTGGCGTCAGGAGATTGTTCGGAGTCACAGAAGCCTTAGACCCCAAACAACAAGCGATAGTGGTCATACTCGACGCAGAAAAGGCCTTCGACTCCGTTGAGTGGCCTTTTCTCTTCACAGTGCTTAGACAGATGGGCCTTGGGAACTACTTCATCAAGCTGATTTCCTTACTGTATAACAACCCTCAATCCTCCATCATCCTAGGCAGAAACGAAATCAACCCACATAAATCTACAATGCGGGACTAGATAGCGCTGCCCTCTATCGGCCCTGATATTGGCATTGGTAATAGAATCCCAACATCAGGGCTCCGCTCCCGGCAGCTCCAGACAGGACTCTCCCTTGCGCCCCATAAACTCGTGATCTCCCTCTACGCCGACGATGTAGCACTCTTCATCCAAGACCCAAGTGAAAATCTAAATCCCATAATGCATGAAGTTATCCAGTTTGGGTCCGTTTCTCGTTTGAAAATCAATCACACAAAATCGATCCTATTCTCTCTGACACCAGGCACTAGAGAGTTCACGGGTGACCATGGTTTCAAATGAGAACACTCCCATGTCCGATACTTGGGGATCACAATGTCCCTATACCATCAAGACATATTCAAAGGCAACTACGAAAAAGTGATGGAATCACTACAAGAGCGTGTGCACAGATGGAAAACACTCCCGACAACACTATGGGGGAGAGCCTCATTAGTGAAGATGGTAATTCTTCCCAAATGTCTCTATCTGTTCACCAACATACCTCTGCTACTAACCCAATCCTTCCTGAAAAGAACCAGGAGTCTGATTCTTGAGCTGCTGTGGTTGGGCAAACCAGCAAGAGTAGCCTACACAACACTCATATTGCCGGTTTCGAAAGGGGTCTGGCACTCCCTGACCTGGAACGGTACTACTGGGCTGCCCATGCGCAATTCCTTAGCTACTGGTATGCCACACATTTCATTAGACCTCACGTCCAAATAGAACGAGTCCCTGTGTCCCCTAACCTGCTGAGAGCAATTATCATTGGACATCTTCCAGTGCCCCATACCACAATGAATGTAGTCCTCTCCACGTACGCGATCTGGAAAAAGGTAGCTCAGAAGTGCAACCTCCAAACAAGATTCCCCCGCCCCCCCCCCCTACTGCCAATGAAGTACATACCAGGAATGCCTCTGACCACAGAAAAAACTTTTCACCAATGGGCAGACAAACAGCGCATACATACTTTAGGAGACCTGTTTGTTGGAGGAATCTTTATAACTCCCCAACAAGCGAGAGAAAAGGGAAGTACCACGTCCCTAGACACGTTTACATACTTTAGACTCAGTCATACCTTCCAAACGTTCCTGTCCACGTTCCCACAACAACCTCCCACATAGCAATTACTACATAATATGATCCAGGCAGAAGGGGAGGGTAGGCTAATCTCAACGATATACAAGTCGCTCCTGACAGACACTGTACCCACAAATACTTGTGCGAAAACAAGGTGGGAAAAATCCCTACAAACCACAATACCAGATGAGGACTGGACATACATCCTACGACAAACTCAAAAAAGTGCCATTGAAAACACGCTTTAAGCAAATCCAGTTTAACTATCTTCACCAAACATACTATACGGAGCCCTAGCAGCTGATTTCCTCCACCTAGCATGGGACTGCCTTACTATTGTGCAGTTCTGGACCCAAACCTTTTGCACGACTGCTGCAATAATCGTAGAGGACCTGTCTCCCATTCCCACAGTAGCACTACTCAGGATGACGAAACACCTGAAACCTACAGTGAGTAAGCTAGTGAACGTCCTGCTGGTGCTGGCGTGCAGGAGAATCGCGATGTCGTGGGGGCGAGGACAAGCCCCCACCCTAGCAAACTGGCTGAAAGATATACTTTACTATCAGGACATGGAAAGAGTTCATTAGAACGCTACCCCTACACACACGCCCCCGGACACATGGGGACTGTACATCGCCTACCTACTTTCTACATCAAACAGCTCTACTTCCCCATCCCAAGTCCAACAATCTGACCAAGAAAGACCCACGTCCACTCGTCCATAGGAGGCGAACCCTGAACTAAAGGACTTTTCGAGGAGACGATATCCTTTACATATTACTGGCGGGGGGGGTAGAGGGGAGGGGGTTTCTGGGGTGCAACTGTGGACACACCCACTTGGGTGGTCGTCCTGTTTGTATTTGTTTAAAAAACACCAAAAATACAGTTTTAAAAAAAATCTAGGCCATTTCTACAAGAGTGCTAGGTCGAGTCCTATATGAAGCTTGTGCGAAATCCCTTTCCATTTGCTGAAGCATTGGTTTGGCAAAAACATGCAGTTCAAGCTAATGGTGAACCAAGTTTCTGGCCAGCTGGTACATATGTTGCATCAGATACTTCGCACAATGGTGTGAAGAATGATAAAGCAATGTTTTTTGAAGTGCAAAATCTTGACAGCAGCATGGAACATAGTGGCTATAATGAGCATAAGCTGTTGGGGAAATTCCTATCTCGGCACGCCTCCCCAAACAACCTCCTGCCTCCCCTGAATGAGCACTGGAGCCATTTTCAAAAGAAGGCTGAGAACATGTGTACAAGTTATTGTGTGAAAGCTTTCAGCCAGTCTGTGACCTGCCTGAAATTTGGTCTGATGAGCGCAACAAACATCATATAGGCATGTCGCAAGAACATCTCGCGCACATCCCTAGAAGGGGGAGTAAAAACGTTTCATGCTGAATTGATGGACAGTTTACTGTACCCGCAAAGATGTTGAACAGTGTGCTCACTGATTCAGAGGCCAAGTGGGGGCTGTCTGTTTTCAACACAGTTCCCCCTCATATTCACTGTGGATCTGCCATACAGCACAGATCATCTGGCAACATATTGCAATTCTGAATGCATGTATTGCCCAGTTTTTCAGATGGCCTTCTCTGCATTGGCAGCGACATAGCAATGCTCTCTCACTACCAACCGAACTAATTCTTCCAGAAAACTATCATGACCAACAAGAAAATTCCCCTTAATGTGTGCAAATGAAATGTTGCACTTGCCCCGGAAATGAATAGATTGAGGCATTTCTGAAAAATGACATTATTGAGAGGACACAGAAGGGAGTGATGAGCTTCTTTGGCATCAATCTGATCTCCCGTCCTAGTCATCTACGAATAACACTATAGACAACACTTGACACACATATTGTGTTTGCCAATTAGTAGGACTAATCCTCCTAGAGCCCCTGATCTCCTAAGTTATCCACTCCTCCTTGTGTTGCTTATTTTATTCACAGTACTCCGTTTTCCAAATTTGATCCGAGGCTTTTGAACTGGTCTGTATCTTCTTGTATCAACATATTTTATATTTGTGCTGCAATTTCTTAGATCCAATTTACTGAAGCCTAAAATATAAACAAAAGCATTCTGGTTCAGATGATGGAATTTTCTTGTGAGTGAACAATAGTTTCAGTGCTGCGCTGTGACTATTTTCGAGCCTGCGCATCCGTTTGCATGGTTTAGGCAGGCATTAAGAGACTGCACTTTGGAGGAGTCTAGGTATGTATTGGTCTGTGTGGTCGCTTGGCAGCTCACTGCCACATTGCATTCTTTCCGATCATGGCATGTTTCTTTCATAATTGTGTTCTGAGGGATATAACGGTCAACTGCGCTGTCTGTTGCCATCTTTGTAACTGGATTTGGGGATCCACGCTTAGAGCACTGTTGATTTCAAGCCTGTGTGCTGTCACCGAAAGGCAGTGTACTCAAATTTCAAGATAGCGTCCAGTCAGTGAGGAAAACTATCATTACTAGGTAAATGATTAGCTCTTCATAACCACTGAAGGAGATTCTGGGTCTCTTTCCCCAAAGGGTGGGTTTGCTTTGTGTTTAGCGCATGCTGACAGCTTCTGTTCAGCTGCTCCAGGGACAGCACTTTCATTATCTTCAGCTTTGTGTCCCTTCACTGTCTGTGACATGCTGTGTAAGGTGTTCTAGGTGACGGGACTTCCTTGTGTATTGCTCTTTGTAGGAAACCTTCCAGCTTTTTAATCATTACCGAATCGCAAATATCTCACGCTGAAAAAACGGAAACGGCTCTTGCAGGCAGTCCCTGAAGGTGCGCTGTTATTGATCAGTGCGCTTTTCTGGCTCCTTGGTGGCAACTATGCCACTAGCAGCTGTATCCTTTAACTACTTTGCATTGATGTAATCTGTTTTCGTGTATGCTGTTACTGCTAGCAGGGCGGATATTATTCGATGTGTTGGAGTAAAGGCGTTCCAAGCCCGAGCCTCCCCTCATAGTCAGAGTGGCGCTGTACACACAGTTGCAATACCAGCATGACAATATGTTACACACGTGCTATGCGGTGACCATTTCCCGGGGCTGCAAGAGGGAAGCCGGTTGTGATCTGCTTCTTTTTACAATGCTGGAACTTGTAATGGGTTAATTGGACTGTAGAACTGTTGGGTTCTGACTGAATGAAGCCTTTCTCTCCCATTGGCTGTTGGTTCCTTAACACACTCTCGTTTAGAATACTGCTTTCTGGCTAGAAGCAGATATTTATTCCCTCACCGTTTTGTCTTGGTATGTTTACACTGTTGTATATAATTCCTGTGCCCGGTCTTCTTTCCTTTGCTTATTCTCATCTTGTACAGTCTCCTGTCAGTTAGGTACAAATGTGTCCTTTGAACCATAAATACTTGCATTGTATGGTGGAAATTAATCCTAGTGCCCCAGAATTCTTAGTCCCGTATATGCAAATGTGGTGAGATAATCAACGTAGCAATTGTGTGCATTGGGGTTAACAGAATACAGAACTTGCCAAATAGCTATTCCTCCTTTGAAGAAGTTTGCCCTTTCACTGGAATGAGTCCCACCGTACACCAAGGCACATGACTCAAATCACAAACGAAACTCCTCCCAAAAGGGAGGGAAAGCGCAGGCTGGCAGACCCATCAAGGTTGACCTCCGAAATAGTTAAGTGGTACCTAAGAAGGCCAGAACGAAAATGTCCAAAGTCCAAAAACGCGAACCCAGTTCCCAACAGAATCTAAGTGACCTGATAACGAGGTCCAGTCCAATTCCTCTTCATTAGAAGATTGCTTTAAAATATAAATAATAAGCATAGACAGCGCAGAGCCCCGGGCGCTGGCTGCTTCCCATCCAGGTTTTATCCCATTATAACCTTTCGTTTTTAGCACTCCTAGCTCAGGTTCACTGTGACTTATCAGTTCTGTCTCTTCTGACCCCTCTGCCATCTGAAACAGTGGTTCATATCTACAGCAGCTGCTAGGACTACAGAAATGCCTTGCCCTGGGCCCCACCATAGCCACCTCCTCCAGGGGGCCAATGTATATGGTGTATAGCGTGTTACTACTGTGTGTGCACGCTTGTATCCGCGTTGGTGGCGTTGCACTCTACGGAGCTCAGGCACCAGCTACAGAGTTTTGCCATTCTTGCTTTAATGTCTGTTCATGCAGATCTTTGTGCTATTGCCCACAGAAATGTTGCCTTTTTAGGAGCTAGATGGGCCAGATTGTTGTTCTCTGCCGTGCAGTGTGGCCCACTGTCAAAAGTGAGTAAAGCCTGCGTATAATTATCTTTTTTTATAATGTGCTTAATACCAGAGAACCGGTTTTTAAGCGTGGACCCGGGGTTCGAACCTGTGTAGCTCTGTGTTGTCTTGCTTCCAAGATGAGCGCGTTGCCCCTGACATATCCTCCCGACCATAATGTTCTCTTACAGGTGATAGGGTGTTAAGCAGCCAGAAAAATACATAAGGATTACTACGGTACAAATGTATGCTCATACCCCCCCAATCCCCAACTGATCTCATCTTGCAAGCTTCCCATGTGGATGCGGGAGCTTGCTGTTGGCACACGTTACCTCCAATCACCCTTAAATGCACATTAAAGTTTCCTGTGTGGTACTGACACTTACCTGACTATGCATTGCCAGACTGGCCCTCGCTTCATTGGTGGGACAGTCTCCCACGCATGTGAGTCAGTGAGTGTTTTTGCAGTTACTGCCCTTGTACTTTTCCAATTTACTTGAAATGAGAACCGCTGATGAAAAGCATGCGCCTTGGATTTTGTAGCAGATCAATCTTTCAAGGGTTGTTTACACACAGCTGGCAGCACTGTGCTTTCTCCTTCCCCTCCTGTGTGACATTGGAGACTTGGTGCAGATCAAAGTGCATTTTGTTGTGACGCAGAACGCGCTCTTTGTCGGTCCAAGCCCAGCCTGCATTGTGTACCTTTGCTGATTCACAAAAGTGAATCTGCCCAGCCAAAAACGTTCTGCGCGAGCAGATTCACATTTGTGAATCAACGGGTGGAAAATGCTGGTGTGTCGCTCATTAGCTCAGGACAGACATGCGCGCACAATTATTTTGTGAATCAGACCCCAAATGTCCTATGGGTGAAGCATGTAACAAATCAAGGTGTTAAAAGGCTAATCTTGGGGAAGGAATGGACAAATGCAGTGGGAAGAAATTGAAACCTCCTAGAGACAAATCATGACTTGATAATGTTGTTAAATGTGAGAACTCTGTAATGAAAGAAAGCGGTACCCAGTCAATATATCTAATACATTACAGAGTGGTACATTTCAGAGTGGACCATAATACCGAACAGGGGTTGACTGGCATATAGGGAACACTGGAGATTTCCCGGTAGGCCTCTGCACCCTGGTCCTCTTTTGTGTGGTAACCTATTTAATTTCCACATTTTCTCATAGGAACAGTGTTGGGCTTGTTAAGAATGTGTAATTTAGGTCCACGTAGAAAGTGTTTTCCAGGGCCTCTTTTGGTTCCCAGTCCACTCCTGATACCGAAAAACACTGCAAACGTTAATTAAATAAAGGGTAGTGGGGTAAAGGGGTTAGAATGGGTCGAGATGGGGTTGGGGTGGTGTTAGAAGGGTAAAAAAAACGGGAAGGTTTGGTGGGGGACACCCCCAATACAAAATAAAGGCTTTTTGTCTGTGATGAAATTTACCACTTTGTAATCTCTGTCAGCAAAATCACATATAGCCAGGAGAGCTGTTATATTAATGTAATATTTACCTCAAATGAGGTTGAAAAGTGATACTGGAGTTCAAATATTAAATGCTGTTGTAACTAAAACAGAAACTGATGCCTGAAGGCTGTTCATTAACTGATGTTAAGTAACCATGAAATGAAGCAGGGAATCATGACAACATAATGGGGGTTCTCCTGAATTGAAGTAGATGTTAACGATGGACAGAACTGGAGCAGAGCCACACTGAAGTGTGAGCTAATCATGAATTGACATTGAAGAAGAGCAAGAACTAGTAATGGCTTAATCGTGACAGAGCACAGGAAAATCATCATTGCATGCACAGTGATCCTGAAATGACTGGGATAATCATTAAATGAAGCAGGGGATAAATCTTGGTGGCAAGAAGCGAGATGGTCATGTACTGCATCAGGGGTTAGAAGTTAAAAAATCAGTGTTAATTTGTCGCACTCCAATTATCAGCCTTGGGTAGATGAAGGGCTGAATCTGCTTGGCTGAGCTATAGAAACCATGTTACATTGCATTGCCAAGTTAAATGTGTAGCACTATCGTCCCATACTTAGTTATGATGAAGTTATTCTAAGGTGTAAACAAAGATTATGGTGGCCGGTGATCTAAACTTCCAATTTAAACCTCTTATTGCAATGGAGGGGTGTTTAAATGAAGATTTAGTCTGGTATATACCCGATTTAATTGCCAAACCACCAAAGAAACAAAATAAATGTGCACTCGAGGCAGCCTGCACATGGGACTTTGAGAGAAAGAGCAGGTAATGGGGGGGCCTTGGGTGACAGACCTGCCTTCATCACCTTTCTTAATTATACTATTAGCAGCAATATCAATTATGTTCTATTGGCCTTTGAAACATGGAATTTACTTAAATGTTTTGCAGTTATCGCCTGTAATGACACTGACCATCGCCCTCTCAAACCGATACTGGATAGTTTGGGTGTGGTGGAGGAACATTCAAGAGTAGCAGTTAAATGGGACTGTATAAACAAAGTGGATATCTTAGCTCAAATTTACAAAGAAATTCTTCCTTACATCGTAAAGGTCTTCCTAAAAAGACAACAACCTTTGTGGTAGGTGGTTTTTTGTATATGAACGAATTGTGATTACTTATTTTCTGATCTTAACAAAACCTACTTCTCGGGTTACAAGAAAGCAATTAAAACAAAACAGTGGCTCGATAAATCATTTAAGTCACATCTCTTGAAATGTATAAAGAACCCTTCCAAGAATACGCTGGCTGATCTACAAGAATCTAGATGTTAACATAAACTAGTGACAGCTGAGAAAAAAAATCCAATTTTAATACAAATACATGGTCCGAGTTAAATGAAGCTTCGGTTACTGGTAATAGTGTCAAGTTTTGGAAACTGGTAACGTTTGCTACTTCTGAGGATGCAAAAACCCAGCTTGGTAGCATACCTGAAAGCAAATGGTATGAACACTTCAGAGTCATAATAGCAGGTCGAAACCTTTGAGAGCAGTGGGACACTGAATAAACATAATATATATGATAAATCCGAGATAATTACTACCGAACTCTTAATACTCTACAGCATGGAAACGCTGTGTTACAAACCCAAAGTAGTATTGAACCTACCGGGGGTACCCTGACAATTCCCCTGCACAAGGGGACCAATATTGGCTACATAGGATGAATTGCCAGTGGGCCTCTCTGCTATTGGGTTTGTATCTTGAGTACTCCAGCCCTGGTAGATATAGGGAGGCCCTCCAGAATGTCCTAGGAAAAGAGGGGAGGAGTAGGGAGAGTTCAAGCCTGCCTTGCTTTAGACATGTGAAAAACCACTTTAGGTATCTGGGATTTGTCATCTATTGGCTGCATCCCCACACTATCATCCCCATGTAAAAAAATGTTAAAATCTGATATTCAACATAAAAATTTTTGATTGAATATATGACAAAGAGCTTGAGTTCTCCACTAATGGCCCAATACTGGGGCTGTAAATCCTCAGTAGTCTATGAGCTCTATCTTGCTTATTCTTTTCCTAGACTGGCACGTTCACTTTATTTTAAATTTAGATTAGGAGTACTGCCATTAGTAACATATACTTTTACTTGGAGTCCACCTGGGACGCATCTCTGTCCGCACTGTGAGCGAGATGGCAACACACTTTCTATTGTTTTGTACTAGCCCCCAAGACGATTCTAAAACCTTTCTTCATAGTGGCAAAGATACGCAGTTTGTGGCCTGCAAGCAAACTGAGAATGTGGCTTTTCATTTTGCGGTGATCACCTATATTTATAAGGCGTGGTTACTTAGAAAGTAAGCAGATCCTCCCTATTTGCAATTAAGACGTACTGACATGAATTCTCAGAGGTTTCCCCCTGGTTGTAAGCGGCAGGACTACCACCTGCCACTGTATTGTACATATGGAATTTTAGTAATATCATATTTGTATCAGATTTACTTTCAGGAATTAAATTTTATGTTAGTAATACGTGTATTTTAGTATTTGTATGCTGTTCATTGTCAACATATACTTGGAAATTATATATTCAATGACTCATGGCCCCGTTTTCAATCAATGAACTTTTTTATAGGATGACCTTTTTTAATTAATTTCTTATGAATTTTAATGCAGTTGAACTCTTATGATTGTTGGAATGGTCCCCTTAAAAAGTAATGCAAGTACACACTATTACGAGTTGGTGGCAACTAGTACTTTCAATGTATCAAGCCAAATGACATTTTTATTTTGGAAATGCATTGTAATAGTTTATCTTACCTGTATTTTACCAATTGATTGTGTATGATATGTTCACTTTTATGGCAATTTGCGAAATAGTTATTATTGATTGGTTTAATTTCCATGTTTAAATACCTAAAAAAACAAATTAAAAAATACGATTTTGATTTTAAATGGATTGGTGACTCCTATCTAAGGCTTTGGCCTCTAAACTGGGAGCCGAGTACTGCATGGATAATTGGTTACTGTAGAGCAATCGACGATTGAATAACCAAAACGTATTTGAAAAAAACAAAGTACTTTAATGCTATAGTATAGAGTGTGGACATTATGGATGCATGTATAATGGAAAAATGTGTTTTGCATGCGTTTGATCCATTAGAAGCTGGCTAATGTCAGCCGTGCCATGATGATATCCATTGCATTGGGCCACCTTTCCGGTGGTGCGGGGTTAAATGGGGAGCAAAAGGGGGCCTGGAAATAAGTGGCTGCATACATTTTCAGCAAGCCCAACCCTTTTCCTATGAGACCATTTCGATATAAAATAGGTTATCACACAAGAGAGGCCCAGGGTGCAGAGGCCTACCTACGACATCTCCAGAGTTCCCTATAGTGCAGTCAACCCCTGCACCTTTCCCTTACTTTCACCTGCAGCCAACCCTTTTTTAAGCGTTATGGCCAACAATCCTTTTTGTGTGTGCTTTTGATGCAGCTTTTTTCTGTCATACAAAGATACTCGCTGCCGCATGGGGGTGGTGATCTTTGCCACACACAGAATTTGCAGACGCCAGATTTGAGTTTATCGTTTTGCTCGCTGGTGGCTTTTTTATTTTACTATCCGGACGAAGCACATTTGGGTGGGAATCGAAGGGTTGAAGAATAATTCGACCTGTATGTCTGTTCCGTTTCAGTTTAGACCAATTGCTTTATGTATCTCCCAAGTTGGTGCCTGGCCATTTTATGCCTGAAAACCCTAAAGCCTTGAGCAATTTGCCTTCTGCTGACGCCTGATAAAGCAAATCTTTTGCAAGTACCAGCGGTGTGTGTTGGAGATTGTCCCATCTGTTGGTGGCCTATGAGAGCGCATGCTCTGTTCTTGCCATCGTATACACGATTTCATAATTCATTCAAAATGTTAAATACCTTCCACAGTTACATTCACATATCCCCAAACATGCCCAGTTACTGACGTTTGGCAGCCTATTTTCTGTGTCCATATTTTTCTTGTGTGGATGCACTGTTCTTTTACTTGTGCTCAGTAGATGTGCTTTAATAATCAACTGCACCATTTGGCAGGAAAGGCGTGAACTATTGTTGTGGCAGCATATATGTTTTCTGCTGTGCTTCAAAATTCATGAGCGCCGCGACCCAAAGACCGCTTGAGTTATCTGGTGCTGACATGTTGCACTGCTGCCATATTGGTTGGCGGATCTCCTATGATGGGCTTTGTAGCAGGTGGGAGCGGATACGCCAGAATACTGCTTTGGAAGAAGTCCTCTTTCAATGCGTGTTTATTTTGACACAAATTACTGTATTTCGTTATGAAATGCGAGCATCAACATCACCCCAGGATTCCGATTGCCTATCCCTGGAGGGGAGACGAATTCAGCGCAGTGCCCTTTCCTAAGCATCATAACCATAGTGTGTATTAAAAAGACATTATCCAGTTCTTTCGCCGACGCATTGGGTGCTGCTGCTCCAAGGCCCCCTGTTGAGTTGATTTACTGTTCTATAATGGAACTCCCCTTCTGGGTCACAGGCACTGGAGCTTTACTCTGGAACAAAATGGGCTTCATTTGTGCTTTTCCGGCAGACTGGTCTCACTCGTTTTACTTCTTGCATTGTAGTTTGTGACTACTTCACCTTTTTTGTTATTTGAAACCTTTTTTATAGATTTTTGCTTTCACCATGAATGAAAAGGTTTACTGCTGTTTTTTTCATCAATTCTTCCGCGATTGATAAACTGCTGACATATTTAATTAGCTAAGTGTAGCGCTGCATATTTCATAGCATATGGATATTTTTCTTTTTCGGATGTTAGTCAACTGTTGATCTGATTGAGAGATTAGCTTTTTTTCATGGTTGAAGTATTTGCATTTTTCAATTTGATATATTTAGGACCCGCCGCCCCTAATCTGGTAGCAAAGAATGTGGCGTTCATCCCCGTTCCAGGGGATGAAGGCTATTAGCAACACTGGTTCCCAAAGGCGTAACCCGGGTTGCTTAAATAAAAAAAAAGTTTTTCCTTCCTACAACGGGATGCACGCAGCGTCCCGTGGTAGGAAGGAAAATCCTTTTCCAAGATGGTCACCATGGAAAGGGAAGGCAGGACTCCATATGGAGTCTCTCTTCCCTTTCCATGGCGGCCAGCGGGAGGCGAGGGGAAGGAGCGGATGCGGCGGCGGCACCTGCCGTTGCTGAAAAAAGATAATTAAGGGTTGGGGGGGGAGTGAAGGGAAGGTTCCTAGCCATCTGATTGGCTGGCTCCCCTCAACCGGTGGTAATTGTTTTTCCTCCATCCATAATTATTTGTTTATTATTATTACTAATCTTAATGGTTGTATGATTGTCAGGGCAATATGTTAGAAATGTATGCCAAATGTATTTTCACATGCATGTTTACTTTTTTACTTGTCTTGGTAGGACTTTATTGATGAGGTTGGAGTCTAAAAAGAAGTATTCAAGTATTTGCTGATCCCCATCCCACTTCTTAAAGTTCTCCTTTCTGTTAACTCTGTTTGAGGGATATGATTGGGATTGGGGTGTCTCGCGCTCTGCCTCCTGAATTCGGTAAACGAAATGGTTAGCATGGACATTAATTCAATATATCCTTGGCAAAATTTTTCCAAATGGAGGTTTATTCTGACCATGATTCATGGTACTATATTCATGTGTAACTGCTATGTGATTATATATGGAAATATGATTTCAATGTCAGCCTTGAGGACGACTAAGGTCAAAACACGTGTCGGCTGACCTTTTTTGAGGATAAACCTCCATTTGGAAGACTTTTGCCAAGGATATATTGAATTAATGTCCATGCGAACCATTTCGCTTACCGAATTCAGGAGGCAGAGCGCGAGACACCGCTATCCCAACCACATCTCTTCACTATTCATTCAAGTCCCTTATGGGTGGACCTTGGGGAAGGGGTGACGCAGCTTGCCACCACAGATAACATTCAATGGTCATAGAGTGCTGTACTAGGATGCAAACCCATACACCTTTCTTTCTGTTTGAAAAACTGTGCCACGGCCTGCTTCTCTGGCTAGCCTAAACTTTGCCTAAAACTTTGAGGGGCAGCGTGACTTGAAATTCCTGATTGTAAGCCCTCTTAAGTGCTAAGGGTGTTTGTTTGTCCAGAGTTCCCATACAGTATCATTAATTGTAGGCTACGACCACTTCCACACTTAAGGAATGTGATCTTAGCAGTCCCTAGTATGTGAAGGTGGGACCCTAAAAGACCAGGTTGTGGTGAGAGCTAAACCTGCGTACCTCCACCTTCCAAAAATAGCCTTGGATCCCTAGATCAACCGTGTTAGAATTGCCTCATTCTTTTTATTTGTAGGCCCCAATCTGGCTTGTTGCTGACTTTTCCCCATGTAAGGTTGTCCAGAGCTGGTTCAGCTTTTACATTGCCCAATCCATGCACTTGTCTGCGGATGCCTGTACCAATTTATATATGCTCAATTGTGGTCTTTCTGAAGGACAGGGTCCCTTGTACTGATCAGCTCTGAGTGACAACATACAGCACTTCTCGGAGGATATTGCGCATCTGTGTTTTCTCAAAGTTGCCCCTTCCCATGAAACATTCAGGGCACCAATAAGGAATGTGCTGTGTACTCGAGGCAAAGTTGATATTTTCCAGCATAAGTAAGTGGAGCTTGGCTACACAACCAGCAGATGTTTGAATGGCCACATGCACCCATAAAGATGAAGTTTAGCTAATCTCTCTGTTTACCTGCTTGAGCCCTTCAACCAAGCACCTAGCATCGCGTTTGGAGATGAGCAACGTGGAGAAAGCATCCAGAACGCCTCCTGCAGTTCAGGTGTTATCTGACTTCAAAGAACATTATGCTGCCATCGACACAGGAAAATCTGAATTTCCGGTTACAAATACAACATAAAAAGGTAGTTAAAGAGCTAGTGAAAACTCGATTTCTTCAATTGGAGTGAAAGCCCAATCCAGCCCCATTAAAAGGATATACACATCAAATATTTGTCTAATTTTACTGAGCAGTTTGGGAGCTTGTCAGCTCATGTAAAGCAACATACTGGGAAAGATGCATTTAGGCGTTGTGTTTCTAGAACCTGCCTTAATTGTTGCTTTCAGCCACTTCAAGTCGCTTCCAGTTTATATCTAGGCGTCCCACTCCATAGGAACTCCTGCTCACGTGTGTAGCCTGTTGGGGTGTAAGCAGTCATTCAAGCCCCACTCCGGAATGCAATGGCTTGAACGAGTGACCAATTACAGAATGATGTCCTCTTTATTTCTCAGTCCAATTAAAATAAGTTATTCTACGTTATTTTACGGAAAGGGACTGAGAAAAAGAAAACACATTGGCATTTGTTTAAACATAACTTTAAAAATAAAAAGCCATCATAAACAGTTCACCGGCCCGCTTTGAAGCAGGTCGCTCATCTCCACTAATGGAGGACGCAAAAAGAAACGTGTAATTTCGTGACTAACGATGATCACACATCAGCTTCCCGCTGTGTAAACTTGGCATCTCCCAAGAGGCCAGGAGCGTATGATCCGCTTCAGGATTAGTCCAACAGGGGACCGTGCCACTAAGCCACGCATCTCTTTCCACCTGTAATCAATAGAGGTTCATGGGCTTCAGAGCAGTCCGGGGATATAATTAAGGCATGGAGCAGAAAATTCGAGGTAGCTAATTATAGCAGGGAGGTTGACATTGCTTTATGGCCGCGTTCATTAACAGAGATGCTCGTGGGTGTGGAAATCATTAAGGTGTTGGGGGCAGTGCCTGATTTGTAAAGTGTGTGCGTATCACACTGAATGAGTTGTCATATTGCCTTCTCCACCTTTAATAGTCCTCAAAGCAACACTGGAAACGAAGTTTGGACCGGATACAAATGTGGTGTACTGATACGTGTATCCGTCTGTTCTATTTAATGTTAGATTTGTATGAAGCGCTTCATGGCAGATAGCTGCACCTTCAAAGCACTATTATGGTAGGTGTTTCTATCAGTATTGCCGCATTACTGCGCAGCAGAAAATGCAGAGGACGATAATGACTTTTTTACTGCGAATTTCAATGCAAGTATTTGAGGGGGTGGGGTGAGGTAGGGTAATACTATGAGGGGACTATTGGGGGTACGGCTGTAGGTTGTCTACCACTGAATATTTTTGCTTTGAAATGTATGAAAAGAAAAAACATTTGGCATTTTAGTCTTCGGTATTTTCTATTCGCAGTAGTCACGTCGATCCGTTCCTATCCATGTGTGTAGTACTCGGTGTATTAACTTTGGCTGTATGACGAGCTCCGTTGGCCCAGCTTGTTATAAACCTGTGACTGCAAGTTACACAAGACATCTGAAGCGAGTTGTTTAGTTCCTGAACTATCCTGCCTTGAGTTGGTTTATGAGCAAGCAGTAAAGCTGCCAGGCAGATCTAAAAAGCATAGAATGTGTGCTTTCTAAATTGCAAAGAGTTCTGCACCCGGGTACGAATGAGAGCACAATCTGTAGTATTCAAGTGGTATCTCAATCGGACATCATATCAGTGGGCTGGCTACCTCATCCATTGGTGCGATTTTTTTTTAATAGTTTCTCCTACCAAAGCATTGGACAAGGATAGAACGCACAAGTTTGCCAGTTGTCCTCTTCAATAGGAGCAAATCGCCATGTTAGGCAGAGCCGCATATTCTACTGACTGCAGTTTCCCCAACAGAGTAAGGGTGGGGGAGTTCTCCCTGGTATTTGTACTTGGGCTTTTTCTGTCCATAACTCATTCACTTTAAATCCACGTTATGAAATCTCTTGCTCTTCTGAGGTAGAAACTCATTATCGTTGGAAAACAGTAAGTAAATAAAAGCTTGTCCTCCACATTGCTTCGTATCCCCACTGCTGGACGTGTACCCTACTGCTTGCCGGCCTCATGCTACCCCAAATTCTTCCTATTCATGAGGAAGGGGCATTTAAGTCCCGCCTGCTCATCCAGGCACTCCTGCAGGTGACAGTTGAGGCATTTTTGTCTCGTAATTTGGGAACTTTTTCTAGTGTTTCTTTATTCCGGTCATCCGGGATGCACCCTGAGTAGATATTCTCGAGTTTCTGACATCATTGGCCATCTCCCACAAATGCTGTGCACGTCTTGTTAACGTGTGCTCTTAAGACTAAGCAATCCTCTAGCCACTTGAGGCCCACCTGCAATATGTGGCTCATCTATGTTTCAAGTGATTGTGTGCCATCCTTATGATGTAACTGGGTTATGCGATCACGCATTCCACAACTAATACAAACCTAAGCAGCATAGTCCTTGTTGCATTTAGATCGTCACAATGTATTGCCCAGAGAACACCATCTTGGAACTTGGGAGACAAGCAAGCCAATTGGCCTTAACTGAATCGTAACAGTTTGACTTCATCCAAAGAGGTCGAATTATTCAACCCTTCAAATCCAAACCCCAAATGTGATTTGTTTAGACAGGAAAATAATGCGTGACCCAGCATTCTTTAAAAGCTTTATACAACTGTTGAAACTTAAAGTTCATGTTGTAGCAGGTCTGACCCAGCGCCCGTACCGCCGTTAGTGTCTTAACAAATTACCCTTGTTTCAATGTCTCAGAAGGCGGCAGGTGCAGATTCTGTTCGGCAGCACATTCACTGTAGATTTTTGTTTTTCGGCTATTCTCTTTCCTAGCCAACTTGGGGTTGGTTGTGCATACTCGTCTGATGTCTAGCAAAGAAGGTACACTCCATGCAAAAAGCGATATTGGGTTTGAATCCCCTAGGTACCTGGGATTTCTTCAGATCTTGCTTTGCAGTCTTAATTGGTCAGGTTACGTCTGGGTCTTGTTTAGACCTGGGTCACACATCTAGCCATTTATGTTGTACTTATAATTTGTTGAGAGTTATTCAGTGAAGGTTTGTGGGGTTTGGCAGGCCATAAGATGTCCTAACTTGAAACTGTGTGTTTCAGCATCTCATAGATATCATTGGGAGGTCACTGTTGCTGTCAACTACAAAGCCTATGTTTCCCTTTGTTGCCCCTGTGCTAATGATAGGCTCACACTTCAGATGAGCTGTCCTGGGTCTTTAGCACCCAAAGAAGGGAATATTTTGGCACATTTGTGTAACATCCACTCCAACAGAAAGGGGGCGTGGCTAGAGGGCCATGGAGTAGGACGGGTCTTCCGAGCTTCTCCCGACGATCCGATATGATCCTGCGTGAAAATAAGCTAAACAAGGCATAATCGTGCTCAGAAATACACTATTGGATGTGTAAAGGCGTGGGGCAAGTTTGATGGAGAGCTGAGTCCTTGATGACTACAGGAAGATTGGCAAGATCGACAAAGTTTGTAGCCGCGGTGTGACACCCCAGACAAAATGGCCGACGCACTAGAACAAAGGAGGCTGAGGTAGGCCCAGCAGACCCACGGCGGACGAAGGCTGGCAGGGATAGCGCAGTGTGTGGAATGTGAAGCGAAAGGCAACTGCGACTGAAAGAACTGCACTGGGAATATAGAACCAGTGAGACACACACACCGTTACACTGCACACCTGGCATCGAAGAGGCCCAGCCGTGAGACAAAGAAAGAAGGGGCCTGAATAGCCCACACGAACGGGGCGAATAGCTGAGGGGTTCGCTCGACTACCCAGCATGGGGGACCTGTAGAGACTTGGAAGGTGAAGCGGACCACAACACAGTGCACGACCTGCTCACGACATGCGAGAGTGAGAGGTGTAACCCCCAGAAAGTGGACCGGGATAAGGCGCAAGAGACACATAGGCCTGGCAGTACCACAGTGCGCTGCAACCACGGAGGAGGAGGAACGGGGAAGCAGGAACCGCACGCTACAGAAAAGTTGGGCCCCGGTACATAGGCAAGACTGCACAATGTTGGTGAGAAGAGGCAAGACCAAGAGCAAGCAGCCCACTATGGACATTTTTGCCAAGCCGCAACAGACTCCAACCACCCCGGTGCAGGGTGTGGCAGCCGCCCTGCAGAAATATCCCCGACAAAAGAGAATCACTTGATCCTAATGGCCATTACGGAGTTGAAAGCCTCATGGGGGACAGTGATGACGGACCTAAGAACCGCTCTGGAAACCAAAATAGATGCGTTTGGGCTAGAGGTCAACCTGCTGCAACAAGACATGAGAGCGTTGGCTGAAAGAACAAGCGGCCTAGAGTGTGCGGTGAAAACCAATACGGAATCCAGCACAAGCAACGCAAAGGAAGTCCACGTACTGAAGCAACAGGTCGCCAACTTGGAGAACCGTGTGGAGGAGGCTGAAGGGAGAGCGAGACGGAACAACATACGGGTGGTCAGCCTCCAGAAGGAGAGGAAGGACAGGACCCCACGGACTACGTGGAGAATTTGATCCTGCAAGAAATAGGAGCCGACAAACTTTCACAAGGATTTGCCGTTGAACGGGCACACATGGCCCTGATGAGGAAACCATGACCTGGAGCCCCCCCTCGGGCGATAATAGCAAAGATCTTGAACTATAAAGACCGAGAGAAGATCTTGGAGTACTTTTGCAAAGGTGGAACTATCGAAAGGGCATCTGCAACCATCGCAGCATATGTTGACTACACCATGTTGGTGCAGAGACAGCGTTATAGCTATGTGGCGATCAAGAGGAGATTGCGTACGGCTGGAATCAAGTACATGCTTTTGTATCCCGCAAAGCTCAAAGTCCTGCACAAAAGTAGGGCATACTTCTTTGACACCCCGGAGGACGCGACGGCATGGCTGGATATACAGGGTTGTCCGGAACAAGGCGAGAAGCAAGATCACGAGGATCACAATAAGTGAGGGGGTCATACTATGTAGGATGCAAGGATGGAGAGTGGGGGCCACGTTGGAAAAATAAAAGGATTGTCGCATGGGTAACAGGGGCGGGGCGAGGACAGATAACATTGAAAATTGTAATAAGACATATGGACTTGTTGGACTAGAATATAAAATGTGAATGTAAATTTGATAGCACCAAGCACGCCCACATGGAAGCAAATGGGAGTGGCAAGACGGAAACGACCTACCCCCTGGAGTTAGAGTAGTACGGCTGCCATTAGGGTGACTTCACCCTGCTGAGCTGTGAGTAAAGGCAATTGCCAGAAAAGGGCTAGATGCGGGGGTTCCTGAGATCCAGGGTGGAGCTGGGCAACAGTTATGTAGGGTGTTGGGGTGGGAGGAAATGGAGGGGAGTGAGTTGGGGCAGGGAAGGGAGGCGGGAGGGAGGTTGGGAAGTTTGAAGTGTTTGTTGTTTGGGGAAGTTTACGTTGGGAATCGAGCCTGCACAGAATGGAAATGTACTTGGTCATGGACTGCACTTGTGGTGGGAGGAGAGGGACCCTGATATGCCATGCGGGATCTTAAAATAATTACTTGGAACGTCAGAGGGCTCAATAGTTATCTAAAGTGGAATAAGGTCATGCTATATCTACGCAGACAGAAAGTCGACATAGCTCTGCTGCAGGAGACTCATTTTACGCAAGACCAGATGGAGATGATCCGGAAGCAATGGAGGGGGACTGTGGTGGGTGCATCATATTCGGCCTATGCCAGGCGAGTGATCATTTGGGTGGTGCCACATGTCCCGTTCCAACTGTTACAGTCCACAGTGGAGGCAGACGGGAAGATGGTCATGATGAGAGGGCTGGTGGAAAACGGGGAGATAAACATCATAAACATGTACGCCCCAAACCAAAACACGCATCATATTTTAGAACCTTATGCAACAAACTCAGTACGTGCTTGGGAGGGGCGGTGATCTGGAGAGGAGATTTCATTTGCGTGTTAAACCCCGGGGAAGATAGGTCAGATGGTAAAATGGATAGACCCACCCCAGCATATGCTGTTGGATGATTTCGGGTTTGTGGATGTATGGAGGTCGCACCACCCCCGGGAGAGGCAGTATTCACACTATTCAGCCCCACAAAACGTGCATACTAGATTGGATTATATGTTTGCCACACAGGAACTAATGACTGAGATAACGCAGATGGAGTATAAAGCGAGGGTCCTCTCGGACCACTCGCCACTAATCCTGAGGTGGCAATACCGACCCCCGAGAGCAAAGATCCCGACATGGCGCCTCAGAGCAGAGGCGCTGAAAGACACCATCGTCAGGGAGGACATGAGGGAGGAAATAAGAAACTAAATACTGGCAGTGTAGAGACAGCGGGTATGCTTTGGGAGGCCTTTAAAGTGGTAATGAGGGGGGTCGCTATAGCTAAGTCCAGAGGGCTACAAGGAGGGATCCAGGCTGAACTGCAAGATACGGAGAGGGAACTATAAAGGGCGCTAAGTGAGGGAGGTAACACCAAGGAAGATAATGAAGTAATACTTAAGCTGCAGCAGAAATGTGCGGGGCACTGGGAGAGATTGTGCAATCTTAACTATAAGAAGTATATAGAGAGACAGCATGCAGGAGGGGATAAACCAGGGAGGGTCTTGGCATGGCTATACAATAGTGTGACCCCCAGGCCCACTATCAGAACAATAACTAGGGAGGATGGGAGCATAGTGGACAGCCAGGAAGGAGTTAACCAGGAATTTGTGGAGTATTATCGACTCCTGTCCGGAGATGAGGACAGTGATTGTACAGAAATACTGGAGTATATAGGACTGCTTTAGATCGGTGCCGAAGATCGGGAGGAGCTGAATGCCCCGATTACCTTAGAGGAGTTGGAAGAAGTAGTAGGACAGTTGCCCACCAGCATGAGGATGAGGTGCTTCCTCCGCTTGAAATGCTGAACGAAGCATATGAAGTGGGAAGATAGAAGAGGAACACCATTCTCCAGCATGGGGTCTGGCATGGATTCACATGCTCATGAATATTCCCCGTCGTCAGGCTGGGAATCCTCGGTAAAGAAAAAACCAGTATCCGTTTCGTTTCTGATCTGTCTTTCGTAGTAATAACCAATCACTGGTCTCTGCGTCATACTGACCACAGCCAATGACTGCCCTCTACCTAAGCACCGCCTCTGGCAGCCATCTTCAGATTTTTACCGCACGTTCATGTGTTGGGATCCTCGTGCTATTGCTCTCGAGCGTTAGTGCTATTTTTTTCACGTTTTTTCCGGTCAAAAGAGCCTCAAGCTCCACCGACTCTCCATCCGATCAACGGGGACCCGTGTCGGATTCGTCTGCCCCCCTCAAAGGTGAAGATTTCGTCGAGCTACGTTTTGGAGGACTCCAGAAGCTTCTCAGGCCCGGACATGGCCCAGGAGAAGGGAAGCTCGACGCCCGGAAAGCTGTTCAGGGTCTGCCCTGGATGCCGGCTGCAGAACATCTTTAAGGAGGACGAACACTCCTTTTGTCTCAACTGCTTACATGAGGACAAGACGCACGTGGAGAAGGACTGTGCGTTTTGCGGCAATATGTCGGAGCGGACCATGAAGGACCGCCACCAACGCCTCGCCAACTGGCTGGAAGGGAAGAGCCCGTCAGGCGAGAAGAAGAGGAAGAAATCCTAGCGGTCTTCTAAGACCTTTGAGGACGCCCCGGCGACGGGGGTCCAACACAAGGCCAAGCACCGCGAGTCCGCTGGCACCGGGAGCGCCGAACGGTCGGGCTCTACGGGCGCCAGGCAGGGCGCACCCTCCCCGGCACCTTCAGCCACGAGCCAACGCTCTGGGTCGGGTAAGAGGAAGGGCGAGCACCCGGCGAAGCTCCTGGAGAGGCCCCGGTCGAGCTCGAAGGCCCCATCAGAGGGGGAGCGAGGCAGTGTCCCCCCCCCTCAAGGATAAGGCGGTGAGCGCACCTAAGGTGGTGAAGACCTTAATCCATCCGGCCAAGCCCTCTATCGATACTGTCGCGGCGGCCCTGGCTCAGCCTGTGGAGGCTGCACCAGTGGTGGCGACCTCGGGGCTCAGAGTCTCCCTGCCACCTCGGAGGGAGTCCTCTTTTGTGCCCATCGATAGGACCCCCGTGAAATCCCCGGCGGGGAAGAAAAAGGGGGGGCAGGGCGTCGTCGTAGATTCGGCTTCAGAGGAAGAGCTGATCGAGGTCTTATGCCACGGCCTTGGTGTGGATGAAGCCCGGCCCGTCGGGATGGATCCCGACGCAGGTGACGACGACAGCGTCGAGGGTGCCGACGGGGCCCCTGATCGCCCGTCGGATTCCCCTCTGCCAGCGCCGCAAGACAACTCGGCGGCCATTTTGTTGGCTATACAGTCCTTATGCTCAGAGATAAGGACGAGACTACCGTTGCCGACGGAGGAGCCTCTCCCGTCGGGGGATCCTGAACCGGGACCTTCGGGTGTTCCCCCTCCCAAGAAAAGAAGGATTCACCCTCCACCTCCTTTTCAGCCATCGCGACCCGTCCAGCCCTCCTCCCCGTCCACCCGAGGGGATGATACGGGGACTGACACGGCAGCGACGGGTACGGACGACGAGTTATACGATGAGGATCTCCCGTCGTCACCTCCCACCAGCGCCTCTCCGCCCGACGAGATTGGATCGTTCCACTCCATGATCGCCAGGGCATCCGAGCTTTTCCAACTCTGCCCTGAGGAGAAGAAAAAGGAAGGATTCCTTTATCAACGGCGCAAGGCCAAGAGGAAGACGGTCCTCGCGGTGCCTCTACTGGACGACATTTGGGATGAGAGCCTCGCCCTCCTCAAGAACCCTTCCACGACGCCAGCTAGAAGAGACCGGTACGAAAAGAAGTACCGGGTCCCGGACGCGGCCCCCCTGTGCCTCCGGGCGCAGCCTACCCCGGACTCCGTCGTCTCCGCGGCGGACAGGAAGAAAGCGGGGGGGTGCGGCCTCCACATCGACTTCCCCACCGGACGGCGAGGGAAAGAAATTGGACGCTATGGGACGCAGGGTCATCTCGTCTGCAGCGATGACGATTAAAGCGGCCAACGCCTTGGCTATCGTGGCCCGCTACGACAGGGAGCTATGGTACAAACTGGCTCCCCTGCTGGACTTCCTACCGGACGACAAGAGGGCGGATGCCCTGGAGATCCTACAGGAAGATGAGGTGGCGTCGGACCACGCCATCACTATTGCGACGGACATCGCCGACACTGGATTTCGCCAGTTGGGCAACGGCGTGTGCCTTAGGCGGCGTGGATGGCTCAAGGCTACGGACTTCCGTCAAGACGTACAGACCAGAGTCCTGAACATGCCGTTCGATGGGAACAACCTGTTTGGGAAAACAGTGGACGATTCCCTTCAGGCCATTAAAGCGGACACTGAGACGGCCCGGGCCCTTGGGGTTCTACAGCAACGACGGACGCCCTTTCGGAGCAGCGGAGGCAAGGGCGCCTCCAAAGGTTCCGGCGGCGGTTTCTCTACCTACCATCAAGCAGCCCGCTCGTCTCAAGAGGCCTACAGAGGACGAGGCAAGTCTGGAGGACCCCGCCGTCGTCGCCAAGGAGGTCAAGGCGGCAAAGCCTCGTCGAAACAGGATGAACCGGCCGTGGGGTCGGGCCCCCACCAAAGCACCCCGGTGGGAGGCCGGCTGGCGAGCTTCGTCAGCGTGTGGGAGTCCATCTCCACCGACCGTTTGGTGCTGGACGCCTTGGCCCGGGGCCACGCGCTCGAGTTTCAAAGAAGGTGCCCGCGCGTCCCCCCCGTGGCCAGGAGAGAGCTTAACGTCCCTCAGCTTCTCCTGGAGGTAAAGGCATTGCTCAGGAAGGGCGCCATCGAACTCGTCCCAAAGAGGCTTCGGGGCTCCGGAGTTTACTCGAGATACTTCCTCGTGAAGAAGAAGACGGGAGGATGGCGCCCCATCCTAGACCTGCGATGTCTGAACAAGTTCATCAAGGCGCAGAAGTTCCGGATGGTCACCCTCCAGCACGTCCTGGGTCAGCTGGAGGAAGGAGACTTCCTGTCGTCGTTGGATTTGGAAGATGCCTACTTCCATATGCCCATCCTAAAGGGGCACCCAAAATTCCTCAGGTTTGTGGTCCAAGGGCGTCACTACCAGTTTAAAGCCCTCCCCTTCGGACTACGGTCGGCACCCAGGGTATTTACCAAGTGCCTTGCACCGGTGGCGGCGCAGCTGCGCCGCGAGGGGATCCACGTCTACCCCTACCTGGACGACTGGCTCATCCGAGCCAAGACGAGGGAGCTCACCGTGGACCACACGGCAAGGACCGTCCAACTTCTCACGGACCTGGGATTCTCCGTGAACTACGCCAAGTCCCACCTGGTACCCGCGCAAAACGCACTGTTTCTGGGAGCGAAGCTCGACACAGTGTCCCTTCTGGCCTCCCCGTCGGAGGAAAGGACCAGGTCCATCCTGGGCAAGGTACAGCGGATGTTGGTTTCCGACGCGGCCAAGGTGAGGTCCATCAAGTCCCTCCTCAGAATGTCGTCCTCTTGCATCTACCTCATTCCCATGTGCAGGCTCCGGATGCGCCCGTTGCAGGAGTTCCTGGACGCGCGCTGGATCCAAACGACGGGCGGCTTCGAGGAGAGGATCACACTCGACGAGAGTTTCCGCCGAGCGGTCCGGTGGTGGGGCACCCGCGCGCATCTGACGGCGGGCATGGACTTCCAGACCCCAGACCACCAGGAGACAGTGACCACGGATGCCTCCCTGGAAGGGTGGGGAGCGCACACCGAAAATCTGGACGCAAGAGGCCTCTGGCTCCCGACGGAGAAGTCCCTCCATATCAACGTCCTGGAGCTCCGTGCAGTGTTCTGGGCCCTCAGGTCCTTCCTTCCGTCCCTCAAGGGCAAGGTGGTGAGGATCTTCACCGACAACACCACCACCATGTTTTACATCAGGAAACAGGGCAGAACCAGGTCCCCAGCACTGTCCAAGGAGGCGCAGGACCTGTGGCATTGGGCAGTCGCCCAAAGGATGTTTCTGGTGCCGTTTCATCTGGCAGAGATAAAAAAAACACCATCGCCGACTCACTCAGCAGGGAGCTGCGCTCGTGCCACGAGTGGGAACTACGGCAGGATCTAGTGGATCGCCTCTTCCGACGGTGGGGCACACCCCAGATCGACCTGTTCGCGACGGCGACGAACTCCAAGTGCCGGAGGTTCGCCAGCAGGTTTCCCCAGGCGAGGAGCATGGGCGATGCTTTCTCGTTCCCCTGGGAGGGCCTGTTCCCTCCTTTGCCACTGCTAATCCGGCTCGTCAACCAGCTCAAGAGGTCACGGTGCAGGATGATCCTCGTCGCACCTGCGTGGCCGAGGCAGATATGGTTCCCGGACCTTCTGGACTTGTCAGCGTCCCCGCCAATCAAGCTGCCGGTGGACGCGGATCTACTCTCCAGGGAAGGAAGCGCCATCCTCCACCACGACCCGAAATCGCTGAACTTGCAGGCCTGGCTCCTGCAGCGCTAGAGTTTGGAGGATACGACATACCGGCCGACTGCAGAGAGGTTCTTGCAAAGGCCTGGGTGTCCTCGACTCTTAAATGCTACGGACACAAATGGAAGAGGTTCTCTGTCTGGTGCCACGCGCAGAAGATTAACCCTCTACGGATTACGGCTCCCCAGGTACTGCCGTACCTGCTGACGCTGGCCAAAGCTGGACTGGCACACGCGTCCATCAAAATTCATCTTGCTGCGATCTCCCGATACACCAGAACCACGGGCCGGACGTCCCTGTGGTCTCATCGTCTGGTGAAAGAGTTCATGAAGGGACTGTTCAGATCGTTCCCGCCGGTGAAGGCGCCGGCCCTGGCGTGGGAGCTCAACGTGGTGCTGACCAAGCTCATGGGACCTCCGTTCGAGCCTCTGCACTCGGCCCCGTTGAAGTTTCTGTCGTGGAAAACAGCGTTTCTTGTGGCCATCACCTCCGCACGACGGGTGGGAGAGATCCAGGCCCTTTCCTGCAAGGCCCCGTACTTCCCTTTTCACGACACGAGGGTAGTGCTCAGGACGCACCCCTCCTTCATGCCCAAGGTACCGTCGGACTTCCATCTCAACGAACCCTTGGTGTTGCCTGTGTTCTTCCCGTCGCCTTCGTCGCCGGCTGAGAGGACTTTGCACTCTCTGGATGTGGCTAGAGCGCTGAAGTTCTACGTGGACCGCACGAAGTGTTTTCGGAAGACGTCACAACTCTTTGTGAACTTTGGACCTGTCAATCAGGGGAAGGCTCTCTCAAAGGCTTCCATTTCCAGATGGCTCTCCGGCTGTATCATGTACTGTCATCGGTTGGCAAACCGACCGCTGCCTGGCCGTCCGAGAGCCCATTCCACCAGAGCGATCGCAGCTACCACAGCGTTCCTTTCTGGTGTGCCCCTGCTGGACATATGCAGGGCTGCTACGTGGAGGTCGACGCACACCTTCACGAAATTCTACTGCGTCGATCGGGATTCCAGGGAGGAGTCCAGGGTCGGCCAAGCAGTGCTGCGCAACCTGTTCGCCTGAGGTGAGCCTGGTGAGGAGGTAAGATGCTTAATGTTGAGTTTGATGTAATGCTTAATGTTGAGCCTTTGCCACCTCCTGTGGTTGTGCATGTGTGTACTGCTATGTATTCTTTATTCATGAGCATGTGAATCAATGCCAGACCCCATGCTGGAGAAGGAACAAGTTACTTACCTGTAACTGTTGTTCTCCAGCATGGGTCTGGCATGGATTCACATGCGAACCCTCCCGCCTACCCCTCTGCGGCTCTTCACTTGGTCATACTGCCACTTCACGTGCTTCCAAATCTGAAGATGGCTGCCAGAGGCGGTGCTTAGGTAGAGGGCAGTCATTGGCTGTGGTCAGTATGACGCAGAGACCAGTGATTGGTTATTACTACGAAAGACAGATCAGAAACGAAACTGGTACTGGTTTTTTCTTTACCGAGGATTCCCAGCCTGACGACGGGGAATATTCATGAGCATGTGAATCCATGCCAGACCCATGCTGGAGAACAACAGTTACAGGTAAGTAACTTGTTCCTTCCATACTATAGTGAGGCAGGCCCTCGCTGCCAGCAAGGTAAAGTGGACCATGTGTGAAAGGGATCTCTCCCCCTTTTCAATCCACATTTAACCAACATTGGGTCCAATTCCCTCTGAACACCATCCACCTCCCTGATCCACCCCAGGAACTCCTTCCAGCAAATTTGGACTCTCCCACAAGACCACCACATATGCCAGTAAGTAGTTCTCTGCACATACTTTCTCCAACAAAAAATGGTTCTCATTTGGAAACGTTCGGGACAACCTCAAAGGTTCGTATTGCCACCTATGTAACAACTTGATGCCATGCAATTCGTATTGACACACAACCAAAGTCTTGTGCGCTCCTATACACAGCATCCTCCACACCTTATTGTCCAGCCCTCCTCCGATATCTTTTTCCCACTGGCTTCGCAACCCTCTAGACTCCCCTACTTTGGCCAAGGATAGCGTGGAATAGAGACTCAATATGAGGCCTCTGGTGTTAACGTGAGTGTCCAGAACCTTTTCCGTGGGAGTGGGCTCATTTTGGATTCCCTCCTTCAGCTGCAGATAACTGAATCCATAGAGATGCCCAATGTGAAGACTGGCTTCTACCTCTTGCAACATTATGCACCTATCGCCCTTCCACAGCTGTCCCATCATGTCCAGACCTGCCTCAAAACATGATTGGAACTGTAGCAGGTCTGGGAAATCAATTCTGATGGGAGGGGCCCAAATAGGATTCCAAGGTGGGGGACAAGTAGTAAACTCCCGTCATTGCAGATTGTTTCCACCAGACTTCAGGCTCAGTATACCGTGTTCTCTAATGTACCTCTGTGTGTTTGCAGGGCCCACAACTCCTCCCCCAACGAGACTGGTCGCATCCGTGAATTGTCGTTAGCGGACCGTAGATGAGGTACCAGCGCTTTCAGCTGCACTGCTCTAGAATAGGTCTCTAAATCCGGTAGCCCAACTCCTCCCGTAAAGCTTTTTCAATTGTATATTTATCTTTTATCGTACTGTTAGTCCGGAATAGAAGCGCTTGTGGGCATTAAAAGCGTTAATGTTCCCAGCGACTTCAAGATTAAGCAGTAATTTGCTCTAAGGAAGCAGTGGGCACAGTTAAATGATTAAGACCAATGGTTCTTCAGAGTAGAAACTCTTAACTTATTATTGACTCGGTATCTATTTCCCCAATGAGCTCTAGAAGTCATATTTATCCATTCTTAATAAGAACCGTGCATTTATCATGACCACAGCCATATTTAATGGCTATTCGTCAACACTGTAAGTAGTTTAAATGGTTGCACAAGCTATTACTGTAGTAGGAGGGAACTGAAAAGAAGTCAAGCTTTCTCAGAAATGTACACTGCAGGAAATACATAATTCATTTGTGGTGTATGTGCTTTACACTTTACTATTATCATCTGTCTATTGAAACCATTTTCTCAGGCAAACCTTACCGTGGGCTTTCATCCTTGCCTTCATTCTTCTGTCATTCTGTCAGGTGTCCTTGTTAATGTTAAAGGATATTTGTACTGTGCACTATCACCACTGGAGTGGTCCCCTGGCGCTCTTGTGGATTTGAAACAAAGGGGGTAGGTTAAGAGTGTTAGTAGGACAAAGTTTGGAGAAGAGCAAGGGAGCTGTGAAGTACTGTTGGCAGCTTCGGGCTTGGTTAACACTGTTCGCCGAGCTTATTGGTGTGTTATTCAGTTCTGAGTCCGTCGTTTGCTGTTGTATGGGGGTCTGTGAGGTGTGGTTGTTGTTGCAGGTGTGGTGAAGTGTGTGCAGGGTTGCTGCGGCTTTAAGAGGTGTAATTGTGTTTGATTAGAGTGTGAGAGGTGTGTGAGGAATTGAGGTTTTTAGTAGTTTTGGGTGGGTTAGTATCCTTGTTGTTAGGAGAGATGCATATTTCTATTGCGTCTCCTTCATGGTTTAGAGAAGGTTGTGCCCTTAATGGAAATATAGTTGTATTACAAATACACAATGAAGGAAACCCCTTCAAATCCCTAGTTACATTTTGAATATCCTCTAAACGCAATGCTCCAATTTTCATTTGCACGTAACTTTCATCTGTACATCTGCTGCGATCCAAATGAAGACTTGATGCCCTTGAGCTAAAATCAGCTTTGGCAAATGTAACTTCAACATGAGATGGAAACAACCTTTTTGTCTATTCTATATGATGGGTATGTATCACTCCGAAACTCAAGCAGCAGCAGCGGGTTCTCATCCATGCACCACTGCTTAATTAATCCATATGAAAGCCAATAGATCTTAGTCAGTTTTATGATAAGGCGAGGTGCGGTGCACAGGGTATATTAATTCCTAATCACATTAACCTGTAGAGGTGGGAGGGAGCCTGCGCCATGGAATGTCATATGCATGTTCACCTGCAGAATGCAGCAGCAAAATCACCTTCATGCAAACATCTTCTCCATGTCTACCAACCTTGATCACCCCTTTTTACATTGCCCTGCAGAATTTCCCACTGCTTTCCCCTCAACATTTCACCTCATAATATCTCCTGCCCCTTTATCCCTTACCCTCCAACCCTTTCTTCCACTCTCCACTGTCATTTCCTTTCTTCCACCTTACATTTCCTGCCCAATTACCAGCCTACCCCCTCTCCCCACCCCCACCTATAACCAAGTTACCCCTTAGGTCCCACAAGCCTCCAACCTTCTGGTACACATCTGCCTCGTCTAAAACACTGTACTGTTCATAAGCATCTTCAGCAGCGCTCTCTTTTTTCTAGAAGCTAGGTCGTCACTTAATACCTCACATTAAAAAAATGCTTGTGATGCCTTTCACAGTGTAGGACTTAATTCTCATGCAAACACACATTACTATTAGACTTGGGACACCATATTTGAATTGCCATCGCTTTTCTTCTATCTTGCTTGGAAAATGGTTTTGAACTGCCAGCATATAGGCTACATGAATTCACCTTTTGATGCCATTGCTGGTAGCAGAAGTTACGCGTGAATCAATTCTTCAGCAATGTCATCAGATATGTATGTATTTGTATTGTATTGTACTTGTCATTTATATAGTGCCTTTTACCATCATAATAGTCTCTATACGCTTGTGATGGGAACGCCCTCGGGTACCAAAGTGCAGGATGTCTGAGATCACAAAGTAAGTTTACAAGGCATGTGTGCATTTGGCCAAGTAAGGCTTATCGAGGCTGGCCAAGCTTTGGTATAGAGCAACCCATGAGGTTAGGCATCTGGTCAGATCTGAATGACACAGGGCCTAGTAAGATCGTTTGTCTTGTCTTACCTCCGTACCCTCCCTGTCTCGTCATGCCTAGAAAAACACGTGTACAGGCGCATTACAAATGACTTATGTAATATAGATGAGTGCTGAGGAGAGAAGTCGGGGGGATGGCGCGAGTGCAAGAGACTCACTATGTGGTCAGCGTACCCACATTTGTCATAGGTCTTTGCTGCATGCTGCTGTCAGAGGTTTTGAGGCATAGTCTGGTGTAAGTAGGCAGAAAATGGTGTGACCAGCACGAGCAAATTTTGTCATAGACGTTGCTGTGTACTGATGTGTGTGGGTAGCCATGCCTTTGGCTAGTGTCCACGGTTCATTATACATACCTAGAAGCTTCGGTGGTGGATTAGTCTGTCATTTGTATTACGCCTTCCACCATAACTGTGGTCCCAACACACTGTTGCTTGATGCCCTTGGTGGAGCCACAGTCCAAATTTTGGAAACTTGGGGTGCTATTATGCGTGTGTGCATTTCAGACATTAACCTTATGTGGGGGAGGTTCGGACCCTGCTAGTCGCCCTTATCTGAGAGGCGTGTGGATGGGCGCAACAGTGGTATACTATGCACTAGTCGGGGATGGATTGTGGTTAAGGAGAGAGGGAATTATGTGGAAAGCTACAATTCGAGCTTGTCGTTAAAGATAGCCTCATTCTTGTGGCAGAAGTGTTTAATAGTGTTTGTGGTATATGTGAGTGCAGGGTGTGATGAGCCTGTGCCTTTCACTAAGTTACGATCTTGCAGTGTGTGGGAGAAGAAATGGGTTAGTTGTGCAAATTACAATGACTACATCCTCGGTGCTATGCGACGGACACAAAAGGACCAAACGCAAGGTAAGGGTACCCTACCCAAGTAGGCTAAATGCAAAGTATGCCTGACTAACACAAACGGGCTAAATGCGAGATATGGCCGATGAGCAAACAAGGAATAAAGCAAGGTAAGGCTACCTTACACAAATGGGCAGAGATATGTCTGACTACCACAAATGGGCTTAAGCAAGGTGAGGCTACCTAGCACCGTTAGGCTAAATGCAAGATGTCGCTGACCAATACAAATGGGCTAAGTGCGAGATATGGCTGACTGACACAAATGGGCTACAATTGTATGTTTGAATAGCACAAACCAAGCTCCGTAGCTAAGTCACACCTAGGAATTCAATAAAAAAGCAGAATCTCAAATTATTTTCTGTAATGCATTCTGGGGAATGGTTGTGTAAGTAGCCTATAGTGTATTATTTTGGTTTTATTAGTTGATCTTCAAACCTTAATGTTGCATTTACTCGACTTTTCTCAATACCTGCTCTCCTTCTCTCTTATACCTTGTCCTTTATTAAGCAGTTCTAACATAGGGTGTCTGTAGTCACTTGTAAATATATATTCAATTAAAATACTTCAGTTAATTTAACATTTCGAGCAGAGGTAACATGTACCCATTAATGGCAATTGATTAAATACCAAAACCGTTCATCTACGTAATGAATCGTTGATATATGCCCCTAGATCAATTCTCATTTGGCGCTACTCAAAATGTTTCAATAAAAAACCATACTATGGGATTCTGGAAATAATAAAGAAGCCCAAGAAGAATGAATGACCCTCATCCAAGTGGCCATAGAAGGATGGTGAGCCATGGGCTGTAACACAGAGTGGGAATCATTGTAAACATTACTTGAAAGACTTCTTAAGATTTAGATCTAACACACCCACCAGAATTGTACAAAGGACAAATCTGAAAAGGCGAGCAGACTGTGATGAGACTTACTAAACAACACACACGAACTTATTTCTGGAATGCATACAAGTCAGTTTGCACATCATAGCTGGAGTCCTAGGCCAAAGAAGTTCTAATGGTGTCCCTGAATTACACATCAACAGGACCCTAAACATAAGCGCTTACACTGACTCACAAGCCTTGAACGCATTAAACCTCATGCATGCAGTACACACGCTCCAGGTACATTTTCCACATGTGGTGGGCGTGTCCCCTTATCCAAGTGTTTTGGAAGGAGGTGTTGGCTCAGATAAAGAGGATTTGTGGGGTGGACTTGGTGTTGGACCCCCAAGTCGTGTTGCTGGGTGACAAAGACCCGCACGGGCACTACAAATTGGGGGCTAAAACCTCTACACTGATAACCCACTTTCTTGGAGCGGCACGATTGGTCATAGCAAAAAAACTGGAAGTCCTCAGTTGTGCCAGATATGATGGAATGGTGGATGAGGGTGTCGTTTGTGGCTGCTAGGTGCAAAATTGATGCTGCACTGAAAGGGGAGATGTCACAATTCCTAGTTGAATGGGGACCCCTAATTTCATTGGTGAGTCGCCATGATAAATGATAACTCCGATATTCATCATAAGCCCCATGAGATGGTGTCGTCCTCGCTGCTATAACATATGTTCCTGGTAACTTGTGCTCTACTGTCCTCCATACTGTATTGCGTGTTTGATTATGTTTTGACTTTTGTTTATTTTTCTTATACTTACTATACATCTGGATTCATGTACCAATTGCAATAATGCACTGCTGTCCACGAAGATTGTATGTGGCAGTAAATATTGTTACTGCATGTTTTTATGCTTTAATAAAAATATTAAATGGCAAAAAAAACTCATCTATGCTTTACAATAGCATTTTTTTACACAATGACCAAGCTCCCTGTACCCATAGTGAGCACCCCCTTGGCACAGCCCATTCAGTTTAGAATGTGTCCTGAAAGCTTCTGGTTTAATCTTTGATTCTTGCCTATTGGCATCCCTCTAGGGGCAAGCAAAGGCAAGGTCTGAAGCATGGTCCACCTTGAAAGGGAACCATCCAGCAGCACTAAGCATGCTTAACTGTTTCAAGTACGCAACCCAGTGAGCCAGGACAAACTGCTGCAGTACTGGCTCAGATGGATGAACAATCTCAGTAGCTTCCTTGCAGTGTAGCCCCACACATACGGTCATCTTTACTTTTTTCAAATGTGGCTCCTAGCTCATGTGATAGAACAACATAATGTCAAACCTATGCAAAGGCCCAAATGATTGCCAGTTCATAATGAAAGACCAGAAGACGTTTGTGCGGTTGACAGCACCACTTTAATTTCAGGACCGGTTAGTAATTATAAAGAGACAGTCTTGGTACGCTGCTCAGCTGGACACTCACAGAGAGACTAGAATTCAACCTCATTAATGCCCAGGTTTAATGATAATCCTGGGAATTCCAGGAATCTTTTCCTTGTCGTGCTTCATTTTCTTTAACCATATTGTCCTAGGAAGTGCTTTGTACAAGGATCACCAGAGACCTTTCCAGGAAGCATATAGCCCGGAGACCATGGTGCATTGTAGTACTAGAATGGCTTTCAGACGAGGTTCAAGTTTTTCAGGACATATTTCAAAATGATATCGCTAACACATACTGCTACATCAATCATGCGACTGCTAGATTGACCTCCTTCTTGGAGTACATGCCCTATGTAGCTAATGGGTTCACTAGAACGTCCAAGTCGCCAACCACTTCAGCTGTATTCTTTTTACCAAAAGAGAAAGGAGATCAAACTTCTGAGCACTCCAATAAAATTATAAAATATCGGTATCGACTGCCACTCATCCTGATCTTCTTGGAATTTATCAAGAATGCCAAGACACACATACTAAGCTCTACCTTAAAGGAGCTTACCATCTCGTCCTAGTGAAAGCAGGTAACAAATGGAAGACTGCCTTCAGAACCAAATTTATATTTTTAATACAGGGTGTTGCCCTTTGGACTTTCTAATGCCCTGGAGGCTATCCAATATTTCATTAATGATGTTCTACTCGAGCTATTGCACACCATGCGCTATAATCTACATTGACAATATTCTCATTTTCTCTAGCACCCTCGAGGAACATGTGAACCATGTGCAAGCAAATCTGACAAAGTGAACATTTTGGGGTTTTATTCCAACCCCAGTAGGGATCAAAATGGATCCTGAGAAGGTAACAGCTACACATTCTTGGTCATCGTCCCAATATATGAAGGAAGTTCAATGCTTTTAAAGCTTTGGCAACTTTTATCGACAGTTCATCTTAGATTTCTCTTCCACAGCCTGATCCAGCACGGACCTTCTTAAAAAAAGAAAGATGTCTAATTAGACATCTTGTGCAGAAGACTCTTTCAGAAGCCTTGATTTATATCTACCCTGATTCTCGCACATCCAATTTAGGACTTATCCTATGGAGGTATGTGGGAATGGGAGTAGTTTTGTCCCAAAGAAGCAAGGAAACTAATATGTTACTTCCAGTGGCCTAATGGTCCAAGAAATTCACTCCAGCAGAACAGAATGACGCTATTATGAAAAAGGCCTCTTTCAAGGAGTGGAGACACTACTTGTTAGAGGCCTGTCAAACGGTAGCCATGCTCGCAGACCACTGAAATCTGCAATTCCTCAGTTCCGCAAGAGCACTTCTAGCATGACAACTTCGCTGGATGCTCTTTTTTTAAGAATGTGATTTCACAATCACTTGCCGCCCTGGGATTTGGAATTGAAGGCAGATTCATTATTCTGAATTGGAATGGGTTACCTTTTTGAAGAGGATACCGAATTCCCCCTCATTTTGCCATATGTGAGATTAACTGGACTACTTTCGGAGGAAGTGGGATAAAAGACATTGCTCAATGCGCTTAGAGACCCCTTTTCGACGCACAAATGTACTACCTGGACTCCCACCTCAGAGAATCATCAGGTCCATGACAGGCTGCCTTTCTTGAAACAAACTGTATTTACAAACTAAGGACTTCCGACACGTCGCAAACCAAGAGAATCGGGATTCCCTTTTGGTCCCTTCAGGATTCCCTTTTCAGTCCATCCACAATTATGAAAGTTTTTCCTACCACTCGACATAATCTAATCTTGAACTAGGACACAAAGTTAAGAGAATACTAGATTCAAAACTGGTGCGTGGGGAAAGATATTTTCTAGTGCATTGAAATCATTACGGGCAACAAGAGAGGCCATTGGAGTCGGCTATGCTAGTAACGGCTCCTAAATTCATCCTTGCATTCCACACACAAAGCCCTCAGAAGTCTGAGAGGACACATTTTGGGGCAGGGAGGGATTCTTTCAGGACATTCAGGAAAACAACTTAAGGTACCAAAGAGTTGCCCTTACTTGGGCCATTGAAACAAGCTTTGAGGAGGAGGACCTCAAAAGTAAGGACCTGGAGACAAATTGGGACTGTGGCCAAGACTCTCTTGCAGGACTTTGAAATCCTGAAAATATCGCTCGGGCCGCACCCTCTATCAGCATGTGCCAGATGTTCCTGCACAGACGCCTTTCAGGTCCTCTTCACAGCTTCATCTGACTCTGCGCCAAACTTCCTCCACGATTGCTGCACTTCCGCTTTCACCTGCAACGAAAGACAGATTAACACAATCTCTGCCCGACCAGCACCATGCAAGATTTTGTGGGCTTGTTGCATTTTCAACATTCAGAAAGATCTGCGTGTGAAGTAGCTCTGCAGTTTTCATACAACCCGTGGAACCTGTGTTAAGTCAGTTTTGAATTCCTAATGGGTCATTACCCTACTACAGACAGTATGCAACAACTTTCATACATGCAGGAAATTAACTTCAGGTGGTCACAGTTGGAGGAAGGGTTTAGGACAATAGGGAAGAGGTCAAAGGGAAGTTAACTCCCTCTCACTTTCCTTCTTGCCTCAACAGATCGTCATTCCGAAGGGGCCTACATGCACTTCCTCCTCTGTCATTATATCGGTTGACTGACTGGTCATTTGCCTCGTTTAGCCTCCTCCCACCTCTCAAACACCCTGTAGATTCAATGTGCAAGTTTTCCTATCCAATCTCCTTGCGTCTTCTCTGCTTCCCCTTGCCTCACCACCTATCCCTTTCTTACACACTCCTCTATCCTCTTCACTTTTTCAGTCAGCACCTTCTCTTCACATCTTGCTCCCACCTCATCCTCTTTTCATCACTTCCACCTCAGTTCATATTCTCTCTTCTTTCTCCTCCTTTCACCTACGTCCTCGTCTGCTCCAGCAGCCTCTTCTTCCTCCATACATTGCCAGACTCGCTCCTTCTTCCACTCCAAATTCCGTCAGGTATGCTCTTTTATGGCCTCCTTCTTTATGCCCCCATCTCCTCCACCTGGATTGGGCTCTGTGCACATGTGGATGATTGGCTTTACTGGTGCAGGATAGGCTGTCTTCTAAATGCATCATATTGCAGTTTCTTCTGGAGGAACGCAGGTTTCTGATGTCCTCCAGACCGCATCTTTAAAAAGCCTTTCTGCCATGTAGGAGTTCTCCTGAGACTTGCAAATGCTCTGATGCTAAGAGGTGTACAGGTGGAGTCTGCCGTTTAGCTTGCGGCTTCTAGGGCACTCATTCTTGGAGTCTCTATCAGTAAGTGGTATGGCCATTGGTTGTGAATTACACCTCAAAACATTTTCTGACCTTGTTCAAAGGGCCTGCAGAGCCAGTATCATGAATACCACTTATCTGCAAATTCTGGGTATTTTCCATATGTTTGTGTTGCAAGTGTGAGGAGTCTCTGGCCTAGGTGTTGGGAAGGAGCCAATGGATCCTTCACACACCACTCTCCGGCCCCACATCATGGAACAAGTGGCCTCATCGAGTCTCTATGGTCGCCATTCCCCACCCACCTCTGGTGAAGCAGGAGACATTCACACCATACCACCTCTACTACTAGATGAGGAAAAGCTAACATTGCCTCAGTGGAGACCAGGTCGACATTTTTGTAATTGTATTTATTGATTTATAGAGCACCTTACACCAAATCGCTGTACAGTGGAACAACTTAATACATAAAAACATAAACAATATAACGGTGGAAGCAAAATTACAATATGAATCAATCAACAAAACAGTGAGAAGAGCAATTAACTGAAGGAGATGGGTAGAATAGTGTAGTACTGGGTGGGGGGTGATGAGGAGGGAAGGCGAAGGGTGAGAGTGGGGGGAGGAGAGGGAGATAGTCAAGGGGAAAGAAAAAGAAGGGTGGGGGTGCAGAAGAGGGAAGGGGTTTTAAGGAGGAGAATGGAGGAGTAGAGATTTAAGGGAAGTGCGGAATGAGGTGAAGGTGGGGGTAGAGCGGATTACAAGAGGAATGGAGTTCCAGTGCAGAGGCGCTAGGAGTTGGAAGGAGCGGAAACGGGAGGAGGCACAGGGGGACGGAGGTACAGTGAGAAGGAAATGGTCAGCGGACCGAAGGGAACGGGAGGGCGAGTAGAAAGAGAGAAGGGAGGAGAGATAAGGGGGAGCGCAACCATGGAGATATTTGAAGACATGGCAGAGAAAGTGAAATTTAAGTTGGGAGTGAAATGGAAGCCAGCCAAGGGAAGAGAGGGAAGTAGAGATGAAGTCGCGGGAGGAAAGGAGACAGAGGGTACGAACAGCAGAGTGGTAGATGG